>NC_133933.1:18020528-18320528 GCF_031877795.1 Strix aluco
TCTATGCCCTTCTATGCCCCTCTATGCCCTTCTATTGATTTCTATGCCCTTCTATGCCCTTCTATGCCCTTCTATGGGCGTCTATGCCCTTCTATGAGCTTCTGTGCCCTTCTATGGGCTTTTATGCCCTTCTATGCCCTTCTATGGTCTTCTATTGGCTTCTATGCCCTTGTATGGAATTCTATGGTCTTCTACGGGCTTCTTTTGGGTTATATGGCCTTCCATGCACTTCTATGCCCTTGTATGCCCTTCTATGCCCCTTCTATTTGCTTCTATGCCCCTCTATGCTCTTGTGTTGGCTTCTATGCCCTTATATTGTCTTCTGTGCCCTTCTATGCACTTGTATTGACTTCTATGCCCTTCTGTTGGTTTCTATGCACTTCTGTTGGCTTCTATTCCCTTCTATGCCCTTCTATGCCGTTTTATTGGCTTCTATGCCCTTCTATTCGCTTCCATGCCCTTCTATTGGCTTCTATGCCCTTCTATGCCCTTCTGTGCCCTTCTATGCCCTTCTATGCCCTTCTATTGGCTTCTATGCCCTTCTATAGACTTCTATACTCTTCTGTTGTCTTTATGGCCTTCTATGCCCTTCTGTTGTGTTCTATGCCCTTCTATTTTCTTCTATGCCCTTCTATTGTCTTCTCTGCCCTTCTATGCCCTTCTATTGCCTTCTATGCCCTTCTATGCTCTTCTATGCCCTTCTATGCCCTTCTATTGGCTTCTATGCCCTTCTATTGGCTTCTATGCCCTTTTATTGGCTTCTATGCACTTCTATTGGCTTCTATGCCCTTCCATGCCCTTTTATGCCCTTCTATGCCCTTCTATTGTCTTCTATGCCCTTCTATGGGCTTCTGTGACCTTCTATGGGCTTCTGTGGGCTTTTTTTGGCTTTTACGCCCTTCTATTGGTTTCTATGCCCTTCTATTTACTTTTATGCCCTTCTATTGGATTCTATCCTCTTCTGTGGGATTCTATGCCTTCTATGGGCTTCTATGGGCTTCTATGCCCTTCTATGCCCTTCTATTGCCTTCCATTGCCTTCTATTGCTTTCCATTGCCTTCTATTGCCTTCTATTGCCTTCAATTGACTTCTATTGACTTTTGCTGTCTTCTATGCCCTTCTATGCCCTTATATGCCCTTCCATGCCCTTCGGTTGGCTTCTATGCTCTTCTGTGCCCTTCTATGCCCTTCTATAAGCTTCTATGCCCTTTTATGGGCTTCTGTGCCCTTCTATGGGCTTCTATTGACTTTTGTGGGCTTCTATGGGCTTCTATAGGCTTCTATGGGCTTCTATTGGCTTCTATGCCCTTCTATTGCCTTCTATTGCCTTCTATTGCCTTCTATTACCTTCTATTGTCTTCTATTGAGTTCTATTGTCTTCTATGCCCTTCTATGCCCTTCTATGGTCTTCTATGCCCTTCTATGCCCTTCTATGCCCTTCTATTGTCTTCTATGCCCTTCTATGCCCTTCTATTTGCTTCTATGCCCTTCTATGGGCTTCTATGGGCTTCTGTGGGCTTCTATGGGCTTCTATGGTCTTTTATGGTCTTCTATGCACTTCTATGCCATTTTATTGGCTTCTATGCCGTTCTATGCCCTGTTATTGTCTTCTATGCCCTTCTATGCTCTTCTTTTTTCTATGCCCTTCTATGCCTTTCTATTGGGATCTGTGCCCTTCTATGCACTTCCATTGTCTTATATGCCCTTCTATGGCCTTCTATTGGCTTCTATTGGCTTCTATTGGCTTCTATGCCCTTCTATTGGCTTTTGTTGGCTTATATTGGCTTCTATGCCCTTCTATTGGCTTCTATGCCCTTCTATTGGCTTCTACGCCCTTCTATTGGCTTCTACGCCCTTCTATGCCCTTCTGTGCACTTCTGTGCCCTTCTATGCTCTTTTATGCCCTTCTATTGGCTTCTATGCCCCTCTATGCTCTTGTATTGGTTTCTATGCTCTTCTATTGGCTTCTATGCCCTTTTATGCCCTGCTATTGGTTTCTATGCCCTTCTAAGCATTTCTATACCCTTCTACAGGCTTCTACGCTCTTCTAATGCCGTTCCACTGCCTCTATGCTCTTCTATGGCCCTTCTATGGGCTTCTATGGTCTTCTATGGCCTTCTATTGTCTTCTATGCCTTTTTATTGGCTTCTATGCCCTTCTATTGGCTTCTATGCCCTCATACTAGCTTCTATGCCCTTCTATTGCCTTCTATACCCTTCTATTGGCTTCTATGCCCTTCTATGCCCTTCTGTTGGCTTCTATGCCCTTCTATTGTCTTCTATGCTCTTCTATAGGCTTCTGTGCCCTTCTATGGGCTTCTATGGGTTTCTGTCAGCTTCTATTGGCTTTTATGCACTTATATTGGTTTCTATGCCCTTCTATTGGCTTCTATTGGCTTATATTGGCTTCTATGCCCTTCTATTGGCTTCTATGCCCTTCTGTACCCTTGTATGCCCTTCTATTGGCTTCTCTGCCCTTCTATGCCCTTTTATGCCCTTCTATGCCCTTCTATTGTCTTCTATGCCCTTCTATGGGCTTCTGTGACCAATTGTGGGCTTCTGTGGGCCTTTTTTGGCTTTTATGCCCTTCTATTGGTTTCTATGCCCTTCTATTTACTTTTATGCCCTTCTATTGGCTTCTATCCTCTTCTATGGGATTCTATGGCCTTCTATGGGATTCTATGGGCTTCTATGCCCTTCTATTGCCTTCTATTGCCTTCCATTGCCTTCTATTGCTTTCCATTGCCTTCTATTGCCTTCTATTGCCTTCAATTGACTTCTGTTGACTTCTGCTGTCTTCTATGCCCTTCTATGCCCTTACATGCCCTTCTATGCCCTTCTATGACCTTATATGCCCTTCCATGTCCTTCGGTTGGCTTCTATGCTCTTCTATGCCCTTCTATGCCATTCTATTGGCTTCTATGCACTTTTATGGGCTTCTGTGCCTTTCTATGGGCCTCTATTGGCTTTTGTGGGCTTCTATGGTCTTCTATGCCCTTCTATTGCCTTCTATTGCCTTCTATTACATTCTAATATCTTCTATTGAGTTCTATTGTCCTCTATGCCCTTCTATGCCCTTGTATTGGCTTCTATGCCCTTCTATGCCCTTCTATGGGCTTCTCTGCCTTCTATGCCCTTCTATTGGCTTCTGTGCCCTTCTATTGCTTGCCTTCTATGGCTTCTATGCCCTTCTATTAGCTTCTATGCCCTTCTATTGCCTTCTATACCCTTCTATTGGCTTCTATACCCTTCTATTGGCTTCTATGCCCTTCTATGCCCTTCTGTTGGCTTCTATGCCCTTCTATTGGCTTCTATGCACTTCTATTGTCTTTTATGCCTTCTAGGCACTTCCATTGTCTTCTATGCCCTTCTATGCCCTTCTATTGGCTTCTATTGGCTTCTACTCCCTTCTATGCCCTTCTGTGCACTTCTGTGCCCTTCTATGCTCTTCTATGCCCTTCTATTGGCTTCTATTCCCCTCTATGCTCTGGTATTGGTTTCTATGCCCTTCTATTGGCTTCTATGCCCTTCTATGCCCTTCTATTGGCTTCTATGCCCTTCTATTGGCTTCTATGCCCTTCTAGTGTCTTCTGTGCCCTTGTATGCTCTTCTATGCCCTTCTATTGGCTTCTGATGGCTTATATTGGCTTCTATGCCCTTCTATTGGCTTCTGTTGGCTTATATTGGCTTCTATGCCCTTCTATTGGCTTCTATGCCCTTCTATTGGCTTCTACGCCCTTGTATTGGCTTCTACGCCCTTCTATGCCCTTCTGTGCACTTCTGTGCCCTTCTATGCTCTTCTGTGCCCTTCTATTGGCTTCTATGCCCCTCTATGCTCTTGTATTGGTTTCTATGCTCTTCTTTTGGCTTCTATGCCCCTTTATGCCCTTCTATTGGTTTCTGTGCCATTCTAAGCTTTTCTATACCCTTCTACAGGCTTCTACGCTCTTCTAATGCCGTTCCACTGCCTCTGTGCCCTTCTATGCCCTTCTATGGGCTTCTATGGGCTTTTAAGGTTTTCTATGGGCTTCTATGGGCTTCTATTGGCTTCTATGCCCTTCTATTGGCTTCTATGCCCTCCTACTAGCTTCTATGCCCTTCTATTGCCTTCTATACCCTTCTATTGGCTTCTATGCCCTTCTATGCCCTTCTATTGGCTTCTATGCCCTTCTATTGTCTTCTATGCCCTTTTATTGGCTTCTATGCACTTCTATTGGCTTCTATGCCCTTCTATGCCCTTTTATGCCCTTCTATGCCCTTCTATTGTCTTCTATGCCCTTCTATGGGCTTCTATGCCCTTCTATGCCCTTCTATTGCCTTCTATTGCCTTCCATTGTCTTCTATTGACTTCTGCTGTCTTCTACGCCCTTCTATGCCCTTCCATGCCCTTCTATGCCCTTCTATGCCCTTCGGTTGTCTTCTATGCCCTTCTGTGCCCTTCTATGCCCTTCTATAGGCTTCTATGCCCTTTTATGGGCTTCTGTGCCCTTCTATGGGCTTCTATTGACTTTTGTGGGCTTCTATGGGCTTCTATAGGCTTCTGTGGGCTTCTATTGGCTTCTATGCCCTTCTATTGCCTTCTATTGCCTTCTATTGCCTTCTATTACCTTCTATTGTCTTCTATTGAGTTCTATTGTCTTCTATGCCCTTCTATGCCCTTCTATGGTCTTCTATGCCCTTCTATGCCCTTCTATTGGCTTCTATGCACTTCTATGCCCTTCTATGCCCTTCTATTGTCTTCTATGCCCTTCTATGGGCTTCTATGGGCTTCTGTGGGCTTCTATGGGCTTCTATGGTCTTTTATGGTCTTCTATGCACTTCTATGCCATTTTATTGGCTTCTATGCCGTTCTATGCCCTGTTATTGGCTTCTATGACCTTCTATGCTCTTCTATTTTTTTCTATGCCCTTCTATGCCTTTCTATTGGCTTCTGTGCCCTTCTATGCACTTCCATTGTCTTATATGCCCTTCTATGGCCTTCTATTGGCTTCTATTGGCTTCTATTGGCTTCTATTGGCTTCTATTGGCTTCCATGCCCTTCTATTGGCTTCTATTGGCTTCTATTGGCTTCTATGCCCTTCTATTGGCTTCTGTTGGCTTATATTGGCTTCTATGCCCTTCTATTGGCCTCTATGCCCTTCTATTGGCTTCTACGCCCTTCTATTGGCTTCTACGCCCTTCTATGCCCTTCTGTGCACTTCTGTGCCCTTCTATGCTCTTTTATGCCCTTCTATTGGCTTCTATGCCCCTCTATGCTCTTGTATTGGTTTCTATGCTCTTCTATTGGCTTCTATGCCCTTTTATGCCCTGCTATTGGTTTCTATGCCCTTCTAAGCCTTTCTATACCCTTCTACAGGCTTCTACGCTCTTCTAATGCCGTTCCACTGCCTCTATGCCCTTCTATGCCCTTCTATGGGCTTCTATGGTCTTCTATGGCCTTCTATTGTCTTCTATGCCTTTTTATTGGCTTCTATGCCCTTCTATTGGCTTCTATGCCCTCATACTAGCTTCTATGCCCTTCTATTGCCTTCTATACCCTTCTATTGGCTTCTATGCCCTTCTATGCCCTTCTGTTGGCTTCTATGCCCTTCTATTGTCTTCTATGCTCTTCTATAGGCTTCTGTGCCCTTCTATGGGCTTCTATGGGTTTCTGTCAGCTTCTATTGGCTTTTATGCACTTATATTGGTTTCTATGCCCTTCTATTGGCTTCTATTGGCTTATATTGGCTTCTATGCCCTTCTATTGGCTTCTATGCCCTTCTGTACCCTTGTATGCCCTTCTATTGGCTTCTCTGCCCTTCTATGCCCTTTTATGCCCTTCTATGCCCTTCTATTGTCTTCTATGCCCTTCTATGGGCTTCTGTGACCAATTGTGGGCTTCTGTGGGCCTTTTTTGGCTTTTATGCCCTTCTATTGGTTTCTATGCCCTTCTATTTACTTTTATGCCCTTCTATTGGCTTCTATCCTCTTCTATGGGATTCTATGGCCTTCTATGGGATTCTATGGGCTTCTATGCCCTTCTATTGCCTTCTATTGCCTTCCATTGCCTTCTATTGCTTTCCATTGCCTTCTATTGCCTTCTATTGCCTTCAATTGACTTCTGTTGACTTCTGCTGTCTTCTATGCCCTTCTATGCCCTTACATGCCCTTCTATGCCCTTCTATGACCTTATATGCCCTTCCATGTCCTTCGGTTGGCTTCTATGCTCTTCTATGCCCTTCTATGCCATTCTATTGGCTTCTATGCACTTTTATGGGCTTCTGTGCCTTTCTATGGGCCTCTATTGGCTTTTGTGGGCTTCTATGGTCTTCTATGCCCTTCTATTGCCTTCTATTGCCTTCTATTACATTCTAATATCTTCTATTGAGTTCTATTGTCCTCTATGCCCTTCTATGCCCTTGTATTGGCTTCTATGCCCTTCTATGCCCTTCTATGGGCTTCTCTGCCCTTCTATGCCCTTCTATTGGCCTCTGTGCCCTTCTATTGGCTTCTATGCCCTTCTATTAGCTTCTATGCCCTTCTATTGCCTTCTATACCCTTCTATTGGCTTCTATACCCTTCTATTGGCTTCCATGCCCTTCTATGCCCTTCTGTTGGCTTCTCTGCCCTTCTATTGGCTTCTATGCACTTCTATTGTCTTTTATGCCCTTCTAGGCACTTCCATTGTCTTCTATGCCCTTCTATGCCCTTCTATTGGCTTCTATTGGCTTCTATTGGCTTCTATGCCCTTCTATTGGCCTCTATGCCCTTCTATTGGCTTCTACTCCCTTCTATGCCCTTCTGTGCACTTCTGTGCCCTTCTATGCTCTTCTATGCCCTTCTATTGGCTTCTATGCCCCTCTATGCTCTGGTATTGGTTTCTATGCCCTTCTATTGGCTTCTATGCCCTTCTATGCCCTTCTATTGCCTTCTATGCCCTTCTATTGGCTTCTATGCCCTTCTATTGCCTTCTATTGCCTTCTATTGCCTTCTATTACCTTCTATTGTCTTCTATTGAGTTCTATTGTCTTCTATGCCCTTCTATGCCCTTCTATGGTCTTCTATGCCCTTCTATGCCCTTCTATGCCCTTCTATTGTCTTCTATGCCCTTCTATGCCCTTCTATTGTCTTCTATGCCCTTCTATGGGCTTCTATGGGCTTCTGTGGGCTTCTATGGGCTTCTATGGTCTTTTATGGTCTTCTATGCACTTCTATGCCATTTTATTGGCTTCTATGCCGTTCTATGCCCTGTTATTGGCTTCTATGACCTTCTATGCTCTTCTAATTTTTTCTATGCCCTTCTATGCCTTTCTATTGGCTTCTGTGCCCTTCTATGCACTTCCATTGTCTTATATGCCCTTCTATGGCCTTCTATTGGCTTCTATTGGCTTCTATTGGCTTCTATTGGCTTCTATGCCCTTCTATTGGCTTTTGTTGGCTTATATTGGCTTCTATGCCCTTCTATTGGCTTCTATGCCCTTCTATTGGCTTCTACGCCCTTCTATTGGCTTCTACGCCCTTCTATGCCCTTCTGTGCACTTCTGTGCCCTTCTATGCTCTTTTATGCCCTTCTATTGGCTTCTATGCCCCTCTATGCTCTTGTATTGGTTTCTATGCTCTTCTATTGGCTTCTATGCCCTTTTATGCCCTGCTATTGGTTTCTATGCCCTTCTAAGCCTTTCTATACCCTTCTACAGGCTTCTACGCTCTTCTAATGCCGTTCCACTGCCTCTATGCCCTTCTATGCCCTTCTATGGGCTTCTATGGTCTTCTATGGCCTTCTATTGTCTTCTATGCCTTTTTATTGGCTTCTATGCCCTTCTATTGGCTTCTATGCCCTCATACTAGCTTCTATGCCCTTCTATTGCCTTCTATACCCTTCTATTGGCTTCTATGCCCTTCTATGCCCTTCTGTTGGCTTCTATGCCCTTCTATTGTCTTCTATGCTCTTCTATAGGCTTCTGTGCCCTTCTATGGGCTTCTATGGGTTTCTGTCAGCTTCTATTGGCTTTTATGCACTTATATTGGTTTCTATGCCCTTCTATTGGCTTCTATTGGCTTATATTGGCTTCTATGCCCTTCTATTGGCTTCTATGCCCTTCTGTACCCTTGTATGCCCTTCTATTGGCTTCTCTGCCCTTCTATGCCCTTTTATGCCCTTCTATGCCCTTCTATTGTCTTCTATGCCCTTCTATGGGCTTCTGTGACCAATTGTGGGCTTCTGTGGGCCTTTTTTGGCTTTTATGCCCTTCTATTGGTTTCTATGCCCTTTCTATTTACTTTTATGCCCTTCTATTGGCTTCTATCCTCTTCTATGGGATTCTATGGCCTTCTATGGGATTCTATGGGCTTCTATGCCCTTCTATTGCCTTCTATTGCCTTCCATTGCCTTCTATTGCTTTCCATTGCCTTCTATTGCCTTCTATTGCCTTCAATTGACTTCTGTTGACTTCTGCTGTCTTCTATGCCCTTCTATGCCCTTACATGCCCTTCTATGCCCTTCTATGACCTTATATGCCCTTCCATGTCCTTCGGTTGGCTTCTATGCTCTTCTATGCCCTTCTATGCCATTCTATTGGCTTCTATGCACTTTTATGGGCTTCTGTGCCTTTCTATGGGCCTCTATTGGCTTTTGTGGGCTTCTATGGTCTTCTATGCCCTTCTATTGCCTTCTATTGCCTTCTATTACATTCTAATATCTTCTATTGAGTTCTATTGTCCTCTATGCCCTTCTATGCCCTTGTATTGGCTTCTATGCCCTTCTATGCCCTTCTATGGCTTCTCTGCCCTTCTATGCCCTTCTATTGGCCTCTGTGCCCTTCTATTGGCTTCTATGCCCTTCTATTAGCTTCTATGCCCTTCTATTGCCTTCTATACCCTTCTATTGGCTTCTATACCCTTCTATTGGCTTCCATGCCCTTCTATGCCCTTCTGTTGGCTTCTCTGCCCTTCTATTGGCTTCTATGCACTTCTATTGTCTTTTATGCCCTTCTAGGCACTTCCATTGTCTTCTATGCCCTTCTATGCCCTTCTATTGGCTTCTATTGGCTTCTATTGGCTTCTATGCCCTTCTATTGGCTTCTATGCCCTTCTATTGGCTTCTACTCCCTTCTATGCCCTTCTGTGCACTTCTGTGCCCTTCTATGCTCTTCTATGCCCTTCTATTGGCTTCTATGCCCCTCTATGCTCTGGTATTGGTTTCTATGCCCTTCTATTGGCTTCTATGCCCTTCTATGCCCTTCTATTGCCTTCTATGCCCTTCTATTGGCTTCTATGCCCTTCTAGTGTCTTCTGTGCCCTTGTATGCTCTTCTATGCCCTTCTATTGGCTTCTGATGGCTTATATTGGCTTCTATGCCCTTCTATTGGCTTCTATGCCCTTCTATTGGCTTCTACGCCCTTGTATTGGCTTCTACGCCCTTCTATGCCCTTCTGTGCACTTCTGTGCCCTTCTATGCTCTTCTGTGCCCTTCTATTGGCTTCTATGCCCTTCTATGCTCTTGTATTGGTTTCTATGCTCTTCTTTTGGCTTCTATGCCCCTTTATGCCCTTCTATTGGTTTCTATGCCCTTCTAAGCTTTTCTATACCCTTCTACAGGCTTCTACGCTCTTCTAATGCCGTTCCACTGCCTCTGTGCCCTTCTATGCCCTTCTATGGGCTTCTATGGGCTTTTAAGGTTTTCTATGGGCTTCTATGGGCTTCTATTGGCTTCTATGCCCTTCTATTGGCTTCTATGCCCTCCTACTAGCTTCTATGCCCTTCTATTGCCTTCTATACCCTTCTATTGGCTTCTATGCCCTTCTATGCCCTTCTATTGGCTTCTATGCCCTTCTATTAGCTTCTATGCCCTTCTATTGCCTTCTATACCCTTCTATTGGCTTCTATACCCTTCTATTGGCTTCTATGCCCTTCTATGCCCTTCTGTTGGCTTCTATGCCCTTCTATTGGCTTCTATGCACTTCTATTGTCTTTTATGCCCTTCTAGGCACTTCCATTGTCTTCTATGCCCTTCTATGCCCTTCTATTGGCTTCTATTGGCTTCTACTCCCTTCTATGCCCTTCTGTGCACTTCTGTGCCCTTCTATGCTCTTCTATGCCCTTCTATTGGCTTCTATTCCCCTCTATGCTCTGGTATTGGTTTCTATGCCCTTCTATTGGCTTCTATGCCCTTCTAAGCCCTTCTATTGGCTTCTATGCCCTTCTATTGGCTTCTATGCCCTTCTAGTGTCTTCTGTGCCCTTGTATGCTCTTCTATGCCCTTCTATTGGCTTCTGATGGCTTATATTGGCTTCTATGCCCTTCTATTGGCTTCTATTGGCTTATATTGGCTTCTATGCCCTTCTATTGGCTTCTATGCCCTTCTATTGGCTTCTACGCCCTTGTATTGGCTTCTACGCCCTTCTATGCCCTTCTGTGCACTTCTGTGCCCTTCTATGCTCTTCTGTGCCCTTCTATTGGCTTCTATGCCCCTCTATGCTCTTGTATTGGTTTCTATGCTCTTCTTTTGGCTTCTATGCCCCTTTATGCCCTTCTATTGGTTTCTATGCCATTCTAAGCTTTTCTATACCCTTCTACAGGCTTCTACGCTCTTCTAATGCCGTTCCACTGCCTCTGTGCCCTTCTATGCCCTTCTATGGGCTTCTATGGGCTTTTAAGGTTTTCTATGGGCTTCTATGGGCTTCTATTGGCTTCTATGCCCTTCTATTGGCTTCTATGCCCTCCTACTAGCTTCTATGCCCTTCTATTGCCTTCTATGCCCTTCTATTGGCTTCTATGCCCTTCTATTGGCTTCTATGCCCTTCTATTGTCTTCTATGCCCTTTTATTGGCTTCTATGCACTTCTATTGGCTTCTATGCCCTTCTATGCCCTTTTATGCCCTTCTATGCCCTTCTATTGCCTTCTATTGCCTTCCATTGCCTTCTATTGCTTTCCATTGCCTTCTATTGCCTTCTATTGCCTTCAATTGTCTTCTATTGACTTCTGCTGTCTTCTACGCCCTTCTATGCCCTTCCATGCCCTTCTATGCCCTTCTATGCCCTTCGGTTGTCTTCTATGCCCTTCTGTGCCCTTCTATGCCCTTCTATAGGCTTCTATGCCCTTTTATGGGCTTCTGTGCCCTTCTATGGGCTTCTATTGACTTTTGTGGGCTTCTATGGGCTTCTATAGGCTTCTATGGGCTTCTATTGGCTTCTATGCCCTTCTATTGCCTTCTATTGCCTTCTATTGCCTTCTATTACCTTCTATTGTCTTCTATTGAGTTCTATTGTCTTCTATGCCCTTCTATGCCCTTCTATGGTCTTCTATGCCCTTCTATGCCCTTCTATTGGCTTCTATGCACTTCTATGCCCTTCTATGCCCTTCTATTGTATTCTATGCCCTTCTATGCCCTTCTATTGTCTTCTATGCCCTTCTATGGGCTTCTATGGGCTTCTGTGGGCTTCTATGGGCTTCTATGGTCTTTTATGGTCTTCTATGCACTTCTATGCCATTTTATTGGCTTCTATGCCGTTCTATGCCCTGTTATTGGCTTCTATGACCTTCTATGCTCTTCTATTTTTTACTATGCCCTTCTATGCCTTTCTATTGGCTTCTGTGCCCTTCTATGCACTTCCATTGTCTTATATGCCCTTCTATGGCCTTCTATTGGCTTCTATTGGCTTCTATTGGCTTCTATTGGCTTCTATTGGCTTCCATGCCCTTCTATTGGCTTCTATTGGCTTATATTGGCTTCTATGCCCTTCTATTGGCTTCTGTTGGCTTATATTGGCTTCTATGCCCTTCTATTGGCTTCTATGCCCTTCTATTGGCTTCTACGCCCTTCTATTGGCTTCTACGCCCTTCTATGCCCTTCTGTGCACTTCTGTGCCCTTCTATGCTCTTTTATGCCCTTCTATTGGCTTCTATGCCCCTCTATGCTCTTGTATTGGTTTCTATGCTCTTCTATTGGCTTCTATGCCCTTTTATGCCCTGCTATTGGTTTCTATGCCCTTCTAAGCCTTTCTATACCCTTCTACAGGCTTCTACGCTCTTCTAATGCCGTTCCACTGCCTCTGTGCCCTTCTATGCCCTTCTATGGGCTTCTATGGGCTTTTAAGGTTTTCTATGGGCTTCTATGGGCTTCTATTGGCTTCTATGCCCTTCTATTGGCTTCTATGCCCTCCTACTAGCTTCTATGCCCTTCTATTGCCTTCTATACCCTTCTATTGGCTTCTATGCCCTTCTATGCCCTTCTATTGGCTTCTATGCCCTTCTATTGTCTTCTATGCCCTTTTATTGGCTTCTATGCACTTCTGTTGGCTTCTATGCCCTTCTATGCCCTTTTATGCCCTTCTATGCCCTTCTATTGTCTTCTATGCCCTTCTATGGGCTTCTGTGACCTTCTATGGGCTTCTGTGGGCTTTTTTTTGCTTTTACGCCCTTCTATTGGTTTCTATGCCCTTCTATTTACTTTTATGCCCTTCTATTGGATTCTATCCTCTTCTGTGGGATTCTATGGCCTTCTATGGGCTTCTATGGGCTTCTATGCCCTTCTATGCCCTTCTATTGCCTTCCATTGCCTTCTATTGCTTTCCATTGCCTTCTATTGCCTTCTATTGCCTTCAATTGACTTCTATTGACTTTTGCTGTCTTCTATGCCCTTCTATGCCCTTATATGCCCTTCCCTGCCCTTCGGTTGGCTTCTATGCTCTTCTGTGCCCTTCTATGCCCTTCTATTGGCTTCTATGCCCTTTTATGGGCTTCTGTGCCTTTCTATGGGCCTCTATTGGCTTTTGTGGGCTTCTATGGGCTTCTATGCCCTTCTATTGCCTTCTATTGCCTTCTATTGCCTTCTATTGCCTTCTATTGCCTTCTATTACATTCTAATATCTTCTATTGAGTTCTATTGTCTTCTATGCCCTTCTATTGTATTCTATGCCCTTCTATGCCCTTCTATTGTCTTCTATGCCCTTCTATGGGCTTCTATGGGCTTCTGTGGGCTTCTATGGGCTTCTATGGTCTTTTATGGTCTTCTATGCACTTCTATGCCATTTTATTGGCTTCTATGCCGTTCTATGCCCTGTTATTGGCTTCTATGACCTTCTATGCTCTTCTATTTTTTACTATGCCCTTCTATGCCTTTCTATTGGCTTCTGTGCCCTTCTATGCACTTCCATTGTCTTATATGCCCTTCTATGGCCTTCTATTGGCTTCTATTGGCTTCTATTGGCTTCTATTGGCTTCTATTGGCTTCCATGCCCTTCTATTGGCTTCTATTGGCTTCTATTGGCTTCTATGCCCTTCTATTGGCTTCTGTTGGCTTATATTGGCTTCTATGCCCTTCTATTGGCTTCTATGCCCTTCTATTGGCTTCTACGCCCTTCTATTGGCTTCTACGCCCTTCTATGCCCTTCTGTGCACTTCTGTGCCCTTCTATGCTCTTTTATGCCCTTCTATTGGCTTCTATGCCCCTCTATGCTCTTGTATTGGTTTCTATGCTCTTCTATTGGCTTCTATGCCCTTTTATGCCCTGCTATTGGTTTCTTTTTATGCCCTTCTAAGCCTTTCTATACCCTTCTACAGGCTTCTACGCTCTTCTAATGCCGTTCCACTGCCTCTGTGCCCTTCTATGCCCTTCTATGGGCTTCTATGGGCTTTTAAGGTTTTCTATGGGCTTCTATGGGCTTCTATTGGCTTCTATGCCCTTCTATTGGCTTCTATGCCCTCCTACTAGCTTCTATGCCCTTCTATTGCCTTCTATACCCTTCTATTGGCTTCTATGCCCTTCTATGCCCTTCTATTGGCTTCTATGCCCTTCTATTGTCTTCTATGCCCTTTTATTGGCTTCTATGCACTTCTGTTGGCTTCTATGCCCTTCTATGCCCTTTTATGCCCTTCTATGCCCTTCTATTGTCTTCTATGCCCTTCTATGGGCTTCTGTGACCTTCTATGGGCTTCTGTGGGCTTTTTTTTGCTTTTACGCCCTTCTATTGGTTTCTATGCCCTTCTATTTACTTTTATGCCCTTCTATTGGATTCTATCCTCTTCTGTGGGATTCTATGGCCTTCTATGGGCTTCTATGGGCTTCTATGCCCTTCTATGCCCTTCTATTGCCTTCCATTGCCTTCTATTGCTTTCCATTGCCTTCTATTGCCTTCTATTGCCTTCAATTGACTTCTATTGACTTTTGCTGTCTTCTATGCCCTTCTATGCCCTTATATGCCCTTCCATGCCCTTCGGTTGGCTTCTATGCTCTTCTGTGCCCTTCTATGCCCTTCTATTGGCTTCTATGCCCTTTTATGGGCTTCTGTGCCTTTCTATGGGCCTCTATTGGCTTTTGTGGGCTTCTATGGGCTTCTATGCCCTTCTATTGCCTTCTATTGCCTTCTATTGCCTTCTATTGCCTTCTATTGCCTTCTATTACATTCTAATATCTTCTATTGAGTTCTATTGTCTTCTATGCCCTTCTATGGTCTTCTATTCCCTTCTATGCCCTTCTATGCCCTTCTATGCCCTTCTATGGGCTTCTATGCCCTTCTATGCCCTTCTGTGGGCTTCTATGCCCTTCTATGCCCTTCTATTGGCTTCTGTGCCCTTCTATGCCCTTGTATGCCCTTCTAGGCACTTCCATTGTCTTCTATGCCCTTCTATGCCCTTCCATTGGCTTCTATTGGCTTCTACTCCCTTCTATGCCCTTCTGTGCACTTCTGTGCCCTTCTATGCTCTTCTATGCCCTTCAATTGGCTTCTATGCCCCTCTGTGCTCTGGTATTGGTTTCTATGCCCTTCTATTGGCTTCTATGCCCTTCTATGCCCTTCTATTGGCTTCTATGCCCTTCTATTGGCTTCTATGCCCTTCTAGTGTCTTCTGTGCCCTTGTATGCTCTTCTATGCCCTTCTATTGGCTTCTGATGGCTTATATTGGCTTCTATGCCCTCCTACTAGCTTCTATGCCCTTCTATTGCCTTCTATACCCTTCTATTGGCTTCTATGCCCTTCTATGCCCTTCTATTGGCTTCTATGCCCTTCTATTGTCTTCTATGCCCTTTTATTGGCTTCTATGCACTTCTATTGGCTTCTATGCCCTTCTATGCCCTTTTATGCCCTTCTATGCCCTTCTATTGTCTTCTATGCCCTTCTATGGGCTTCTGTGACCTTCTATGGGCTTCTGTGGGCTTTTTTTTGCTTTTACGCCCTTCTATTGGTTTCTATGCCCTTCTATTTACTTTTATGCCCTTCTATTGGATTCTATCCTCTTCTGTGGGATTCTATGGCCTTCTATGGGCTTCTATGGGCTTCTATGCCCTTCTATGCCCTTCTATTGCCTTCCATTGCCTTCTATTGCTTTCCATTGCCTTCTATTGCCTTCTATTGCCTTCAATTGACTTCTATTGACTTTTGCTGTCTTCTATGCCCTTCTATGCCCTTATATGCCCTTCCATGCCCTTCGGTTGGCTTCTATGCTCTTCTGTGCCCTTCTATGCCCTTCTATAAGCTTCTATGCCCTTTTATGGGCTTCTGTGCCCTTCTATGGGCTTCTATTGACTTTTGTGGGCTTCTATGGGCTTCTATAGGCTTCTATGGTCTTCTATTGGCTTCTATGCCCTTCTATTGCCTTCTATTGCCTTCTATTGCCTTCTATTACCTTCTATTGTCTTCTATTGAGTTCTATTGTCTTCTATGCCCTTCTATGCCCTTCTATGGTCTTCTATGCCCTTCTATGCCCTTCTATGCCCTTCTATTGTCTTCTATGCCCTTCTATGCCCTTCTATTTGCTTCTATGCCCTTCTATGGGCTTCTATGGGCTTCTGTGGGCTTCTATGGGCTTCTATGGTCTTTTATGGTCTTCTATGCACTTCTATGCCATTTTATTGGCTTCTATGCCGTTCTATGCCCTGTTATTGGCTTCTATGACCTTCTATGCTCTTCTAATTTTTTCTATGCCCTTCTATGCCTTTCTATTGGCTTCTGTGCCCTTCTATGCACTTCCATTGTCTTATATGCCCTTCTATGGCCTTCTATTGGCTTCTATTGGCTTCTATTGGCTTCTATTGGCTTCTATGCCCTTCTATTGGCTTTTGTTGGCTTATATTGGCTTCTATGCCCTTCTATTGGCTTCTATGCCCTTCTATTGGCTTCTATGCCCTTCTATTGGCTTCTACGCCCTTCTATGCCCTTCTGTGCACTTCTGTGCCCTTCTATGCTCTTTTATGCCCTTCTATTGGCTTCTATGCCCCTCTATGCTCTTGTATTGGTTTCTATGCTCTTCTATTGGCTTCTATGCCCTTTTATGCCCTGCTATTGGTTTCTATGCCCTTCTAAGCCTTTCTATACCCTTCTACAGGCTTCTACGCTCTTCTAATGCCGTTCCACTGCCTCTATGCCCTTCTATGCCCTTCTATGGGCTTCTATGGTCTTCTATGGCCTTCTATTGTCTTCTATGCCTTTTTATTGGCTTCTATGCCCTTCTATTGGCTTCTATGCCCTCCTACTAGCTTCTATGCCCTTCTATTGCCTTCTATACCCTTCTATTGGCTTCTATGCCCTTCTATGCCCTTCTGTTGGCTTCTATGCCCTTCTATTGTCTTCTATGCTCTTCTATAGGCTTCTGTGCCCTTCTATGGGCTTCTATGGGTTTCTGTCAGCTTCTATTGGCTTTTATGCACTTATATTGGTTTCTATGCCCTTCTATTGGCTTCTATTGGCTTATATTGGCTTCTATGCCCTTCTATTGGCTTCTATGCCCTTCTGTACCCTTGTATGCCCTTCTATTGGCTTCTCTGCCCTTCTATGCTCTTTTATGCCCTTCTATGCCCTTCTATTGTCTTCTATGCCCTTCTATGGGCTTCTGTGACCAATTGTGGGCTTCTGTGGGCCTTTTTTGGCTTTTATGCCCTTCTATTGGTTTCTATGCCCTTCTATTTACTTTTATGCCCTTCTATTGGCTTCTATCCTCTTCTATGGGATTCTATGGCCTTCTATGGGATTCTATGGGCTTCTATGCCCTTCTATTGCCTTCTATTGCCTTCCATTGCCTTCTATTGCTTTCCATTGCCTTCTGTTGCCTTCTATTGCCTTCAATTGACTTCTGTTGACTTCTGCTGTCTTCTATGCCCTTCTATGCCCTTACATGCCCTTCTATGCCCTTCTATGACCTTATATGCCCTTCCATGTCCTTCGGTTGGCTTCTATGCTCTTCTATGCCCTTCTATGCCATTCTATTGGCTTCTATGCACTTTTATGGGCTTCTGTGCCTTTCTATGGGCCTCTATTGGCTTTTGTGGGCTTCTATGGTCTTCTATGCCCTTCTATTGCCTTCTATTGCCTTCTATTACATTCTAATATCTTCTATTGAGTTCTATTGTCCTCTATGCCCTTCTATGCCCTTGTATTGGCTTCTATGCCCTTCTATGCCCTTCTATGGGCTTCTCTGCCCTTCTATGCCCTTCTATTGGCTTCTGTGCCCTTCTATTGGCTTCTATGCCCTTCTATTAGCTTCTATGCCCTTCTATTGCCTTCTATACCCTTCTATTGGCTTCTATGCCCTTCTATGCCCTTCTGTTGGCTTCTATGCCCTTCTATTGGCTTCTATGCACTTCTATTGTCTTTTATGCCCTTCTAGGCACTTCCATTGTCTTCTATGCCCTTCTATGCCCTTCTATTGGCTTCTATTGGCTTCTACTCCCTTCTATGCCCTTCTGTGCACTTCTGTGCCCTTCTATGCTCTTCTATGCCCTTCTATTGGCTTCTATTCCCCTCTATGCTCTGGTATTGGTTTCTATGCCCTTCTATTGGCTTCTATGCCCTTCTAAGCCCTTCTATTGGCTTCTATGCCCTTCTATTGGCTTCTATGCCCTTCTAGTGTCTTCTGTGCCCTTGTATGCTCTTCTATGCCCTTCTATTGGCTTCTGATGGCTTATATTGGCTTCTATGCCCTTCTATTGGCTTCTATTGGCTTATATTGGCTTCTATGCCCTTCTATTGGCTTCTATGCCCTTCTATTGGCTTCTACGCCCTTGTATTGGCTTCTACGCCCTTCTATGCCCTTCTGTGCACTTCTGTGCCCTTCTATGCTCTTCTGTGCCCTTCTATTGGCTTCTATGCCCCTCTATGCTCTTGTATTGGTTTCTATGCTCTTCTTTTGGCTTCTATGCCCCTTTATGCCCTTCTATTGGTTTCTATGCCATTCTAAGCTTTTCTATACCCTTCTACAGGCTTCTACGCTCTTCTAATGCCGTTCCACTGCCTCTGTGCCCTTCTATGCCCTTCTATGGGCTTCTATGGGCTTTTAAGGTTTTCTATGGACTTCTATGGGCTTCTATTGGCTTCTATGCCCTTCTATTGGCTTCTATGCCCTCCTACTAGCTTCTATGCCCTTCTATTGCCTTCTATACCCTTCTATTGGCTTCTATGCCCTTCTATGCCCTTCTATTGGCTTCTATGCCCTTCTATTGTCTTCTATGCCCTTTTATTGGCTTCTATGCACTTCTATTGGCTTCTATGCCCTTCTATGCCCTTTTATGCCCTTCTATGCCCTTCTATTGTCTTCTATGCCCTTCTATGGGCTTCTATGCCCTTCTATGCCCTTCTATTGCCTTCTATTGCCTTCCATTGCCTTCTATTGCTTTCCATTGCCTTCTATTGCCTTCTATTGCCTTCAATTGTCTTCTATTGACTTCTGCTGTCTTCTACGCCCTTCTATGCCCTTCCATGCCCTTCTATGCCCTTCTATGCCCTTCGGTTGTCTTCTATGCCCTTCTGTGCCCTTCTATGCACTTCTATAGGCTTCTATGCCCTTTTATGGGCTTCTGTGCCCTTCCATGGGCTTCTATTGACTTTTGTGGGCTTCTATGGGCTTCTATAGGCTTCTATGGGCTTCTATTGGCTTCTATGCCCTTCTATTGCCTTCTATTGCCTTCTATTGCCTTCTATTATCTTCTATTGTCTTCTATTGAGTTCTATTGTCTTCTATGCCCTTCTATGCCCTTCTATGGTCTTCTATGCCCTTCTATGCCCTTCTATTGGCTTCTATGCACTTCTATGCCCTTCTATGCCCTTCTATTGTATTCTATGCCCTTCTATGCCCTTCTATTTGCTTCTATGCCCTTCTATGGGCTTCTATGGGCTTCTGTGGGCTTCTATGGGCTTCTATGGTCTTTTATGGTCTTCTATGCACTTCTATGCCATTTTATTGGCTTCTATGCCGTTCTATGCCCTGTTATTGGCTTCTATGACCTTCTATGCTCTTCTATTTTTTTCTATGCCGTTCTATGCCTTTCTATTGGCTTCTGTGCCCTTCTATGCACTTCCATTGTCTTATATGCCCTTCTATGGCCTTCTATTGGCTTCTATTGGCTTCTATTGGCTTCTATTGGCTTCCATGCCCTTCTATTGGCTTCTGTTGGCTTATATTGGCTTCTATGCCCTTCTATTGGCTTCTATGCCCTTCTATTGGCTTCTACGCCCTTCTATTGGCTTCTACGCCCTTCTATGCCCTTCTGTGCACTTCTGTGCCGTTCTATGCTCTTTTATGCCCTTCTATTGGCTTCTATGCCCCTCTATGCTCTTGTATTGGTTTCTATGCTCTTCTATTGGCTTCTATGCCCTTTTATGCCCTGCTATTGGTTTCTATGCCCTTCTAAGCCTTTCTATACCCTTCTACAGGCTTCTACGCTCTTCTAATGCCGTTCCACTGCCTCTATGCCCTTCTATGCCCTTCTATGGGCTTCTATGGGCTTTTAAGGTTTTCTATGGGCTTCTATGGGCTTCTATTGGCTTCTATGCCCTTCTATTGGCTTCTATGCCCTCCTACTAGCTTCTATGCCCTTCTATTGCCTTCTATACCCTTCTATTGGCTTCTATGCCCTTCTATGCCCTTCTATTGGCTTCTATGCCCTTCTATTGTCTTCTATGCCCTTTTATTGGCTTCTATGCACTTCTGTTGGCTTCTATGCCCTTCTATGCCCTTTTATGCCCTTCTATGCCCTTCTATTGTCTTCTATGCCCTTCTATTGTCTTCTATGCCCTTCTATGGGCTTCTGTGACCTTCTATGGGCTTCTGTGGGCTTTTTTTTGCTTTTACGCCCTTCTATTGGTTTCTATGCCCTTCTATTTACTTTTATGCCCTTCTATTGGATTCTATCATCTTCTGTGGGATTCTATGGCCTTCTATGGGCTTCTATGGGCTTCTATGCCCTTCTATGCCCTTCTATTGCCTTCCATTGCCTTCTATTGCTTTCCATTGCCTTCTATTGCCTTCTATTGCCTTCAATTGACTTCTATTGACTTTTGCTGTCTTCTATGCCCTTCTATGCCCTTATATGCCCTTCCATGCCCTTCGGTTGGCTTCTATGCTCTTCTGTGCCCTTCTATGCCCTTCTATAAGCTTCTATGCCCTTTTATGGGCTTCTGTGCCCTTCTATGGGCTTCTATTGACTTTTGTGGGCTTCTATGGGCTTCTATAGGCTTCTATGGGCTTCTATTGGCTTCTATGCCCTTCTATTGCCTTCTATTGCCTTCTATTGCCTTCTATTACCTTCTATTGTCTTCTATTGAGTTCTATTGTCTTCTATGCCCTTCTATGCCCTTCTATGGTCTTCTATGCCCTTCTATGCCCTTCTATGCCCTTCTATTGTCTTCTATGCCCTTCTATGCCCTTCTATTTGCTTCTATGCCCTTCTATGGGCTTCTATGGGCTTCTGTGGGCTTCTATGGGCTTCTATGGTCTTTTATGGTCTTCTATGCACTTCTATGCCATTTTATTGGCTTCTATGCCGTTCTATGCCCTGTTATTGGCTTCTATGACCTTCTATGCTCTTCTAATTTTTTCTATGCCCTTCTATGCCTTTCTATTGGCTTCTGTGCCCTTCTATGCACTTCCATTGTCTTATATGCCCTTCTATGGCCTTCTATTGGCTTCTATTGGCTTCTATTGGCTTCTATTGGCTTCTATGCCCTTCTATTGGCTTTTGTTGGCTTATATTGGCTTCTATGCCCTTCTATTGGCTTCTATGCCCTTCTATTGGCTTCTACGCCCTTCTATTGGCTTCTACGCCCTTCTATGCCCTTCTGTGCACTTCTGTGCCCTTCTATGCTCTTTTATGCCCTTCTATTGGCTTCTATGCCCCTCTATGCTCTTGTATTGGTTTCTATGCTCTTCTATTGGCTTCTATGCCCTTTTATGCCCTGCTATTGGTTTCTATGCCCTTCTAAGCCTTTCTATACCCTTCTACAGGCTTCTACGCTCTTCTAATGCCGTTCCACTGCCTTTATGCCCTTCTATGCCCTTCTATGGGCTTCTATGGTCTTCTATGGCCTTCTATTGTCTTCTATGCCTTTTTATTGGCTTCTATGCCCTTCTATTGGCTTCTATGCCCTCATACTAGCTTCTATGCCCTTCTATTGCCTTCTATACCCTTCTATTGGCTTCTATGCCCTTCTATGCCCTTCTGTTGGCTTCTATGCCCTTCTATTGTCTTCTATGCTCTTCTATAGGCTTCTGTGCCCTTCTATGGGCTTCTATGGGTTTCTGTCAGCTTCTATTGGCTTTTATGCACTTATATTGGTTTCTATGCCCTTCTATTGGCTTCTATTGGCTTATATTGGCTTCTATGCCCTTCTATTGGCTTCTATGCCCTTCTGTACCCTTGTATGCCCTTCTATTGGCTTCTCTGCCCTTCTATGCCCTTTTATGCCCTTCTATGCCCTTCTATTGTCTTCTATGCCCTTCTATGGGCTTCTGTGACCAATTGTGGGCTTCTGTGGGCCTTTTTTGGCTTTTATGCCCTTCTATTGGTTTCTATGCCCTTCTATTTACTTTTATGCCCTTCTATTGGCTTCTATCCTCTTCTATGGGATTCTATGGCCTTCTATGGGATTCTATGGGCTTCTATGCCCTTCTATTGCCTTCTATTGCCTTCCATTGCCTTCTATTGCTTTCCATTGCCTTCTATTGCCTTCTATTGCCTTCAATTGACTTCTGTTGACTTCTGCTGTCTTCTATGCCCTTCTATGCCCTTACATGCCCTTCTATGCCCTTCTATGACCCTATATGCCCTTCCATGTCCTTCGGTTGGCTTCTATGCTCTTCTATGCCCTTCTATGCCATTCTATTGGCTTCTATGCACTTTTATGGGCTTCTGTGCCTTTCTATGGGCCTCTATTGGCTTTTGTGGGCTTCTATGGTCTTCTATGCCCTTCTATTGCCTTCTATTGCCTTCTATTACATTCTAATATCTTCTATTGAGTTCTATTGTCCTCTATGCCCTTCTATGCCCTTGTATTGGCTTCTATGCCCTTCTATGCCCTTCTATGGGCTTCTCTGCCTTCTATGCCCTTCTATTGGCTTCTGTGCCCTTCTATTGGCTTCTATGCCCTTCTATTAGCTTCTATGCCCTTCTATTGCCTTCTATACCCTTCTATTGGCTTCTATGCCCTTCTATGCCCTTCTGTTGGCTTCTATGCCCTTCTATTGGCTTCTATGCACTTCTATTGTCTTTTATGCCCTTCTAGGCACTTCCATTGTCTTCTATGCCCTTCTATGCCCTTCTATTGGCTTCTATTGGCTTCTATTGGCTTCTATGCCCTTCTATTGGCTTCTATGCCCTTCTATTGGCTTCTACTCCCTTCTATGCCCTTCTGTGCACTTCTGTGCCCTTCTATGCTCTTCTATGCCCTTCTATTGGCTTCTATGCCCCTCTATGCTCTGGTATTGGTTTCTATGCCCTTCTATTGGCTTCTATGCCCTTCTATGCCCTTCTATTGCCTTCTATGCCCTTCTATTGGCTTCTATGCCCTTCTAGTGTCTTCTGTGCCCTTGTATGCTCTTCTATGCCATTCTATTGGCTTCTGATGGCTTATATTGGCTTCTATGCCCTTCTATTGGCTTCTATGCCCTTCTATTGGCTTCTACGCCCTTGTATTGGCTTCTACGCCCTTCTATGCCCTTCTGTGCACTTCTGTGCCCTTCTATGCTCTTCTGTGCCCTTCTATTGGCTTCTATGCCCTTCTATGCTCTTGTATTGGTTTCTATGCTCTTCTTTTGGCTTCTATGCCCCTTTATGCCCTTCTATTGGTTTCTATGCCCTTCTAAGCTTTTCTATACCCTTCTACAGGCTTCTACGCTCTTCTAATGCCGTTCCACTGCCTCTGTGCCCTTCTATGCCCTTCTATGGGCTTCTATGGGCTTTTAAGGTTTTCTATGGGCTTCTATGGGCTTCTATTGGCTTCTATGCCCTTCTATTGGCTTCTATGCCCTCCTACTAGCTTCTATGCCCTTCTATTGCCTTCTATACCCTTCTATTGGCTTCTATGCCCTTCTATGCCCTTCTATTGGCTTCTATGCCCTTCTATTGTCTTCTATGCCCTTTTATTGGCTTCTATGCACTTCTATTGGCTTCTATGCCCTTCTATGCCCTTTTATGCCCTTCTATGCCCTTCTATTGTCTTCTATGCCCTTCTATGGGCTTCTATGCCCTTCTATGCCCTTCTATTGCCTTCTATTGCCTTCCATTGCCTTCTGTTGCTTTCCATTGCCTTCTATTGCCTTCTATTGCCTTCAATTGTCTTCTATTGACTTCTGCTGTCTTCTACGCCCTTCTATGCCCTTCCATGCCCTTCTATGCCCTTCTATGCCCTTCTATGCCCTTCCGTTGTCTTCTATGCCCTTCTGTGCCCTTCTATGCCCTTCTATAGGCTTCTATGCCCTTTTATGGGCTTCTGTGCCCTTCTATGGGCTTCTATTGACTTTTGTGGGCTTCTATGGGCTTCTATAGGCTTCTATGGGCTTCTATTGGCTTCTATGCCCTTCTATTGCCTTCTATTGCCTTCTATTGCCTTCTATTACCTTCTATTGTCTTCTATTGAGTTCTATTGTCTTCTATGCCCTTCTATGCCCTTCTATGGTCTTCTATGCCCTTCTATGCCCTTCTATTGGCTTCTATGCACTTCTATGCCCTTCTATGCCCTTCTATTGTCTTCTATGCCCTTCTATGCCCTTCTATTGTCTTCTATGCCCTTCTATGGGCTTCTATGGGCTTCTGTGGGCTTCTATGGGCTTCTATGGTCTTTTATGGTCTTCTATGCACTTCTATGCCATTTTATTGGCTTCTATGCCGTTCTATGCCCTGTTATTGGCTTCTATGACCTTCTATGCTCTTCTATTTTTTTCTATGCCCTTCTATGCCTTTCTATTGGCTTCTGTGCCCTTCTATGCACTTCCATTGTCTTATATGCCCTTCTATGGCCTTCTATTGGCTTCTATTGGCTTCTATTGGCTTCTATTGGCTTCTATTGGCTTCCATGCCCTTCTATTGGCTTCTATTGGCTTATATTGGCTTCTATGCCCTTCTGTTGGCTTATATTGGCTTCTATGCCCTTCTATTGGCTTCTATGCCCTTCTATTGGCTTCTACGCCCTTCTATTGGCTTCTACGCCCTTCTATGCCCTTCTGTGCACTTCTGTGCCCTTCTATGCTCTTTTATGCCCTTCTATTGGCTTCTATGCCCCTCTATGCTCTTGTATTGGTTTCTATGCTCTTCTATTGGCTTCTATGCCCTTTTATGCCCTGCTATTGGTTTCTATGCCCTTCTAAGCCTTTCTATACCCTTCTACAGGCTTCTACGCTCTTCTAATGCCGTTCCACTGCCTCTATGCCCTTCTATGCCCTTCTATGGGCTTCTATGGGCTTTTAAGGTTTTCTATGGGCTTCTATGGGCTTCTATTGGCTTCTATGCCCTTCTATTGGCTTCTATGCCCTCCTACTAGCTTCTATGCCCTTCTATTGCCTTCTATACCCTTCTATTGGCTTCTATGCCCTTCTATGCCCTTCTATTGGCTTCTATGCCCTTCTATTGTCTTCTATGCCCTTTTATTGGCTTCTATGCACTTCTATTGGCTTCTATGCCCTTCTATGCCCTTTTATGCCCTTCTATGCCCTTCTATTGTCTTCTATGCCCTTCTATGGGCTTCTATGCCCTTCTATGCCCTTCTATTGCCTTCTATTGCCTTCCATTGCCTTCTATTGCTTTCCATTGCCTTCTATTGCCTTCTATTGCCTTCAATTGTCTTCTATTGACTTCTGCTGTCTTCTACGCCCTTCTATGCCCTTCCATGCCCTTCTATGCCCTTCTATGCCCTTCGGTTGTCTTCTATGCCCTTCTGTGCCCTTCTATGCACTTCTATAGGCTTCTATGCCCTTTTATGGGCTTCTGTGCCCTTCCATGGGCTTCTATTGACTTTTGTGGGCTTCTATGGGCTTCTATAGGCTTCTATGGGCTTCTATTGGCTTCTATGCCCTTCTATTGCCTTCTATTGCCTTCTATTGCCTTCTATTATCTTCTTTTGTCTTCTATTGAGTTCTATTGTCTTCTATGCCCTTCTATGCCCTTCTATGGTCTTCTATGCCCTTCTATGCCCTTCTATTGGCTTCTATGCACTTCTATGCCCTTCTATGCCCTTCTATTGTATTCTATGCCCTTCTATGCCCTTCTATTTGCTTCTATGCCCTTCTATGGGCTTCTATGGGCTTCTGTGGGCTTCTATGGGCTTCTATGGTCTTTTATGGTCTTCTATGCACTTCTATGCCATTTTATTGGCTTCTATGCCGTTCTATGCCCTGTTATTGGCTTCTATGACCTTCTATGCTCTTCTATTTTTTTCTATGCCGTTCTATGCCTTTCTATTGGCTTCTGTGCCCTTCTATGCACTTCCATTGTCTTATATGCCCTTCTATGGCCTTCTATTGGCTTCTATTGGCTTCTATTGGCTTCTATTGGCTTCCATGCCCTTCTATTGGCTTCTGTTGGCTTATATTGGCTTCTATGCCCTTCTATTGGCTTCTATGCCCTTCTATTGGCTTCTACGCCCTTCTATTGGCTTCTACGCCCTTCTATGCCCTTCTGTGCACTTCTGTGCCGTTCTATGCTCTTTTATGCCCTTCTATTGGCTTCTATGCCCCTCTATGCTCTTGTATTGGTTTCTATGCTCTTCTATTGGCTTCTATGCCCTTTTATGCCCTGCTATTGGTTTCTATGCCCTTCTAAGCCTTTCTATACCCTTCTACAGGCTTCTACGCTCTTCTAATGCCGTTCCACTGCCTCTATGCCCTTCTATGCCCTTCTATGGGCTTCTATGGGCTTTTAAGGTTTTCTATGGGCTTCTATGGGCTTCTATTGGCTTCTATGCCCTTCTATTGGCTTCTATGCCCTCCTACTAGCTTCTATGCCCTTCTATTGCCTTCTATACCCTTCTATTGGCTTCTATGCCCTTCTATGCCCTTCTGTTGGCTTCTATGCCCTTCTATTGTCTTCTATGCCCTTTTATTGGCTTCTATGCACTTCTGTTGGCTTCTATGCCCTTCTATGCCCTTTTATGCCCTTCTATGCCCTTCTATTGTCTTCTATGCCCTTCTATTGTCTTCTATGCCCTTCTATGGGCTTCTGTGACCTTCTATGGGCTTCTGTGGGCTTTTTTTTTGCTTTTACGCCCTTCTATTGGTTTCTATGCCCTTCTATTTACTTTTATGCCCTTCTATTGGATTCTATCATCTTCTGTGGGATTCTATGGCCTTCTATGGGCTTCTATGGGCTTCTATGCCCTTCTATGCCCTTCTATTGCCTTCCATTGCCTTCTATTGCTTTCCATTGCCTTCTATTGCCTTCTATTGCCTTCAATTGACTTCTATTGACTTTTGCTGTCTTCTATGCCCTTCTATGCCCTTATTTTATATGCCCTTCCATGCCCTTCGGTTGGCTTCTATGCTCTTCTGTGCCCTTCTATGCCCTTCTATAAGCTTCTATGCCCTTTTATGGGCTTCTGTGCCTTCTATGGGCTTCTATTGACTTTTGTGGGCTTCTATGGGCTTCTATAGGCTTCTATGGGCTTCTATTGGCTTCTATGCCCTTCTATTGCCTTCTATTGCCTTCTATTGCCTTCTATTACCTTCTATTGTCTTCTATTGAGTTCTATTGTCTTCTATGCCCTTCTATGCCCTTCTATGGTCTTCTATGCCCTTCTATGCCCTTCTATGCCCTTCTATTGTCTTCTATGCCTTCTATGCCCTTCTATTTGCTTCTATGCCCTTCTATGGGCTTCTATGGGCTTCTGTGGGCTTCTATGGGCTTCTATGGTCTTTTATGGTCTTCTATGCACTTCTATGCCATTTTATTGGCTTCTATGCCGTTCTATGCCCTGTTATTTGCTTCTATGACCTTCTATGCTCTTCTAATTTTTTCTATGCCCTTCTATGCCTTTCTATTGGCTTCTGTGCCCTTCTATGCACTTCCATTGTCTTATATGCCCTTCTATGGCCTTCTATTGGCTTCTATTGGCTTCTATTGGCTTCTATTGGCTTCTATGCCCTTCTATTGGCTTTTGTTGGCTTATATTGGCTTCTATGCCCTTCTATTGGCTTCTATGCCCTCTATTGGCTTCTACGCCCTTCTATTGGCTTCTACGCCCTTCTATGCCCTTCTGTGCACTTCTGTGCCCTTCTATGCTTTTTATGCCCTTCTATTGGCTTCTATGCCCCTCTATGCTCTTGTATTGGTTTCTATGCTCTTCTATTGGCTTCTATGCCCTGCTATTGGTTTCTATGCCCTTCTAAGCCTTTCTATACCCTTCTACAGGCTTCTACGCTCTTCTAATGCCGTTCCACTGCTTTATGCCCTTCTATGCCCTTCTATGGGCTTCTATGGTCTTCTATGGCCTTCTATTGTCTTCTATGCCTTTTTATTGGCTTCTATGCCCTTCTATTGGCTTCTATGCCCTCATACTAGCTTCTATGCCTTCTATTGCCTTCTATACCCTTCTATTGGCTTCTATGCCCTTCTATGCCCTTCTGTTGGCTTCTATGCCCTTCTATTGTCTTCTATGCTCTTCTATAGGCTTCTGTGCCCTTCTATGGGCTTCTATGGGTTTCTGTCAGCTTCTATTGGCTTTATGCACTTATATTGGTTTCTATGCCCTTCTATTGGCTTCTATTGGCTTATATTGGCTTCTATGCCCTTCTATTGGCTTCTATGCCCTTCTGTACCCTTGTATGCCCTTCTATTGGCTTCTCTGCCCTTCTATGCCCTTTTATGCCCTTCTATGCCCTTCTATTGTCTTCTATGCCCTTCTATGGGCTTCTGTGACCAATTGTGGGCTTCTGTGGGCCTTTTTTGGCTTTTATGCCCTTCTATTGGTTTCTATGCCCTTCTATTTACTTTTATGCCCTTCTATTGGCTTCTATCCTCTTCTATGGGATTCTATGGCCTTCTATGGGATTCTATGGGCTTCTATGCCCTTCTATTGCCTTCTATTGCCTTCCATTGCCTTCTATTGCTTTCCATTGCCTTCTATTGCCTTCTATTGCCTTCAATTGACTTCTGTTGACTTCTGCTGTCTTCTATGCCCTTCTATGCCCCTTACATGCCCTTCTATGCCCTTCTATGACCCTATATGCCCTTCCATGTCCTTCGGTTGGCTTCTATGCTCTTCTATGCCCTTCTATGCCATTCTATTGGCTTCTATGCACTTTTATGGGCTTCTGTGCCTTTCTATGGGCCTCTATTGGCTTTTGTGGGCTTCTATGGTCTTCTATGCCCTTCTATTGCCTTCTATTGCCTTCTATTACATTCTAATATCTTCTATTGAGTTCTATTGTCCTCTATGCCCTTCTATGCCCTTGTATGGCTTCTATGCCCTTCTATGCCCTTCTATGGGCTTCTCTGCCCTTCTATGCCCTTCTATTGGCTTCTGTGCCCTTCTATTGGCTTCTATTGCCCTTCTATTAGCTTCTATGCCCTTCTATTGCCTTCTATACCCTTCTATTGGCTTCTATGCCCTTCTATGCCCTTCTGTTGGCTTCTATGCCCTTCTATTGGCTTCTATGCACTTCTATTGTCTTTTATGCCCTTCTAGGCACTTCCATTGTCTTCTATGCCCTTCTATGCCCTTCTATTGGCTTCTATTGGCTTCTATTGGCTTCTATTGGCTTCTATGCCCTTCTATTGGCTTCTATGCCCTTCTATTGGCTTCTACTCCCTTCTATGCCCTTCTGTGCACTTCTGTGCCCTTCTATGCTCTTTCTATGCCCTTCTATTGGCTTCTATGCCCCTCTATGCTCTGGTATTGGTTTCTATGCCCTTCTATTGGCTTCTATGCCCTTCTATGCCCTTCTATTGCCTTCTATGCCCTTCTATTGGCTTCTATGCCCTTCTAGTGTCTTCTGTGCCCTTGTATGCTCTTCTATGCCATTCTATTGGCTTCTATGCCCTTCTATTGGCTTCTATGCCCTTCTATTGGCTTCTATGCCCTTCTATTGGCTTCTACGCCCTTGTATTGGCTTCTACGCCCTTCTATGCCCTTCTGTGCACTTCTGTGCCTTCTATGCTCTTCTGTGCCCTTCTATTGGCTTCTATGCCCTTCTATGCTCTTGTATTGGTTTCTATGCTCTTCTTTTGGCTTCTATGCCCCTTTATGCCCTTCTATTGGTTTTCTATGCCCCTTCTAAGCTTTTCTATACCCTTCTACAGGCTTCTACGCTCTTCTAATGCCGTTCCACTGCCTCTGTGCCCTTCTATGCCCTTCTATGGGCTTCTATGGGCTTTTAAGGTTTTCTATGGGCTTCTATGGGCTTCTATTGGCTTCTATGCCCTTCTATTGGCTTCTATGCCCTCCTACTAGCTTCTATGCCCTTCTATTGCCTTCTATACCCTTCTATTGGCTTCTATGCCCTTCTATGCCCTTCTATTGGCTTCTATGCCCTTCTATTGTCTTCTATGCCCTTTTATTGGCTTCTATGCACTTCTATTGGCTTCTATGCCCTTCTATGCCCTTTTATGCCCTTCTATGCCCTTCTATTGTCTTCTATGCCCTTCTATGGGCTTCTATGCCCTTCTATGCCCTTCTATTGCCTTCTATTGCCTTCCATTGCCTTCTGTTGCTTTCCATTGCCTTCTATTGCCTTCTATTGCCTTCAATTGTCTTCTATTGACTTCTGCTGTCTTCTACGCCCCTTCTATGCCCTTCCATGCCCTTCTATGCCCTTCTATGCCCTTCTATGCCCTTCCGTTGTCTTCTATGCCCTTCTGTGCCCTTCTATGCCCTTCTATAGGCTTCTATGCCCTTTTATGGGCTTCTGTGCCCTTCTATGGGCTTCTATTGACTTTTGTGGGCTTCTATGGGCTTCTATAGGCTTCTATGGGCTTCTATTGGCTTCTATGCCCTTCTATTGCCTTCTATTGCCTTCTATTGCCTTCTATTACCTTCTATTGTCTTCTATTGAGTTCTATTGTCTTCTATGCCCTTCTATGCCCTTCTATGGTCTTCTATGCCCTTCTATGCCCTTCTATTGGCTTCTATGCACTTCTATGCCCTTCTATGCCCTTCTATTGTCTTCTATGCCTCTATGCCCTTCTATTGTCTTCTATGCCCTTCTATGGGCTTCTATGGGCTTCTGTGGGCTTCTATGGGCTTCTATGGTCTTTTATGGTCTTCTATGCACTTCTATGCCATTTTATTGGCTTCTATGCCGTTCTATTGCCCTGTTATTGGCTTCTATGACCTTCTATGCTCTTCTATTTTTTTCTATGCCCTTCTATGCCTTTCTATTGGCTTCTGTGCCCCTTCTATGCACTTCCATTGTCTTATATGCCCTTCTATGGCCTTCTATTGGCTTCTATTGGCTTCTATTGGCTTCTATTGGCTTCCATGCCCTTCTATTGGCTTCTATTGGCTTATATTGGCTTCTATGCCCTTCTGTTGGCTTATATTGGCTTCTATGCCCTTCTATTGGCTTCTATGCCCTTCTATTGGCTTCTACGCCCTTCTATTGGCTTCTACGCCCCTTCTATGCCCTTCTGTGCACTTCTGTGCCCTTCTATGCTCTTTTATGCCTCTATTGGCTTCTATGCCCCTCTATGCTCTTGTATTGGTTTCTATGCCTCTTCTATTGGCTTCTATGCCCTTTTATGCCCTGCTATTGGTTTCTATGCCCTTCTAAGCCTTTCTATACCCTTCTACAGGCTTCTACGACTCTTCTAATGCCGTTCCACTGCCTCTATGCCCTTCTATGCCCTTCTATGGGCTTCTATGGGCTTTTAAGGTTTTCTATGGGCTTCTATGGGCTTCTATTGGCTCTATGCCCTTCTATTGGCTTCTATGCCCTCCTACTAGCTTCTATGCCCTTCTATTGCCTTCTATACCCCTTCTATTGGCTTCTATGCCCTTCTATGCCTTCTATTGGCTTCTATGCCCTTCTATTGTCTTCTATGCCCTTTTATTGGCTTCTATGCACTTCTGTTGCTTCTATGCCCTTCTATGCCCTTTTATTGCCTTCTATGCCCTTCTATTGTCTTCTATGCCCTTCTATGGGCTTCTGTGACCTTCTATGGGCTTCTGTGGGCTTTTTTTTGCTTTTACGCCCTTCTATTGGTTTCTATGCCCTTCTATTTACTTTTATGCCCTTCTATTGGATTCTATCCTCTTCTGTGGGATTCTATGGCCTTCTATGGGCTTCTATGGGCTTCTATGCCCTTCTATGCCCTTCTATTGCCTTCCATTGCCTTCTATTGCTTTCCATTGCCTTCTATTGCCTTCTATTGCCTTCAATTGACTTCTATTGACTTTTGCTGTCTTCTATGCCCTTCTATGCCCTTATATGCCCTTCCATGCCCTTCGGTTGGCTTCTATGCTCTTCTGTGCCCTTCTATGCCCTTCTATAAGCTTCTATGCCCTTTTATGGCTTCTGTGCCCTTCTATGGGCTTCTATTGACTTTTGTGGGGCTTCTATGGGCTTCTATAGGCTTCTATGGGCTTCTATTGGCTTCTATGCCCTTCTATGCCTTCTATTGCCTTCTATTGCCTTCTATTACCTTCTATTGTCTTCTATTGAGTTCTATTGTCTTCTATGCCCTTCTATGCCCTTCTATGGTCTTCTATGCCCTTCTATGCCCTTCTATGCCCTTCTATGTCTTCTATGCCCTTCTATGCCCTTCTATTTGCTTCTATGCCCTTCTATGGGCTTCTATGGGCTTCTGTGGGCTTCTATGGGCTTCTATTCTTTTATGGTCTTCTATGCACTTCTATGCCATTTTATTGGCTTCTATGCCGTTCTATGCCCTGTTATTGGCTTCTATGACCTTCTATGCTCTTCTAATTTTTTCTATGCCCTTCTATGCCTTTCTATTGGCTTCTGTGCCCTTCTATGCACTTCCATTGTCTTATATGCCCTTCTATGGCCTTCTATTGGCTTCTATTGGCTTCTATTGGCTTCTATTGGCTTCTATGCCCTTCTATTGGCTTTTGTTGGCTTATATTGGCTTCTATGCCCTTCTATTGGCTTCTACGCCCTTCTATTGGCTTCTACGCCCTTCTATGCCCTTCTGTGCACTTCTGTGCCCTTCTATGCTCTTTTATGCCCTTCTATTGGCTTCTATGCCTCTCTATGCTCTTGTATTGGTTTCTATGCTCTTCTATTGGCTTCTATGCCCTTTTATGCCCTGCTATTGGTTTCTATGCCCTTCTAAGCCTTTCTATACCCTTCTACAGGCTTCTACGCTCTTCTAATGCCGTTCCACTGCCTCTATGCCCTTCTATGCCCTTCTATGGGCTTCTATGGTCTTCTATGGCCTTCTATTGTCTTCTATGCCTTTTTATTGGCTTCTATGCCCTTCTATTGGCTTCTATGCCCTCATACTAGCTTCTATGCCCTTCTATTGCCTTCTATACCCTTCTATTGGCTTCTATGCCCTTCTATGCCCTTCTGTTGGCTTCTATGCCCTTCTATTGTCTTCTATGCTCTTCTATAGGCTTCTGTGCCCTTCTATGGGCTTCTATGGGTTTCTGTCAGCTTCTATTGGCTTTTATGCACTTATATTGGTTTCTATGCCTTCTATTGGCTTCTATTGGCTTATATTGGCTTCTATGCCCTTCTATGGCTTCTATGCCCTTCTGTACCCTTGTATGCCCTTCTATTGGCTTCTCTGCCCTTCTATACCCTTTTATGCCCTTCTATGCCCTTCTATTGTCTTCTATGCCCTTCTATGGGCTTCTGTGACCAATTGTGGGCTTCTGTGGCCTTTTTTGGCTTTTATGCCCTTCTATTGGTTTCTATGCCCTTCTATTTACTTTTATGCCCTTCTATTGGCTTCTATCCTCTTCTATGGGATTCTGTGGCCTTCTATGGGATTCTATGGGCTTCTATGCCCTTCTATTGCCTTCCATTGCCTTCTATTGCTTTCCATTGCCTTCTATTGCCTTCTATTGCCTTCAATTGACTTCTGTTGACTTCTGCTGTCTTCTATGCCCTTCTATGCCCTTACATGCCCTTCTATGCCCTTCTATGACCTTATATGCCCTTCCATGTCCTTCGGTTGGCTTCTATGCTCTTCTATGCCCTTCTATGCCATTCTATTGGCTTCTATGCACTTTTATGGGCTTCTGTGCCTTTCTATGGGCCTCTATTGGCTTTTGTGGGCTTCTATGGTCTTCTATGCCCTTCTATTGCCTTTACTTATTGCCTTCTATTACATTCTAATATCTTCTATTGAGTTCTATTGTCCTCTATGCCCTTCTATGCCCTTGTATGGCTTCTATGCCCTTCTATGCCCTTCTATGGGCTTCTCTGCCCTTCTATGCCCTTCTATTGGCTTCTGTGCCCTTCTATTGGCTTCTATGCCCTTCTATTAGCTTCTATGCCCTTCTATTGCCTTCTATACCCTTCTATTGGCTTCTATACCCTTCTATTGGCTTCTATGCCCTTCTATGCCCTTCTGTTGGCTTCTATGCCCTTCTATTGGCTTCTATGCACTTCTATTGTCTTTTATGCCCTTCTAGGCACTTCCATTGTCTTCTATGCCCTTCTATGCCCTTCTATTGGCTTCTATTGGCTTCTATTGGCTTCTATGCCCTTCTATTGGCTTCTATGCCCTTCTATTGGCTTCTACTCCCTTCTATGCCCTTCTGTGCACTTCTGTGCCCTTCTATGCTCTTCTATGCCCTTCTATTGGCTTCTATGCCCCTCTATGCTCTGGTATTGGTTTCTATGCCCTTCTATTGGCTTCTATGCCCTTCTATGCCCTTCTATTGCCTTCTATGCCCTTCTATTGGCTTCTATGCCCTTCTAGTGTCTTCTGTGCCCTTGTATGCTCTTCTATGCCATTCTATTGGCTTCTGATGGCTTATATTGGCTTCTATGCCCTTCTATTGGCTTCTATGCCCTTCTATTGGCTTCTACGCCCTTGTATTGGCTTCTACGCCCTTCTATGCCCTTCTGTGCACTTCTGTGCCCTTCTATGCTCTTCTGTGCCCTTCTATTGGCTTCTATGCCCTTCTATGCTCTTGTATTGGTTTCTATGCTCTTCTTTTGGCTTCTATGCCCCTTTATGCCCTTTTATTGGTTTCTATGCCCTTCTAAGCTTTTCTATACCCTTCTACAGGCTTCTACGCTCTTCTAATGCCGTTCCACTGCCTCTGTGCCCTTCTATGCCCTTCTATGGGCTTCTATGGGCTTTTAAGGTTTTCTATGGGCTTCTATGGCTTCTATTGGCTTCTATGCCCTTCTATTGGCTTCTATGCCCTCCTACTAGCTTCTATGCCCTTCTATTGCCTTCTATACCCTTCTATTGGCTTCTATGCCCTTCTATGCCCTTCTATTGGCTTCTATGCCCTTCTATTGTCTTCTATGCCCTTTTATTGGCTTCTATGCACTTCTATTGGCTTCTATGCCCTTCTATGCCCTTTTATGCCCTTCTATGCCCTTCTATTGTCTTCTATGCCCTTCTATGGGCTTCTATGCCCTTCTATGCCCTTCTATTGCCTTCTATTGCCTTCCATTGCCTTCTGTTGCTTTCCATTGCCTTCTATTGCCTTCTATTGCCTTCAATTGTCTTCTATTGACTTCTGCTGTCTTCTACGCCCTTCTATGCCCTTCCATGCCCTTCTATGCCTTCTATGCCCTTCTATGCCCTTCCGTTGTCTTCTATGCCCTTCTGTGCCCTTCTATGCCCTTCTATAGGCTTCTATGCCCTTTTATGGGCTTCTGTGCCCTTCTATGGGCTTCTATTGACTTTTGTGGGCTTCTATGGGCTTCTATAGGCTTCTATGGGCTTCTATTGGCTTCTATGCCCTTCTATTGCCTTCTATTGCCTTCTATTGCCTTCTATTACCTTCTATTGTCTTCTATTGAGTTCTATTGTCTTCTATGCCCTTCTATGCCCTTCTATGGTCTTCTATGCCCTTCTATGCCCTTCTATTGGCTTCTATGCACTTCTATGCCCTTCTATGCCCTTCTATTGTCTTCTATGCCCTTCTATGCCCTTCTATTGTCTTCTATGCCCTTCTATGGGCTTCTATGGGCTTCTGTGGGCTTCTATGGGCTTCTATGGTCTTTTATGGTCTTCTATGCACTTCTATGCCATTTTATTGGCTTCTATGCCGTTCTATGCCCTGTTATTGGCTTCTATGACCTTCTATGCTCTTCTATTTTTTTCTATGCCCTTCTATGCCTTTCTATTGGCTTCTGTGCCCTTCTATGCACTTCCATTGTCTTATATGCCCTTCTATGGCCTTCTATTGGCTTCTATTGGCTTCTATTGGCTTCTATTGGCTTCTATTGGCTTCCATGCCCTTCTATTGGCTTCTATTGGCTTATATTGGCTTCTATGCCCTTCTGTTGGCTTATATTGGCTTCTATGCCCTTCTATTGGCTTCTATGCCCTTCTATTGGCTTCTACGCCCTTCTATTGGCTTCTACGCCCTTCTATGCCCTTCTGTGCACTTCTGTGCCCTTCTATGCTCTTTTATGCCCTTCTATTGGCTTCTATGCCCCTCTATGCTCTTGTATTGGTTTCTATGCTCTTCTATTGGCTTCTATGCCCTTTTATGCCCTGCTATTGGTTTCTATGCCCTTCTAAGCCTTTCTATACCCTTCTACAGGCTTCTACGCTCTTCTAATGCCGTTCCACTGCCTCTATGCCCTTCTATGCCCTTCTATGGGCTTCTATGGGCTTTTAAGGTTTTCTATGGGCTTCTATGGGCTTCTATTGGCTTCTATGCCCTTCTATTGGCTTCTATGCCCTCCTACTAGCTTCTATGCCCTTCTATTGCCTTCTATACCCTTCTATTGGCTTCTATGCCCTTCTATGCCCTTCTATTGTCTTCTATGCCCTTCTATTGTCTTCTATGCCCTTTTATTGGCTTCTATGCACTTCTGTTGGCTTCTATGCCCTTCTATGCCCTTTTATGCCCTTCTATGCCCTTCTATTGTCTTCTATGCCCTTCTATGGGCTTCTGTGACCTTCTATGGGCTTCTGTGGGCTTTTTTTTGCTTTTACGCCCTTCTATTGGTTTCTATGCCCTTCTATTTACTTTTATGCCCTTCTATTGGATTCTATCCTCTTCTGTGGGATTCTATGGCCTTCTATGGGCTTCTATGGGCTTCTATGCCCTTCTATGCCCTTCTATTGCCTTCCATTGCCTTCTATTGCTTTCCATTGCCTTCTATTGCCTTCTATTGCCTTCAATTGACTTCTATTGACTTTTGCTGTCTTCTATGCCCTTCTATGCCCTTATATGCCCTTCCATGCCCTTCGGTTGGCTTCTATGCTCTTCTGTGCCCTTCTATGCCCTTCTATAAGCTTCTATGCCCTTTTATGGGCTTCTGTGCCCTTCTATGGGCTTCTATTGACTTTTGTGGGCTTCTATGGGCTTCTATAGGCTTCTATGGGCTTCTATTGGCTTCTATGCCCTTCTATTGCCTTCTATTGCCTTCTATTGCCTTCTATTACCTTCTATTGTCTTCTATTGAGTTCTATTGTCTTCTATGCCCTTCTATGCCCTTCTATGGTCTTCTATGCCCTTCTATGCCCTTCTATGCCCTTCTATTGTCTTCTGTGCCCTTCTATGCCCTTCTATTTGCTTCTATGCCCTTCTATGGGCTTCTATGGGCTTCTGTGGGCTTCTATGGGCTTCTATGGTCTTTTATGGTCTTCTATGCACTTCTATGCCATTTTATTGGCTTCTATGCCGTTCTATGCCCTGTTATTGGCTTCTATGACCTTCTATGCTCTTCTAATTTTTTCTATGCCCTTCTATGCCTTTCTATTGGCTTCTGTGCCCTTCTATGCACTTCCATTGTCTTATATGCCCTTCTATGGCCTTCTATTGGCTTCTATTGGCTTCTATTGGCTTCTATTGGCTTCTATGCCCTTCTATTGGCTTTTGTTGGCTTATATTGGCTTCTATGCCCTTCTATTGGCTTCTACGCCCTTCTATTGGCTTCTACGCCCTTCTATGCCCTTCTGTGCACTTCTGTGCCCTTCTATGCTCTTTTATGCCCTTCTATTGGCTTCTATGCCTCTCTATGCTCTTGTATTGGTTTCTATGCTCTTCTATTGGCTTCTATGCCCTTTTATGCCCTGCTATTGGTTTCTATGCCCTTCTAAGCCTTTCTATACCCTTCTACAGGCTTCTACGCTCTTCTAATGCCGTTCCACTGCCTCTATGCCCTTCTATGCCCTTCTATGGGCTTCTATGGTCTTCTATGGCCTTCTATTGTCTTCTATGCCTTTTTATTGGCTTCTATGCCCTTCTATTGGCTTCTATGCCCTCATACTAGCTTCTATGCCCTTCTATTGCCTTCTATACCCTTCTATTGGCTTCTATGCCCTTCTATGCCCTTCTGTTGGCTTCTATGCCCTTCTATTGTCTTCTATGCTCTTCTATAGGCTTCTGTGCCCTTCTATGGGCTTCTATGGGTTTCTGTCAGCTTCTATTGGCTTTTATGCACTTATATTGGTTTCTATGCCCTTCTATTGGCTTCTATTGGCTTATATTGGCTTCTATGCCCTTCTATTGGCTTCTATGCCCTTCTGTACCCTTGTATGCCCTTCTATTGGCTTCTCTGCCCTTCTATACCCTTTTATGCCCTTCTATGCCCTTCTATTGTCTTCTATGCCCTTCTATGGGCTTCTGTGACCAATTGTGGGCTTCTGTGGGCCTTTTTTGGCTTTTATGCCCTTCTATTGGTTTCTATGCCCTTCTATTTACTTTTATGCCCTTCTATTGGCTTCTATCCTCTTCTATGGGATTCTGTGGCCTTCTATGGGATTCTATGGGCTTCTATGCCCTTCTATTGCCTTCTATTGCCTTCCATTGCCTTCTATTGCTTTCCATTGCCTTCTATTGCCTTCTATTGCCTTCAATTGACTTCTGTTGACTTCTGCTGTCTTCTATGCCCTTCTATGCCCTTACATGCCCTTCTATGCCCTTCTATGACCTTATATGCCCTTCCATGTCCTTCGGTTGGCTTCTATGCTCTTCTATGCCCTTCTATGCCATTCTATTGGCTTCTATGCACTTTTATGGGCTTCTGTGCCTTTCTATGGGCCTCTATTGGCTTTTGTGGGCTTCTATGGTCTTCTATGCCCTTCTATTGCCTTCTATTGCCTTCTATTACATTCTAATATCTTCTATTGAGTTCTATTGTCCTCTATGCCCTTCTATGCCCTTGTATTGGCTTCTATGCCCTTCTATGCCCTTCTATGGGCTTCTCTGCCCTTCTATGCCCTTCTATTGGCTTCTGTGCCCTTCTATTGGCTTCTATGCCCTTCTATTAGCTTCTATGCCCTTCTATTGCCTTCTATACCCTTCTATTGGCTTCTATACCCTTCTATTGGCTTCTATGCCCTTCTATGCCCTTCTGTTGGCTTCTATGCCCTTCTATTGGCTTCTATGCACTTCTATTGTCTTTTATGCCCTTCTAGGCACTTCCATTGTCTTCTATGCCCTTCTATGCCCTTCTATTGGCTTCTATTGGCTTCTATTGGCTTCTATGCCCTTCTATTGGCTTCTATGCCCTTCTATTGGCTTCTACTCCCTTCTATGCCCTTCTGTGCACTTCTGTGCCCTTCTATGCTCTTCTATGCCCTTCTATTGGCTTCTATGCCCCTCTATGCTCTGGTATTGGTTTCTATGCCCTTCTATTGGCTTCTATGCCCTTCTATGCCGTTCTATTGGCTTCTATGCCCTTCTATTGGCTTCTATGCCCTTCTAGTGTCTTCTGTGCCCTTGTATGCTCTTCTATGCCCTTCTATTGGCTTCTGATGGCTTATATTGGCTTCTATGCCCTTCTATTGGCTTCTATTGGCTTATATTGGCTTCTATGCCCTTCTATTGGCTTCTACGCCCTTGTATTGGCTTCTACGCCCTTCTATGCCCTTCTGTGCCCTTCTGTGCCCTTCTATGCTCTTTTATGCCCTTCTATTGGCTTCTATGCCCCTCTATGCTCTTGTATTGGTTTCTATGCTCTTCTATTGGCTTCTATGCCCTTTTATGCCCTGCTATTGGTTTCTATGCCCTTCTAAGCCTTTCTATACCCTTCTACAGGCTTCTACGCTCTTGTAATGCCGTTCCACTGCCTCTATGCCCTTCTATGCCCTTCTATGGGCTTCTATGGTCTTCTATGGCCTTCTATTGTCTTCTATGCCTTTTTATTGGCTTCTATGCCCTTCTATTGGCTTCTATGCCCTCCTACTAGCTTCTATGCCCTTCTATTGCCTTCTATACCCTTCTATTGGCTTCTATGCCCTTCTATGCCCTTCTGTTGGCTTCTATGCCCTTCTATTGTCTTCTATGCCCTTCTATGGGCTTCTGTGACCAATTGTGGGCTTCTGTGGGCCTTTTTTGGCTTTTATGCCCTTCTATTGGTTTCTATGCCCTTCTATTTACTTTTATGCCCTTCTATTGTCTTCTATCCTCTTCTATGGGCTTCTATGCCCTTCTATTGCCTTCTATTGCCTTCCATTGCCTTCTATTGCTTTCCATTGCCTTCTATTGCCTTCTATTGCCTTCAATTGACTTCTGTTGACTTCTGCTGTCTTCTATGCCCTTCTATGCCCTTACATGCCCTTCTATGCCCTTCTATGACCTTATATGCCCTTCCATGTCCTTCGGTTGGCTTCTATGCTCTTCTATGCCCTTCTATGCCATTCTATTGGCTTCTATGCACTTTTATGGGCTTCTGTGCCTTTCTATGGGCCTCTATTGGCTTTTGTGGGCTTCTATGGTCTTCTATGCCCTTCTATTGCATTCTATTGCCTTCTATTACATTCTAATATCTTCTATTGAGTTCTATTGTCATCTATGCCCTTCTATGCCCTTGTATTGGCTTCTATGCCCTTCTATTGGCTTCTATGCCCTTCTACTGGCTTCTATGCCCTTCTATTGCCTTCTATACCCTTCTATTGGCTTCTATACCCTTCTATTGGCTTCTATGCACTTCTATTGTCTTTTATGCCCTTCTAGGCACTTCCATTGTCTTCTATGCCCTTCTATGCCCTTCTATTGGCTTCTATTGGCTTCTATTGGCTTCTATTGGCTTCTATTGGCTTCTATGCCCTTCTATTGGCTTCTACTCCCTTCTATGCCGTTCTGTGCACTTCTGTGCCCTTCTATGCTCTTCTATGCCCTTCTATTGGCTTCTATGCCCCTCTATGCTCTGGTATTGGTTTCTATGCCCTTCTATTGGCTTCTATGCCCTTCTATGCCCTTCTATTGGCTTCTATGCCCTTCTATTGGCTTCTATGCCCTTCTAGTGTCTTCTGTGCCCTTGTATGCTCTTCTATGCCCTTCTATTGGCTTCTGTTGGCTTATATTGGCTTCTATGCCCTTCTATTGGCTTCTACGCCCTTGTACTGGCTTCTACGCCCTTCTATGCCCTTCTGTGCACTTCTGTGCCCTTCTATGCTCTTTTATGCCCTTCTATTGGCTTCTATGCCCCTCTATGCTCTTGTATTTGCTTTCTATGCTCTTCTATTGGCTTCTATGCCCCTTTATGCCCTTCTATTGGTTTCTATGCCATTCTAAGCTTTTCTATACCCTTCTACAGGCTTCTACGCTCTTCTAATGCCGTTCCACTGCCTCTGTGCCCTTCTATGCCCTTCTATGGGCTTCTATGGGCTTTTAACGTTTTCTATGGGCTTCTATGGACTTCTATTGGCTTCTATGCCCTTCTATTGGCTTCTATGCCCTCCTACTAGCTTCTATGCCCTTCTATTGCCTTCTATACCCTTCTATTGGCTTCTATGCCCTTCTATGCCCTTCTATTGGCTTCTATGCCCTTCTATTGTCTTCTATGCCCTTTTATTGGCTTCTATGCACTTCTGTTGGCTTCTATGCCCTTCTATGCCCTTTTATGCCCTTCTATGCCCTTCTATTGTCTTCTATGCCCTTCTATCGGCTTCTGTGACCTTCTGTGGGCTTCTGTGGGCTTTTTTTAGTTTTTACGCCCTTCTATTGGTTTCTATGCCCTTCTATTTACTTTTATGCCCTTCTATTGGATTCTATCCTCTTCTGTGGGATTCTATGGCCTTCTATGGGCTTCTATGGGCTTCTATGCCCTTCTATGCGCTTTTATTGCCTTCCATTGCCTTCTGTTGCTTTCCATTGCCTTCTATTGCCTTCTATTGCCTTCAATTGACTTCTATTGACTTTTGCTGTCTTCTATGCCCTTCTATGCCCTTCTATGCCCTTCCATGCCCTTCGGTTGGCTTCTATGCTCTTCTGTGCCCTTCTATGCCCTTCTATTGGCTTCTATGCCCTTTTGTGGGCTTCTGTGCCTTTCTATGGGCCTTTATTGGCTTTTGTGGGCTTCTATGGGCTTCTATGCCCTTCTATTGCCTTCTATTGCCTTCCATTGCCTTCTATTGCTTTCCATTGCCTTCTATTGCCTTCTATTGCCTTCAATTGACTTCTATTGACTTCTGCTGTCTTCTATGCCCTTCTATGCCCTTCTATGCCCTTCTATGCCCTTCCATGCCCTTCGGTTGGCTTCTATGCCCTTCTATGCCCTTCTATGCCCTTCTATTGGCTTCTATGCCCTTTAATGGGCTTCTGTGCCTTTCTATGGGCTTCTATTGGCTTTTGTGGGCTTCTATGGGCTTCTATGCCTTTTTTGCCTTCTATTGCCTTCTATTGCCTTCTGTTACCTTCTATTGTCTTCTATTGAGTTCTATTGTCTTCTATGCCCTTCTATGCCCTTCTATGGTCTTCTATTCCCTTCTATGCCCTTCTACTGGCTTCTATGCCCTTCTATTGGCTTCAATGCCCTTCTATGCCCTTCTATTGTCTTCTATGCCCTTCTATGCCCTTCTATGGGCTTCTGTGCCATTCTATGGTCTTCTATGGGCTTCTGTGTGCTTCTATGGGCTTATATGGGCTTCTATGGGTTTTTATGGTCTTCTATGCCCTTCTATACCATTTTATTGGCTTCTATGCCGTTCTATGCCCTGTTATTGGCTTCTATGACCTTCTATGCCCTTCTCTTGGCTTCTATGCCGTTCTATTGGCTTCTATGCCCTTCTATTGCCTTCTATGCCCTTTTATTGGCTTCTATCCCCTTCTATTGGCTTCTATGCCCTTCTATGCCCTTCTGTTGGCTTCTATGCCTTTCTCTCAGTTTCTATGCCCTTCTAAGCTTTTCTATACGCTTCTACAGGCTTCTACGCTCTTCTAATGCCGTTGCACGGCCTCTATGCCCTTCTATGGCCTTCTATGGTCTTCTATGGGCTTCTATGCCCTTCTATGGCGTTCTGTTACATTCTATTGTCTTCTATGCCCTTTTATTGGCTTCTATGACCTTCGATGCCCTTCTATTGTCTTCTATGCCCTTTTATGCCCTTCTATTGGCTTCTATGCCCTTCTATTGGCTTCTATGCCCTTCTATTGGCTTCTATGCTCTTCTATGCCCTTCTGTTGGCTTCTATGCACTTCTGTTGGCTTTTTTGCCCTTCTATGGGCTTCTGTGCCCTTCTATGGGCTTTTATGGATTTCTGTCGGCTTCTATTGGCTTTTATGCACTTCTATTGGTTTCTATGCCCTTCTATTGGCTTCTATGCCCTTCTATGCCCTTGTATTGGCTTCTATGCCCTTCTGTTGGCTTCTATCCCCTTCTATTGGCTTCTATGCTCTTCTGTTCCCTTCTGTTGGCTTCTATGCACTTCTATTGGCTTCTTTGCCCTTCTATGGGCTTCTGTGCCCTTCTATGGGCTTCTATGGGTTTCTGTCGGTTTCTATTGGCTTTTATGCAGTTCTATTGGTTTCAATGCCGTTCTTTTGGCTTCTATGGCCTTCTATTGGCTTCTATCCTCTTCTATGGGATTCTATGGGCTTCTATGGGCTTCTATGGGCTTCTATGCCCTTGTATGCCCTTCTTTTGCCTTCCATTGCCTTCTATTGCCTTCCATTGCCTTCTATTGCCTTCTATTGCGTTCAATTCACTTCTATTGACTTCTGCTGTCCTCTATGCCCTTCTATGCCCTTCCATGCCCTTCTATTTACTTCTATGCCCTTCTATGCCCTTCTATGGCCTTTTATTGGCTTCTAAGCCCTTTTATGGGCTTCTGTGCCCTTTTATGGGCTTCTATGGGCTCCTGTGGGCTTCTATGGCCTTCTATGTGCGTTTATGGTCTTCTATGGTCTTCTGTGGTCTTCTATGGTCTTCTATGGGCTTCTGTGGGCTTCTATGGGCTTCTATGGGCTTCTATGGGCTTCTATGCACTTCTATGGGTTCTGTGACATTCTATTGTCTTCTATGCCCTTTTATTGGCTTCTATGCCCTTCTATTGGCTTCTACGCCCTTGTATTGGCTTCTACGCCCTTCTATGCCCTTCTGTGCACTTCTGTGCCCTTCTATGCTCTTCTGTGCCCTTCTATTGGCTTCTATGCCCTTCTATGCTCTTGTATTGGTTTCTATGCTCTTCTTTTGGCTTCTATGCCCCTTTATGCCCTTCTATTGGTTTCTATGCCCTTCTAAGCTTTTCTATACCCTTCTACAGGCTTCTACGCTCTTCTAATGCCGTTCCACTGCCTCTGTGCCCTTCTATGCCCTTCTATGGGCTTCTATGGGCTTTTAAGGTTTTCTATGGGCTTCTATGGGCTTCTATTGGCTTCTATGCCCTTCTATTGGCTTCTATGCCCTCCTACTAGCTTCTATGCCCTTCTATTGCCTTCTATACCCTTCTATTGGCTTCTATGCCCTTCTATGCCCTTCTATTGGCTTCTATGCCCTTCTATTGTCTTCTATGCCCTTTTATTGGCTTCTATGCACTTCTATTGGCTTCTATGCCCTTCTATGCCCTTTTATGCCCTTCTATGCCCTTCTATTGTCTTCTATGCCCTTCTATGGGCTTCTATGCCCTTCTATGCCCTTCTATTGCCTTCTATTGCCTTCCATTGCCTTCTGTTGCTTTCCATTGCCTTCTATTGCCTTCTATTGCCTTCAATTGTCTTCTATTGACTTCTGCTGTCTTCTACGCCCTTCTATGCCCTTCCATGCCCTTCTATGCCCTTCTATGCCCTTCTATGCCCTTCCGTTGTCTTCTATGCCCTTCTGTGCCCTTCTATGCCCTTCTATAGGCTTCTATGCCCTTTTATGGGCTTCTGTGCCCTTCTATGGGCTTCTATTGACTTTTGTGGGCTTCTATGGGCTTCTATAGGCTTCTATGGGCTTCTATTGGCTTCTATGCCCTTCTATTGCCTTCTATTGCCTTCTATTGCCTTCTATTACCTTCTATTGTCTTCTATTGAGTTCTATTGTCTTCTATGCCCTTCTATGCCCTTCTATGGTCTTCTATGCCCTTCTATGCCCTTCTATTGGCTTCTATGCACTTCTATGCCCTTCTATGCCCTTCTATTGTATTCTATGCCCTTCTATGCCCTTCTATTGTCTTCTATGCCCTTCTATGGGCTTCTATGGGCTTCTGTGGGCTTCTATGGGCTTCTATGGTCTTTTATGGTCTTCTATGCACTTCTATGCCATTTTATTGGCTTCTATGCCGTTCTATGCCCTGTTATTGGCTTCTATGACCTTCTATGCTCTTCTATTTTTTTCTATGCCCTTCTATGCCTTTCTATTGGCTTCTGTGCCCTTCTATGCACTTCCATTGTCTTATATGCCCTTCTATGGCCTTCTATTGGCTTCTATTGGCTTCTATTGGCTTCTATTGGCTTCTATTGGCTTCCATGCCCTTCTATTGGCTTCTATTGGCTTATATTGGCTTCTATGCCCTTCTGTTGGCTTATATTGGCTTCTATGCCCTTCTATTGGCTTCTATGCCCTTCTATTGGCTTCTACGCCCTTCTATTGGCTTCTACGCCCTTCTATGCCCTTCTGTGCACTTCTGTGCCGTTCTATGCTCTTTTATGCCCTTCTATTGGCTTCTATGCCCCTCTATGCTCTTGTATTGGTTTCTATGCTCTTCTATTGGCTTCTATGCCCTTTTATGCCCTGCTATTGGTTTCTATGCCCTTCTAAGCCTTTCTATACCCTTCTACAGGCTTCTACGCTCTTCTAATGCCGTTCCACTGCCTCTATGCCCTTCTATGCCCTTCTATGGGCTTCTATGGGCTTTTAAGGTTTTCTATGGGCTTCTATGGGCTTCTATTGGCTTCTATGCCCTTCTATTGGCTTCTATGCCCTCCTACTAGCTTCTATGCCCTTCTATTGCCTTCTATACCCTTCTATTGGCTTCTATGCCCTTCTATGCCCTTCTATTGGCTTCTATGCCCTTCTATTGTCTTCTATGCCCTTTTATTGGCTTCTATGCACTTCTGTTGGCTTCTATGCCCTTCTATGCCCTTTTATGCCCTTCTATGCCCTTCTATTGTCTTCTATGCCCTTCTATTGTCTTCTATGCCCTTCTATGGGCTTCTGTGACCTTCTATGGGCTTCTGTGGGCTTTTTTTTGCTTTTACGCCCTTCTATTGGTTTCTATGCCCTTCTATTTACTTTTATGCCCTTCTATTGGATTCTATCCTCTTCTGTGGGATTCTATGGCCTTCTATGGGCTTCTATGGGCTTCTATGCCCTTCTATGCCCTTCTATTGCCTTCCATTGCCTTCTATTGCTTTCCATTGCCTTCTATTGCCTTCTATTGCCTTCAATTGACTTCTATTGACTTTTGCTGTCTTCTATGCCCTTCTATGCCCTTATATGCCCTTCCATGCCCTTCGGTTGGCTTCTATGCTCTTCTGTGCCCTTCTATGCCCTTCTATAAGCTTCTATGCCCTTTTATGGGCTTCTGTGCCCTTCTATGGGCTTCTATTGACTTTTGTGGGCTTCTATGGGCTTCTATAGGCTTCTATGGGCTTCTATTGGCTTCTATGCCCTTCTATTGCCTTCTATTGCCTTCTATTGCCTTCTATTACCTTCTATTGTCTTCTATTGAGTTCTATTGTCTTCTATGCCCTTCTATGCCCTTCTATGGTCTTCTATGCCCTTCTATGCCCTTCTATGCCCTTCTATTGTCTTCTATGCCCTTCTATGCCCTTCTATTTGCTTCTATGCCCTTCTATGGGCTTCTATGGGCTTCTGTGGGCTTCTATGGGCTTCTATGGTCTTTTATGGTCTTCTATGCACTTCTATGCCATTTTATTGGCTTCTATGCCGTTCTATGCCCTGTTATTGGCTTCTATGACCTTCTATGCTCTTCTAATTTTTTCTATGCCCTTCTATGCCTTTCTATTGGCTTCTGTGCCCTTCTATGCACTTCCATTGTCTTATATGCCCTTCTATGGCCTTCTATTGGCTTCTATTGGCTTCTATTGGCTTCTATTGGCTTCTATGCCCTTCTATTGGCTTTTGTTGGCTTATATTGGCTTCTATGCCCTTCTATTGGCTTCTACGCCCTTCTATTGGCTTCTACGCCCTTCTATGCCCTTCTGTGCACTTCTGTGCCCTTCTATGCTCTTTTATGCCCTTCTATTGGCTTCTATGCCTCTCTATGCTCTTGTATTGGTTTCTATGCTCTTCTATTGGCTTCTATGCCCTTTTATGCCCTGCTATTGGTTTCTATGCCCTTCTAAGCCTTTCTATACCCTTCTACAGGCTTCTACGCTCTTCTAATGCCGTTCCACTGCCTCTATGCCCTTCTATGCCCTTCTATGGGCTTCTATGGTCTTCTATGGCCTTCTATTGTCTTCTATGCCTTTTTATTGGCTTCTATGCCCTTCTATTGGCTTCTATGCCCTCATACTAGCTTCTATGCCCTTCTATTGCCTTCTATACCCTTCTATTGGCTTCTATGCCCTTCTATGCCCTTCTGTTGGCTTCTATGCCCTTCTATTGTCTTCTATGCTCTTCTATAGGCTTCTGTGCCCTTCTATGGGCTTCTATGGGTTTCTGTCAGCTTCTATTGGCTTTTATGCACTTATATTGGTTTCTATGCCCTTCTATTGGCTTCTATTGGCTTATATTGGCTTCTATGCCCTTCTATTGGCTTCTATGCCCTTCTGTACCCTTGTATGCCCTTCTATTGGCTTCTCTGCCCTTCTATACCCTTTTATGCCCTTCTATGCCCTTCTATTGTCTTCTATGCCCTTCTATGGGCTTCTGTGACCAATTGTGGGCTTCTGTGGGCCTTTTTTGGCTTTTATGCCCTTCTATTGGTTTCTATGCCCTTCTATTTACTTTTATGCCCTTCTATTGGCTTCTATCCTCTTCTATGGGATTCTGTGGCCTTCTATGGGATTCTATGGGCTTCTATGCCCTTCTATTGCCTTCTATTGCCTTCCATTGCCTTCTATTGCTTTCCATTGCCTTCTATTGCCTTCTATTGCCTTCAATTGACTTCTGTTGACTTCTGCTGTCTTCTATGCCCTTCTATGCCCTTACATGCCCTTCTATGCCCTTCTATGACCTTATATGCCCTTCCATGTCCTTCGGTTGGCTTCTATGCTCTTCTATGCCCTTCTATGCCATTCTATTGGCTTCTATGCACTTTTATGGGCTTCTGTGCCTTTCTATGGGCCTCTATTGGCTTTTGTGGGCTTCTATGGTCTTCTATGCCCTTCTATTGCCTTCTATTGCCTTCTATTACATTCTAATATCTTCTATTGAGTTCTATTGTCCTCTATGCCCTTCTATGCCCTTGTATTGGCTTCTATGCCCTTCTATGCCCTTCTATGGGCTTCTCTGCCCTTCTATGCCCTTCTATTGGCTTCTGTGCCCTTCTATTGGCTTCTATGCCCTTCTATTAGCTTCTATGCCCTTCTATTGCCTTCTATACCCTTCTATTGGCTTCTATACCATTCTATTGGCTTCTATGCCCTTCTATGCCCTTCTGTTGGCTTCTATGCCCTTCTATTGGCTTCTATGCACTTCTATTGTCTTTTATGCCCTTCTAGGCACTTCCATTGTCTTCTATGCCCTTCTATGCCCTTCTATTGGCTTCTATTGGCTTCTATTGGCTTCTATGCCCTTCTATTGGCTTCTATGCCCTTCTATTGGCTTCTACTCCCTTCTATGCCCTTCTGTGCACTTCTGTGCCCTTCTATGCTCTTCTATGCCCTTCTATTGGCTTCTATGCCCCTCTATGCTCTGGTATTGGTTTCTATGCCCTTCTATTGGCTTCTATGCCCTTCTATGCCGTTCTATTGGCTTCTATGCCCTTCTATTGGCTTCTATGCCCTTCTAGTGTCTTCTGTGCCCTTGTATGCTCTTCTATGCCCTTCTATTGGCTTCTGATGGCTTATATTGGCTTCTATGCCCTTCTATTGGCTTCTATTGGCTTATATTGGCTTCTATGCCCTTCTATTGGCTTCTACGCCCTTGTATTGGCTTCTACGCCCTTCTATGCCCTTCTGTGCCCTTTTGTGCCCTTCTATGCTCTTTTATGCCCTTCTATTGGCTTCTATGCCCCTCTATGCTCTTGTATTGGTTTCTATGCTCTTCTATTGGCTTCTATGCCCTTTTATGCCCTGCTATTGGTTTCTATGCCCTTCTAAGCCTTTCTATACCCTTCTACAGGCTTCTACGCTCTTGTAATGCCGTTCCACTGCCTCTATGCCCTTCTATGCCCTTCTATGGGCTTCTATGGTCTTCTATGGCCTTCTATTGTCTTCTATGCCTTTTTATTGGCTTCTATGCCCTTCTATTGGCTTCTATGCCCTCCTACTAGCTTCTATGCCCTTCTATTGCCTTCTATACCCTTCTATTGGCTTCTATGCCCTTCTATGCCCTTCTGTTGGCTTCTATGCCCTTCTATTGTCTTCTATGCCCTTCTATGGGCTTCTGTGACCAATTGTGGGCTTCTGTGGGCCTTTTTTGGCTTTTATGCCCTTCTATTGGTTTCTATGCCCTTCTATTTACTTTTATGCCCTTCTATTGTCTTCTATCCTCTTCTATGGGCTTCTATGCCCTTCTATTGCCTTCTATTGCCTTCCATTGCCTTCTATTGCTTTCCATTGCCTTCTATTGCCTTCTATTGCCTTCAATTGACTTCTGTTGACTTCTGCTGTCTTCTATGCCCTTCTATGCCCTTACATGCCCTTCTATGCCCTTCTATGACCTTATATGCCCTTCCATGTCCTTCGGTTGGCTTCTATGCTCTTCTATGCCCTTCTATGCCATTCTATTGGCTTCTATGCACTTTTATGGGCTTCTGTGCCTTTCTATGGGCCTCTATTGGCTTTTGTGGGCTTCTATGGTCTTCTATGCCCTTCTATTGCATTCTATTGCCTTCTATTACATTCTAATATCTTCTATTGAGTTCTATTGTCATCTATGCCCTTCTATGCCCTTGTATTGGCTTCTATGCCCTTCTATTGGCTTCTATGCCCTTCTATTAGCTTCTATGCCCTTCTATTGCCTTCTATACCCTTCTATTGGCTTCTATACCCTTCTATTGGCTTCTATGCACTTCTATTGTCTTTTATGCCCTTCTAGGCACTTCCATTGTCTTCTATGCCCTTCTATTGGCTTCTATTGGCTTCTATTGGCTTCTATTGGCTTCTATTGGCTTCTATGCCCTTCTATTGGCTTCTACTCCCTTCTATGCCGTTCTGTGCACTTCTGTGCCCTTCTATGCTCTTCTATGCCCTTCTATTGGCTTCTATGCCCCTCTATGCTCTGGTATTGGTTTCTATGCCCTTCTATTGGCTTCTATGCCCTTCTATGCCCTTCTATTGGCTTCTATGCCCTTTTATTGGCTTCTATGCCCTTCTAGTGTCTTCTGTGCCCTTGTATGCTCTTCTATGCCCTTCTATTGGCTTCTGTTGGCTTATATTGGCTTCTATGCCCTTCTATTGGCTTCTACGCCCTTGTACTGGCTTCTACGCCCTTCTATGCCCTTCTGTGCACTTCTGTGCCCTTCTATGCTCTTCTGTGCCCTTCTATTGGCTTCTATGCCCCTCTATGCTCTTGTATTGCTTTCTATGCTCTTCTATTGGCTTCTATGCCCCTTTATGCCCTTCTATTGGTTTCTATGCCCTTCTAAGCTTTTCTATACCCTTCTACAGGCTTCTACGCTCTTCTAATGCCGTTCCACTGCCTCTGTGCCCTTCTATGCCCTTCTATGGGCTTCTATGGGCTTTTAACGTTTTCTATGGGCTTCTATGGACTTCTATTGGCTTCTATGCCCTTCTATTGGCTTCTATGCCCTCCTACTAGCTTCTATGCCCTTCTATTGCCTTCTATACCCTTCTATTGGCTTCTATGCCCTTCTATGCCCTTCTATTGGCTTCTATGCCCTTCTATTGTCTTCTATGCCCTTTTATTGGCTTCTATGCACTTCTGTTGGCTTCTATGCCCTTCTATGCCCTTTTATGCCCTTCTATGCCCTTCTATTGTCTTCTATGCCCTTCTATCGGCTTCTGTGGGCTTCTGTGGGCTTTTTTTAGTTTTTACGCCCTTCTATTGGTTTCTATGCCCTTCTATTTACTTTTATGCCCTTCTATTGGATTCTATCCTCTTCTGTGGGATTCTATGGCCTTCTATGGGCTTCTATGGGCTTCTATGCCCTTCTATGCCCTTTTATTGCCTTCCATTGCCTTCTGTTGCTTTCCATTGCCTTCTATTGCCTTCTATTGCCTTCAATTGACTTCTATTGACTTTTGCTGTCTTCTATGCCCTTCTATGCCCTTATATGTCCTTCCATGCCCTTCGGTTGGCTTCTATGCTCTTCTGTGCCCTTCTATGCCCTTCTATTGGCTTCTATGCCCTTTTGTGGGCTTCTGTGCCTTTCTATGGGCCTTTATTGGCTTTTGTGGGCTTCTATGGGCTTCTATGCCCTTCTATTGCCTTCTATTGCCTTCCATTGCCTTCTATTGCTTTCCATTGCCTTCTATTGCCTTCTATTGCCTTCAATTGACTTCTATTGACTTCTGCTGTCTTCTATGCCCTTCTATGCCCTTCTATGCCCTTCTATGCCCTTCCATGCCCTTCGGTTGGCTTCTATGCCCTTCTATGCCCTTCTATGCCCTTCTATTGGCTTCTATGCCCTTTAATGGGCTTCTGTGCCTTTCTATGGGCTTCTATTGGCTTTTGTGGGCTTCTATGGGCTTCTATGCCTTTTTTGCCTTCTATTGCCTTCTATTGCCTTCTGTTACCTTCTATTGTCTTCTATTGAGTTCTATTGTCTTCTATGCCCTTCTATGCCCTTCTATGGTCTTCTATTCCCTTCTATGCCCTTCTACTGGCTTCTATGCCCTTCTATTGGCTTCAATGCCCTTCTATGCCCTTCTATTGTCTTCTATGCCCTTCTATGCCCTTCTATGGGCTTCTGTGCCATTCTATGGTCTTCTATGGGCTTCTGTGTGCTTCTATGGGCTTATATGGGCTTCTATGGGTTTTTATGGTCTTCTATGCCCTTCTATACCATTTTATTGGCTTCTATGCCGTTCTATGCCCTGTTATTGGCTTCTATGACCTTCTATGCCCTTCTCTTGGCTTCTATGCCGTTCTATTGGCTTCTATGCCCTTCTATTGCCTTCTATGCCCTTTTATTGGCTTCTATCCCCTTCTATTGGCTTCTATGCCCTTCTATGCCCTTCTGTTGGCTTCTATGCCTTTCTCTCAGTTTCTATGCCCTTCTAAGCTTTTCTATACGCTTCTACAGGCTTCTACGCTCTTCTAATGCCGTTGCACGGCCTCTATGCCCTTCTATGGCCTTCTATGGTCTTCTATGGGCTTCTATGCCCTTCTATGGCGTTCTGTTACATTCTATTGTCTTCTATGCCCTTTTATTGGCTTCTATGACCTTCGATGCCCTTCTATTGTCTTCTATGCCCTTTTATGCCCTTCTATTGGCTTCTATGCCCTTCTATTGGCTTCTATGCCCTTCTATTGGCTTCTATGCTCTTCTATGCCCTTCTGTTGGCTTCTATGCACTTCTGTTGGCTTTTTTGCCCTTCTATGGGCTTCTGTGCCCTTCTATGGGCTTTTATGGATTTCTGTCGGCTTCTATTGGCTTTTATGCACTTCTATTGGTTTCTATGCCCTTCTATTGGCTTCTATGCCCTTCTATGCCCTTGTATTGGCTTCTATGCCCTTCTGTTGGCTTCTATCCCCTTCTATTGGCTTCTATGCTCTTCTGTTCCCTTCTGTTGGCTTCTATGCACTTCTATTGGCTTCTTTGCCCTTCTATGGGCTTCTGTGCCCTTCTATGGGCTTCTATGGGTTTCTGTCGGTTTCTATTGGCTTTTATGCAGTTCTATTGGTTTCAATGCCGTTCTTTTGGCTTCTATGGCCTTCTATTGGCTTCTATCCTCTTCTATGGGATTCTATGGGCTTCTATGGGCTTCTATGGGCTTCTATGCCCTTGTATGCCCTTCTTTTGCCTTCCATTGCCTTCTATTGCCTTCCATTGCCTTCTATTGCCTTCTATTGCGTTCAATTCACTTCTATTGACTTCTGCTGTCCTCTATGCCCTTCTATGCCCTTCCATGCCCTTCTATTTACTTCTATGGCCTTCTATGCCCTTCTATGGCCTTTTATTGGCTTCTAAGCCCTTTTATGGGCTTCTGTGCCCTTTTATGGGCTTCTATGGGCTCCTGTGGGCTTCTATGGCCTTCTATGTGCGTTTATGGTCTTCTATGGTCTTCTGTGGTCTTCTATGGTCTTCTGTGGGCTTCTATGGGCTTCTATGGGCTTCTATGGGCTTCTATGCACTTCTATGGGTTCTGTGACATTCTATTGTCTTCTATGCCCTTTTATTGGCTTCTATGCCCTTCTATGCCCTTCTATTTTCTTCTATGCCCTTCTATTGGCTTCTATGCCCTTCCACTGGCATCTATGCCCTTCTATTGGCTTCTATGCCCCTCTATGCCCTCTATTGGCTTCTGTGCCCTTCTATGCCCTTCTATTGCCTTCTATGCCCTTCTATTGCCTTTTATGCATTTCTACTGACTTCTATGCCCTTCTGTGTGCTTCTATGCCCTTGCATTGGCTTCTATGCCCTTCTATTTGCTTCTATGCCCTTTTATGCCCTTCTATTGGCTTCTGTGCCCTTCCATTGCCTCTATGCCCTTCTATGCCCTTCTATTGGCTTCTATGCTCTTCTTTTGGATTCTATGCCCTTCTATTGGCTTCTGTGCCCTTCTATGCCTTTCTACGCCCTTGTATTTGCTTCTATGCACTTCTATTGACTTCTATGCCCTTCTATGCCCTTCTATGCTATTCTATTGGCTTCTATGCCTTTCTATACCCTTCTATGGGCTTTTATGCCGTTCTATGCCCTTCTATGGGCTTCTATGCCCTTGTATGGGCTTCTATGCCATTCTGTGGGGTTCTATGCCCTTCTATGGGCCTCTATGGGCTTCTATGCCCTTCTTTACCCTTCTATGCCCTTCTATTGGCTTCTGTGCCCTTCTATGCCCTTCTGTGCCCTTCTATTGGCTTCTATGCCCTTCTTTTGTCTTCTATGCCCGTCTATTGGCTTCTCTGCGCTTCTATGCCCTTCTATTTCATTCTATGCCGTTCTGTTGACTTCTATGCCTTTCTATGCCCTTCTATGCCCTTCTATGCACTTCTATGTCCTTCTATTGGCCTCTATGCCTGTCTATGCCCTTTTATTGGCTTCTATTGGCTTCTATTGGCTTCTATTGGCTTCTATGCCCTTCTTTTGGCTTCTATGCCCTTCTATGCCCTTCTATTAGCTTCCATTGCCTTCTATTGCCTTCTATTGACTTCTGTTACCTTCTATGCCCTTCCGTGCCCTTCTATGCACTTCTATTGCCTTCTATGCCCTTCCATGCTATGCTATGCCCTTCTATGCCCTTCTATGCTGTTCCATGCCCTTTTATTGTCTTCTATGCCCTTCCATTGTGTCTATGCCTTTCTATGCCCTTCTATGGACTTCTGTAGGCTTCTATGGGATTCTATGGGCTTCTATGCCCTTCTGTTGGCTTCTATGCCCTTATATTGGATTCTATGCCCTTCTATGCCCTTATGTACACTTGTATTGGCTTCTATGCCCTTCTATTGTCTTCTATGCCCTTATATTGGCTTCTGTGCCCTTCTATGCCATTGTATTGGCTTCTATGCCCTTCTGTTGGCTTCTATGCCCTTCTATTGGCTTCTAAGCCCTTCTATTGGCTTCTATGCCCTTCTATTGCCTTCTATGCTCTTCTATGCCCTTCTATTGGCTTCTATGCCCTTGTATGCCCTTTTATTGTCTTCTATGCCCTTCTATGCTCTTCTATTGGCTTCTATGCCCTTCCATTGGCTTCTATGCCCTTTTATTGGCTTCTATGCCCTTCTATGCACTTCTATTGGCTCCTCTGCCCTTATATTGGTCTCTATGCCCTTCTATGCCCTTGTATGCCCTTGTATTGGCTTCTATGCCCTTCGATGCCCTTGTATTGGCTTCTATGCCCTTTTATGGGCTTCTGTGCCCTTTTATGGGCTTCTATGGGCTTCTGCGGGCTTCTATGGGATTGTATGGTCTTCTATGGGCGTTTATGGTCTTCTATGGGCTTCTATGGGCTTCTATGGGCTTCTATGGGCTTCTATGATCTTCTCTGCCCTTTTATTGCCTTCTATTGACTTCTATTGCCTTCTATTACCTTCTGTTGACTTCTATTGCCTTCTATGCCCTTCTATGCCCTTCTATGCCCTTCTATTGTCTTCTATGCCCTTCTATGCCCTTCTATGCACTTCTATTCGTTTCTATGCCCTCTATGCCCTTCTATGCCCTTCTATTGGCTTGTATGCCCTTCTATGCCCTTCTGTTGGCTTCTATGCCCGTCTATGGGCTTCTGTGCCCTTCCATGACCTTCTATGGGCTTCTGTGGGCTTCTATGGGCTTCTGTGGTCTTCTGTGGGCTTTTATGGTCTTCTATGGGCTTCTATGGGCTTCTATGGTCTTCTAAGGTCTTCTATGGGCTTTTATGGTCTTCTATGCCCTTCTATGCCATTTTATTGGCTTCTATGCCCTTCTCTGCCCTTCTATTGGCTTCTATGCCCTTCTATTGGCTTCTATGCACTTCTATGCCCTTGTATTGGCTTCTATGCCGTTCTATTGGCTTCTATGCCCTTCTATTGGCTTCTATCCCCTTCTATTGGCCTCTATGCCCTTCTATTGTCGTCTATGCCCTTCTATGCCCTTCCATTGTCTTCTATGCCCTTCTATGCTCTTCTATGCCCTTTTATTTTCTTCTATGCCCCTGTATTTTCTTCTATGCCCTTCTATGCCGTTCCATGCCCTTCTATGGCCTTGTATTGCCTTATATGGCCTTCTGTTGGCTTCTATGCCCTTTTATTGGCTTCTATGCCCTTCGATTGGCTTCTATACCCTTGTATTGGCTTCTGTTCCCTTCTATGCCCTTCTATGCCCTTCTATGCGCTTGTATTGTCTTCTATGCCCTTTTATTGGCTTGTATTTGCTTCTATGCCGTTCTATTGTCTTCTATGCCCTTTTATGCCCTTCCATGCCCTTCTATGGCCTTCTATTGGCTTCTATGCTGTTCTGTTGGTTTCTATGCCCTTTTATTGGCTTCTTTGCCCTTCTTTTGGCTTCTATGCCCTTCTATGCCGTTCTATTGGTTTCTATGCCCTTTTATTTGCCTCTATGCCCTTCTATGCCCTTGTATGCCCTTCTATTGGCTTCTATGCCCTTCTATGCCCTTTTATTGACTTCTATGCACTTCTATGGGCTTCTGTGCCCTTTTATGGCCTTCTATGGGCTTCTGTGGCCTTCTATTGGCTTTTATGCACTTCTATTGGTTTCTATGCCCTTCTATTGGCTTCTATGCCCTTTTATTGGCTTCTATGCCGTTCTATTGGCTTCTATGCCCTTGTATGCTGTTCTATTGGCTTCTATGCCCTTCTATGCACTTGTATGTCCTTCTATGCCCTTGTATTGGCTTCTATGCCCTTTTTTGGGCTTCTGTGCCCTTTTATGGGCTTCTATGGGCTTCTGTGGGCTTCTATGGGATTCTATTGTCTTCTATGGGCTTCTATGGGCTTCTATGGGCTTCTTTGGGCTTCTCTGCTCTTCTATTGCCTTCTATTGACTTCTATTGCCTTCTGTTACCTTCTATTGCCATCTATTGCCTTCTATGCCCTTCTATGGCCTTCTATGCCCTTCTATGCCCTTCTATTGTCTTCTATGCCCTTCTATGCCCTTCCGTGCCCTTCTATGCCCTTCTGTTGTCTTCTATGCCCTTCTCTGCCCTTCTATTGGCTTCTATGCTGTTTTATGGGCTTCTGTGCCCTTCCATGGGCTTCTATGGGCTTCTCTGGGCTTCTATGGACTTTTATGGGCTTCTATGGGCTTTTATGGTCTTCTGTGTGCTTCTATGGACTTATATTGTCTTCTAAGAGCTTCTATGGGCTTTTATGATCTTCTATTCTCTTCTATGCCATTTTATTTGCTTCTATGCCGTTCTATGCCCTTTTATTGGCTTCTATGCCCTTCTATGCCCTTCTATTGGCTTCTATGCCCTTCTGTTGGCTTCTATGCCCTTCCATTGGCTTCTATGCCCTTCTATTGGCTTCTACACTCTTCTATTGGCTTCTATGCCCTTCTATTGGCTTGTATGGTCTTCCATGTCCTTCTATTGGCTCCTATTGGCTTCTATTGGCTTCTATGCCCTTCTATTGGCTTCTATGCCCTTTTGTGCCCTTCTATTGACTTCCTTTGCATTCTATTGCCTTCTATTGCCTTGTATTGCCTTCTATTGACTTCTATTGACTTCTGCTGTCTCCTATGCCCTTCCATGCCATGCTATGCCCTTCTATTGGCTTCTATGCCCTTCTATTGTCTTCAAGGCCATTCTATGACTTTCTATGCCCTTCTTTTGGCTTCTATGCCCTTCTATGCCCTTCTATTGGCTTTTATGCCCTTCCTTTGCCTCTCTGCCCTTCTATGCCCTTCTATGGGCTTCTGTAGGCTTCTATGGGCTTCTATGGGCTTCTATGCCCTTCTATTTGCTTCTGTGACCTTCTATTGCCTTCTAGGCCCTTCTGTTGGCTTCTATGCTCTTTTATTTTCTTCTATGCCCTTCTATGCCCTTCTATTTGTTTCTATGCCCTTCTATGCCCTTCTATGCCCTTCTATGCCCTTCTATGCCCTTCTATGGGCTTCTATGCCCTTCTATGCTCTTTTATTGGCTTCTCTGCCCTTCTATGCTCTTCTGTTGGCTTCTATGCCCTTCTATTGGCTTCTATGCCCTTCTATTGGCTTCTATGCCCTTCTGTTGGCTCCTATGCCCTTTTGTGCCCTTCCATTGGCTTCCTTTGCCTTCTATTGCCTTGTATTGCCTTCTATTGCCTTCTCTTGACTTCTGTTGTCTTCTACTGACTTCTGCTGTCTTCTACACCCTTCCATGCCCTTCAATGCCCTTCTATGCCCTACTATGGCCTTCCATGCCATGCTATGCACTTCTATGCGCTTCTATGCCCTTCCATGCCCTTGTATGCCCTTCTATTGGCTTCTATGCCCTTCTATTGGCTTGAATGCCCTTCTATGCCTTACTATGCCCTTATTTTGGCTTCTATGCCGTTCTATGCCCTTGTATTGGCTTTTATACCCTTCCTTTGCCTCTATGCCCTTCTATGCCCTTCTATGTGCTTCTATAGGCTTCTATGGGCTTCTATGGGCTTCTATGCCCTTTTATTGTCTTCTGTGACCTTCTGTTGCCTTCTATGCCCTTCTACTGGCTTCTATGCCCTTTTATTGTCTTCTATGCCCTTCTATGCCCCTCTATGCCCTTCTATTGATTTCTATGCCCTTCTATGCCCTTCTATGCCCTTCTATGGGCGTCTATGCCCTTCTATGAGCTTCTGTGCCCTTCTATGGGCTTTTATGCCCTTCTATGCCCTTCTATGGTCTTCTATTGGCTTCTATGCCCTTGTATGGAATTCTATGGTCTTCTACGGGCTTCTTTTGGGTTATATGGCCTTCCATGCACTTCTATGCCCTTGTATGCCCTTCTATGCCCCTTCTATTTGCTTCTATGCCCCTCTATGCTCTTGTGTTGGCTTCTATGCCCTTATATTGTCTTCTGTGCCCTTCTATGCACTTGTATTGACTTCTATGCCCTTCTGTTGGTTTCTATGCACTTCTGTTGGCTTCTATTCCCTTCTATGCCCTTCTATGCCGTTTTATTGGCTTCTATGCCCTTCTATTCGCTTCCATGCCCTTCTATTGGCTTCTATGCCCTTCTATGCCCTTCTGTGCCCTTCTATGCCCTTCTATGCCCTTCTATTGGCTTCTATGCCCTTCTATAGACTTCTATACTCTTCTGTTGTCTTTTATGGCCTTCTATGCCCTTCTGTTGTGTTCTATGCCCTTCTATTTTCTTCTATGCCCTTCTATTGTCTTCTCTGCCCTTCTATGCCCTTCTATTGCCTTCTATGCCCTTCTATGCTCTTCTATGCCCTTCTATGCCCTTCTATTGGCTTCTATGCCCTTCTATTGGCTTCTATGCCCTTCTTTGTCTTCTATGCCCTTCTATGCCCTTCTATGCCATTCTGTGCTCTTCTATTGTCTTCTATGCCCTTCTATGCCCTCCTATGCCCTTCTATGCCCTTCTATTGGCTTCTATGCCCTTTTTTTGGCTTCTATGCCCTTCTATTGGCTTCTCTGCGCTTCTATGCCCTTCTATTGCATTCTATGCCGTTCTATTGGCTTCGGTGCCCTTCTACTGGCTTCTATGCCCTTCTATTGCTTCTATGCCCTTCTATTCACTTCTATGCCCTTCTATTTGCTTCAATGCCCTTGTAATGACTTCTATGCCCTTGTATCCCCTTCTATTGGATTCTATGGCCTTGTATTGGCTTATATGCCCTTCTATTGGCTTCTATGCCCTTCTATTTGCTTCTTTTGACTTCTATGCCCTTCTATTGTCTTTTATTTGCTTCTATGCCCTTTTATTGTCTTCTATGCCCTTCTCTGCCCTTGTATTGGCTTCTATGCCCTTGTATTGGCTTCTATGCCCTTCTATGCCCTTCTGTTGGCTTCTATGCCCTTCTATTTGCTTTTATGCCCTTCTATGCCCTTCTGTTGTCTTCTATGCCTTTCTGTTGTCTTCTATTATCTTCTATGCCCTTCTATGCCCTTCTATGCCCTTCCATGCCCTTCTATGCCCTTCTATGCCCTTCTGTTGTCTTCTATGCCCTTCTTTTGTCTTCTATGCCTTTCTGTTGTCTTCTATGCTCTCCTATGCCCTCCTATGCTCGGTGGACTATTGATGGTTCGTTTGCTACGATGTCGAAAGTGCAAAATTAATGTGACCTACAGCTAAGGGGATAGCAGCAATCAAACAGTGAAACTTTATTGTGTTGCCTGTGATGCAGCACGCGATATTTAGAGATGGGTGAAAGAAAGGAGTAAAGTAAAGTTAAGTTTAGAGAGAGGAGGGAGAGAGGTTATCGCTACCACCGCTGATCTCACGACGTCCTAACGGTCCTGGGTCTAGCTGATGCTGCGTCGTTGATCGTCGTGGTCCTTGGTGGGGAAGCTTCCAGTTTTCGTTGTCCAGAAGTCATCTTTTATGCTTAGTAACACACCTTGCTCCACGTCTGCCTCAGGCGTCTCCACTCCTCTCAGAATTCAATTATCATATCTCCACCCTTCTCGAGCAAGGCCATCGCACGTGCGCAGGGGGGAGTGTCCGAGGTGTGGTCAGTCTTGGCGGCGGGTAACCTTCAACCAGGAGGTGTGTTTTGGTATTATAATGAAGCAAAGTTCATCTGAGGTTCATGATTTCTTCATCGGTGTTATGGCAACAGTCGCAATCCATCTTTTTTGACAATGGCTATGCAATTATCACTAACAGCTCTGGCTAGGCCCAGGTACCGAACAATAGCACAACACTCTTTGTACTACACGGCTCAGGCACCAAAGAACAGCACTGCACTGCCTGCACCACACGGTTCAGTACTCAGGAGAACAGCACAGCACTGGCTGTGCCACACAGTTCTGCATTCAGGAGCCTTTGCACCACATTCCATTCCAGGGGTCGGCAACTGCGCTCCAAACAGGCCGTTGTCGGGTATCTCACTCTCCATGTCCCTGATGACAACGTTGAGACAATGCTGATCTTCTGACCGACTCTTACATATGCCCTTCTACTGTGCCCTTCTACTGTGCCCTACTACTGTGCCCTACTACTGTGCCCTTCTACTGTGCCCTTCTACTACGCCCTTTGACTATGCCCTACTACTATGCCCTTCTACTACGCCCTTCTACTACGCCCTTCTACTATGCCATTCCATGTACAGTGATCCTATCAAATTACCTGACCAGTTGACCAGAAAGATAAAATCACTTTGCTGATCGGGTCTGTCCTTGAGTCGCCATCTGACCATCACTCTTCTGAATTAAAAATCAGACATTTGGGTTTTTCAGCCAGCCATGCATGTTTATACCTCCTCTTTTAAAGCCTGCTTATAGGTTCTGTGATAACTGCAGTGCAACTGGTGGCTGTAATTGGTTGGAATTACGCATCTCCTGGAAATTCTGCATATCTCAAAATATCATTCTAAAGGCATTGGAGCCTACTGGGAAAAGAGCATGGGAAAGCCTAAAGAAGCATCTTTTGCTGCCTTAAATAGCTAGGGTATCTTGGTTTGGAGTCGGTTTTGTTCTGCCTACAAATTCTGTTCTGTATCTTTTTGTGATGTTTTAGCCCCTGAAAGAACCATATCTGGTCCTGGTCTTTCTTTCTGTACCCTCACAGCTTTAGCACAAAGAGTTCTCAGCCCAAACCGTGCAAAATAGTGCTGAGAGATGTGGTGTAGATGGGAACTGGCAGTGTTAGGTTAATGGTTGGACTAGATGATCTTCAAGGTCCTTTCCAACCTAGTTGATTCTGTGATAATTAGCAGCAGCAGCTCTATCTTTGTAGTGAGAATTGCTTGTAGATGTAAGCACTCCTATTCCTCCCTTCTTGGAAGAATTAAGCTGCTGCCTGATTTGCCTGGGAAATAGTCTGCAGAAAGCTGGATAGCAGAGAAACAGAGTGCTTTGATGTCCCCTTTGAACTGTTCATTAACCCTCAAGAGAGTTATGGCCCACTGTTTTTAGGTGCCATGTTTATGGTATAGACTTGTTAAGGCTGAGGTTTAGTTGTGGTACTTGTGGCAGTATCAACCCTCTGCTTTTGCCGCTCCAGCTTTTTGTGGAATAGGAAAGGACATGTTCTCTCCCTGCCACCAAGCAATGTTTACTGCACAAATTCTCCATGCTCTTGCATGGCTCTGTCTCAGCTGCAGGTGGCCATATCTTTTGTGTAGCAGCATTTATTGTAGGCTGTAGTTGAGGGCATTAGTGACAGAGTGGATGGAAGCATTGTGTCCTGCTGCTTGTGACTATGAGATGGAGCCACATGGTGTCTTGGTCTATAGGGCAAAACTGGTGACCATTTTTTTTATTGCTCAAGCAGTCAGTGGGAATCATTGGGGTAAGGGTAGGTGGATCACTGAAGGATGGCACGGTGCAGTTTCTGACTGAAATGGAGATCACTGAGAGAGCTTTTACCCCTGCTGTCACACTTGCAGGTGTAAAATAATCCAGGAGGAATCACCAGGGCGTGCAGGATTCTGCAAGGTTCCATCTCTTTCTTGGGGAAGGTTGGCTTGTTAAGGGTTTTGCCCTCACAGTTCAAGGCTGTCTGCTTTTTCTGTCTGACACCTTCCTGGTGGCCACAACATGGGCTGAAGACTGGGAAGGATGCTGGTTTTCAAACTTTCTCTGGCATGAAATCTTTGTTTAATGTGAATGTCTGATTCTGCTTCAGTCTCGCTTGCTGATTGCCTTCCTTTCCTCCTTAAATCTCATTTCATCAAGCAAAGATGAGGCTTCTTGTGCAGGATGTGCTTAGAGCACTGTCATTTATCCTAAGGTAAGATTACACCAAGTATCTTCTTACTGAGTCTGTGCCTGGACCCTAGGAAAAGGAGGACAGAGTCCTTGTATAGGCTATCTGAGTGGGTACTGGACAGTCCGCATGTGAGAATAAGCATAATGTAAGTTTACTTGCCTGCCTTCTGCGATGTGTTGTCCACACGCATTTCATGAGCCACCCTGAATTCCAGCTCATTGCATGTCCTGATTTGGGGGATTCTTGTTCGTCACAGAAATGGATGAGGTCTTACAGTGACACAGACACTGATAAAGCAATCCAGCCGTGTGCGCTTTGGATGTATGAAGAATTTAATCTATGCCATGTTTCAAAGAACCCCATTTACTTGAAAATTGGCAGCTCTTTTAACTCTTACTGGTTATCTTTTCTAGCTCATATTGGAATCTTAACACACATGGCTGGAGGCACTGCTGTTTCTGACACTCTTAAGCATCCTTTCCTGATATTGTTTGACATGTGTGCCATCATCTCTCACCCATCATGCAAGACGTGCGATGAGGAAGAACCAATTTAAATTTGTCATTCTCTTTCCTCTTCCATGCTTGTTGCGTTTTTTTTTTTTTTTTTTTTTTTTTCTGTCATACAGTCTGTTGATTTGCTTGTAGCATGGGAACTAAGGCTTAGAAATGGTGTGGTTTTTGTCATTTTGCTTTCTGCTTTAGCAAGAAGAAATAAATAAACCATCCTGCAGTGTTTAATGTGATGTTAACAGAAAGAGATTAGACAAATAATTGCTGATGAATAGCTCTTTTATGTCATTGAATGTGACAGTGAAATACTTCTTTTGTTTTGAGCGATTGTCTGTGGTTGTAATTGGTAATCTTATAATTATAATTCCTTAGCAATGTGATTAGTAAAAATACGTTTGGATTAATTAATCCAAACAAATTTTTATATTCCTTTGCTAGAGAGGTATAAATAAATCACAGAATTGATTAAAAAAAATCAAAAAATAAATGTCCTCCTCATACAAGAAATATATATGTGTGTATATATATATATTAAAAAAAAAAGAGAATATTCCAGCTGTTTGTGAAACCCTAGTAAGCAGGGGAAGCTACTACAGTTTAATTTGTTGTGAACTGTTAAGTTCCATTGTGGTCTGATTTAATAGTAAGCAAATGATTTGAAAGTATGAAGTAAATCAGAGGATTCTTACACCAGCAGTAGTTAGTGATTGTTGGGCCTTTTCTGAAGACTTGTGATTTTTTTTTTTTTTTTTTTTTTAATTTTGGACATGTGAATGGAATAATAGAAAAAGAAAAAAATATCTGGCATTTAATTGAGCTCTTAAATCACTTTTTTGGTAAGTCTGTACAAGAAATTTGCCTGAAAGGCAAAATAAAGCCACAGATTAGAAACTGGATAAGAAATGTGAAAACCAAAAGGCATACAGTGGGAGAAGGTCACTGTGAGCATGCGGTGATTCTGTTCTGAGTTCAATAATAGTGACTACATTTCCTACGTAGTCTTTGAGAGTGAAAGTAGATCAAGTATTTCTCTTCACACTTGGCTGTGGTGCAGAAAACAAAAGTATTTTTCCTAATGTTCTAGTACAACTGACAAGCATTGTAGTTTCCAGCCTTAACGGGTGAAGCAATTTTGGATAATTCCTTTTGAACTTACATGCAGCCGTTTGGATAATTACAGAGGTCAGTGCTAAGAGTGTAGCAAATTTCTGTGCTGTCTTGATGAACTTTGTTGTGATCATTGCTGGGATTAGTTTAGCTATGCCCAGAATGCTTTGTATGTCTGTATCCTCTTTTGGGGAAGGCTAGGGAGATGTACTTTTTTTTTTTTTTTTGGTAGGAATTTGTAGCTAGTAGAAGCAGCTAGACAGAAATGGAGCAGGAAGAGGTTTTAGAGAGTGCCTGGGGAGATGAGATGGTGACAACTCAAAAAAAGCCCCTTGAACTTTGAAAGCATTATGAATAATTATGGGATGCAGATTGGAAATACTCTGTGCACTTTATTTCTGATAGGGAAGTGTCATAGCAGTTTCAGTGTATAATGCATATATTCTACTTGCACACTGAACTGACCTCTGTGGGTCCATTTTTTCCGTTACTGTCCAGAAGAAAATAAACTACATTGTATTTTAAACCATATATTGGATCTGGATGCTGTAGTGGAAGGGATAAAAAGAATGAAAGCATTGAAGCAAATCCTTGTTACTGAACCTGCCCGTATCAGTACGGTAAAGCAGCATGCACATGTTGATATGAAGAGTAAATAATAACGTAGTGCCCCTTGCAAATGTCAGTGTTTTAAATGAGAGGAACTTCTCAAGACTGACATTTAAATAACTTACATTTTTAATGGCAGGAGGATCTTTATAGAAGATCCATTAAGTGAATTCCACATAAATATTCTGTTATTTATGCATTAAAAAATTTCTCATAACAGTGTAGCCAAAAGCGATTTCTCTGCTGAATGAGGAGAAAACCCAAATCTAGTATTTTAACTTCTCAATCACTTTTCAGTTAGAACATTTTAATATAATGTAGCTGAAGGTATTTTCAGTTCCCTGAGTATGATGTTGCTTCAGCTTGCATTTTCATTTTAGGGAGGGGTGGGGGTTGTCTTGAAATTGTGTGATCAGTAGCACAGTCCTGACACAGCTGGTGACAAATATTTAATTTTAAACTGTGGTAAATGACTGTACAGTGAGGGCCTCTGTCTGCAGTGAATGGATTTTTGCCATTGTCTTTGAATTTGTGTTTTGTCACCTAATTTTTCTTCCTTCCCATGCGAACATATGTACCAGTATGAGAAATAAACTAAAATCCTCTCCTTGACACCATCAGCTGATATTTTTTTCTAGATGCTGTGTTGCCAGCTTTGATGTTTCTCTTCCACTTGCACTGTTTTTGAGCTTACTTTGAAGAAACAAATCCAAAACCTGTGAGTTCATTTTCTTATATTTAAGTTTTGGTGAGGAAAATGAACCAAAAGGAGCTCAGCTGGTTATCTCTATCATTGATGGTAAAGAGTGGTTGAGGAAAATGAGTGGGGAAGTCATGCAGCTGATAAACTGCTTGGCTAGGGAATTTTTCCAAGACCCTGGGCAGCTGGTTAGACCAGGCTAACTGATGAAGGCCTGGTAGCCCTTTTCTTGCCTCAGACGTTGGGCCCATATAGTGTAACTTCATTGTGTGCTGCTCACATATCTTCTAGGAACAAAATGAAGTATAGAATTTCTTGCATGAGCTGCTCATTGGCTGAAAGGACTGTGTCCTCTTCTCAGAGATAAAAAAGCTCCTAATAACATTTTGATTGTAACTCTAAGGTGTAGATATGTGGAAAGGAAAAGGAAAAAAATCAGATGATCGCCATCTCCTTAACAGATTGTGACGACTACCCTTCTTATCTTGCAGTAGACCTTGATAATAATTTTATCTCAGTGCTATCATTTGCTTAGTATTAGGTATTAGTATTAAACTACTACATTTGTAATGCCGCGTGGCAGTTTGAAGGATTGGTCTTTTCCTGAAATACATACCCTGTCCTTAAAGCTGTTGTGATTTTTTTTTTTTTTTTTTTTTTAAGAATTGAAATTGTAGTAGTGTGGCAAACCACTGCTGAAATTTAAAAGATACATCTGCAGATCTTGTTGTGGTTTGATGTTCCAGAAACACGAACACTGCCACTGATTTTCTGGCAGACTGCTAACAAAATAATTCTTTTGCTGGTGTCATTTGCTTCTTTCTGGTGTTATTCATGGCTATTGCAAAACGAAAAGCTGTCTCTAGAGCAGCGCAAACGACCTCTGTGTACACACTGATCACAGAGAAAAAGGAAAACACTGGGTATGTTTCTGTATTCAAGGAGGTAGAACTTCAAGGAAGACTGACACTTAAGGCATTTCTGAATGTTGGAGATCAGCAAAACAAACAACGTGCAGAATTATTAGCATTTTCAAGTAGGGGACTTGCTGTGCCAGTTTGTTTGCATATTTTTGCTACAGCAAATTGCAAAAGTGATGTAACACAGTATTACAGCTGACATAACGGCAGACATTTCTGCCTTGGTGAAACCTTCTTTCACAGTGCAGTCTAGCTTTCCACTGTAATTATTAAATTTCTAGAATTTCATGTCTGTGGTGTACTACTAAATAGCATTAGGCTAGAATTTGTCAAAGCAGCTGTCAAACCAAATGTAAATTTTGATCTTTTTCAAAACCATTACTTTGTAGATTGGTCAGTCTGTTGGGGATGAAGCAATGTCCACATAGTTGGAGGTTGTTAGTTAATTGGTGGTGTCTCAGCAATGTAAAATATCTGTATTATAATGGGAGAAAAGTTGCCTTCTGTGGACTGAGGACTCTTGCCTTTTTGCCTGTGGTTGTGATGGAGATGGTCTTAAACACTTGAGATGTTTCACCGCTTTTCTGACTTCTTTCATGCTTCAGAAATTCAGCAGTTGGGTCAGACCAGGTATTAATTCCCAAAGCACAGATTTTGGCTGCTGGCAAGGGACCATAAAGTACTTCTTCTGAACAGCCAGTTGGTTTGTGGGTTTTGGCTCTGGCCAAAGTCATAACACAAAGTGATTCCAGGGTATTGTGGCTTGAGATAGACTGACAGGTACAGGTTCATATTATTTTCCATGTGAGTTTTCAGGCTTAGTTACTCCTGTTATGTCCATAGTTAAGACTGTCTTAATGGATTGAGGGGCACTGATTCTAATCCTATGCACAAATTTTTGCCTAGATGCAGTATGTCATAGCTCAGTGTGCAGGATGTCCGGTCTTGTGTTTATAAATGTGAATATTTTGGTGCTTGTGCATTTGTAAGTGCTACACGCTGCTGACCAGCCCAGCTTTACATCTTAGGCAGACACAGTACTTTTGCCGTGAGGCAGTGCTGCTTCTGCTGTAAGATGCCCACAGTTTGAATCCTTAGGAGCCATCCAAGATGTCTCAGAAAAAAATTAATTTTATAGATGTAAAGCTGAGTTAGACACTGTCTGTACAGGTGCCCCATCTCCACAGCTAGCCAGCAAACATCATAAAGCAGTATCCGCCAACAGCTTATGATATTTGTGTAGATGAAACAACGAGTACGGAATGCACTCTGTGCTTATATGGTAGGCATTAAAGATATGTTTCTCTGAACTGGACTTGTGTGTCTGAAGTCAGGTAATACCAAAAAGTTAACTGTTGTCACTTTTTTCAACTCACTGGCAGGTCTTTAGTGGTGGAGTGTACTGCTGTAACACATCCATTTGAATTACTCAAGCACCTTATAAGCACAGAAATGAAAAATTTGAGATGTGTAATTCTTTTGTTGCCTGTGTAATAACAAGACTGTATATTTTGAGTACAAAGAAATGCATTTTAATCTTTGTGTCTGAACTTGCGTATGCACAGATTGGAGAGCATGCATGCATGTGCTTATGTCCGCAGGTACACACATAGGTACAAACAGTATTATTTGAGTTTTAGATGGATGAAGCAGTTCATAAATGAACTTTGTTATAACTAAAAAAAAAAAGTAAATCCTGTTCGTAGGAGACATGGATTAACACAGTTTGTCAAATTATCCCCTCACCTCCTCTAAATGAGCTTGTTGTGTCATTTTTCTTTGAGCTGGGTGAATAGTGCTGCCAGATCATGCCAACCAGGGAGTTCTTCTAAATATTCCAAGGTTATTCCTGCTCCTGTTTTTTCTCTATCTGTTAAGAGATGTTGACCTCTGAGTAAGAGAGGTAGTTGAGTAGTCATGAGTAGAGCTTTGGGTCTGCTACAGAGCTAGGTGTGAACATAGATCTGGATTTATCTCTGTATATCTGCTGTTTTGTTTGCCCTCTGCACTTCATTGTTCTCAAACTAATTAGTTGCAGAATTAGGTAACTTATGAGGTCCTTCATGATAAATACACACGCCAACTTTGGAGACCACTTGTTGCATACTGATTAGGATATGCTTGCTACTCCTATTTCAACAGAGAATATGGCCCCTTGTACATCAGACTATATGTATGTATATATATTATTTATAAAACTCTCTATAACTATAATATACTTCAGAAGTCTTAGTGAGAATGCTCTTTGCCCTCAAGACCACGTTGGAAAATGTCCAGTATAGGCATGTTTGAAATGGTAATATGACATGTTATCATATATTGAGCCATTTCTGCCACTATATGTAAATTATATATGAACAAATACACATTATGGATGTGAATTCTGTATTGCATAACACAAGGTTCACAGTGTGAATACACTACTGTTTTTCATGTTTTGAAAATCTAGGGTTAGCTTTATTTGGTTAGTTCACAGCCTTCTTAAAGATAAAGGTAACTCAATTTAAACTACTGGTGTCACAAGTCTTAGGCTTTTTCTTCTTTCAAATAATAAGAAACATTACTTAGAGAAGAGAGGATATCATGTAATTCAGTAATCACAGTTACAGAAACAATGAAGTTTCATGGAATTATAAGTTACAGAACTATGAGGTAACAGAAATTTTTTTTCTGCATCATTATTGTCAAAAAAGGGTCACTGCTTGGAGCCTCAGTGCTGCAGTGAAAGTACAGATTGCAACAGCTGCTTTTAGGTTTGTTGCAGCAGGTTTGACTGTGGTTTGACTTGGTGTTGGGGGCCACTTTGCAATTGCTGACTGCTAGGTTGAGGGCCACTGAGGAATGATGAATATGTACTACCTGCTCACGTAGTTATTTAAATGTGTAGAAATCTGTATTTTGAAACCTAGGAAGTGTGCTTTTGGGTCTCTGCACCCTGCAGCTAATGTAGTGTGCCTTCCCCCTTCCAGTACATTTCTGTACCATGAAGATCATTGAAACCCCAATTCTGATTTCAGCAGCTGGATGACCCCAATACCATTTTCAGAAATAAAACCCAACTGCATAGAGACCATGGGACTACCATTAGTTAAGGTTGAGTACCTTTAATACTAGAGGCTCACAAACTTTTGTTTCCTTTCCTGCAGATGTGTGCTCACTTTCTTGATTACCTTTAACATCAATGTGCTATGTATATAGGGCTGCTGGCAGAGGAGTAGTGTGCATGTTGTCAGATGTGGGAGTTAAAATATTGCCTGTATCACACCCAACATGTTTGTTACATCTGTGCATGTGACTTGAGGACTGGATCATGCTGGAGAAACAGATACATCATACTCTGTCATTTCACATAGCAAAAATAAACTATTTCTAGTTTTGAAATAGCCAGCTAAGAATATTCTGTGTTAGGCCAGAAGTCCGTGTATTCAAGGAGGGTGTGTATATGTGGGATAAGGTACAAGGGGATGCTGTGCATCCTCCCAGGGCTCTGCAGTCTGCACTCTTAGCTCTTACTGACTTAGAGCTCAGATTTACATCTTTGTATGCATCTTCCATGAGCCTGTCTGATTCATAACTGACAGATATAATCTAGTTTATTTTATTCTTGAAGGTTTCATCTCAGATCTTCTGGCCATGAAATTATGATTTATGACTAGTATGCTTTATCTTGGGGAAATTGTGGAAGCAGTAGAGAAAATCAGATTACAGAAATTATCCAAATGGATAAACTGCACAAAGTGTAGTGATTTAAATAGCTCTCAATGTGTAGTGTCCTCAAAACTTACTGCAACCAGCTTCTCTGAAAAATGGGAAAGAGATGTAGAAGCGACAGCTGTGTGCAACTTATTTGACTCTTAGTAATATTGACAGCATTTCTACTGAGAGGTGGCAAGGCAGTGTTAGCCGAGGGTTTTGTCCAAGCTGATTTGAAATTGTTATTCTATATCTTAGGTGATGCTAAGGCTTATATATCTCTTTCTCTGAATAAAGAATAAAATCAATTTATTATTGTGTGCTGGATGGCCAAACTTGGTACATCTGTTGTCAGCAACTTTGACACTACATAACTACCACTTAAGACCCAAAACAGAAGTTTGGTGGAATCCAGCTCCCCCTTGTGGTCCTTGTGTTTTATTCTTTTCCACGTTTGTAGATTGTGTTGTTGAGTGGAGAAGGAACTCTGAAAAGCAGAGGGTAGGCCTTTGTATATGTGCACTTCTCTTTTATACTCGGGGTGATTATGTTAGTGTATGATAATTCACTGTCTTCTCCAAAAGTCTGAAAATCTAAGCCTTGGACTTTTTTTTTTTTTTTTATTATTTTCTCTTTTATTGATATATGTATTGGTGTTGTGAATTGGAGTTACAAGTTTTATACAAAAGCTCACATTCACAATTTTTCAGAAATAATCTCCTGAAATTATTTTATTCCATGAAGTGTTTTCTCACTCTTCTTACTTTGTGCATAGCTGACAAAACTTGAAAAGCAGCAACAAAGAAAAGAGAAGACCAGAACCAAGGTACCCTCTGAGTCGAGTAGAGAAAGAAATGCCCCCCGTAACAAGGATGACCCCAGCGCAAGCAGTGGAGCAGAAGGAGATGTATCTTCAGAAAGAGAGCCTTAGCTCACCCAAGGCAGGCGTCAGGTTTGGCTTTTCCACTCCTATGTAAAGCTGTGTCCTCTTGCTTGGCAGTCTCTAACCCTGGGTGCTTTACTGAAGCAGCACATGCAGAAAGGTGCATTAGAAGTGCTGAAAGGTGAAATTCTGATAATCTTGCTGGCAGGTAACCTCCGCTTCTGTCAGCAGTCAGCACACAAGAATGTAGAAGTGGGTGAAAACCTCTTCCCAGCTGTGTGCTTGGCTGGAGGTGTGTATCTGTGAGTCTGGCCCAGCCACAACTGTTTCCAGGTTGACTCAGGAAATACAAAATTTTGGTCTTAAAATACAGCAGTGACTTAACTCAGAATCCTGCTCTATTCTTCAGAGCAGAGATATGTGGTTGTGTTTCTCTCCCTGTCTTCACCAAGCAGGCAGGTCACTCTGGAACAGACCCCACTGTTTGTAATACCCAAACAACACATAGTCCCCAGCAATGGAAGCAGAAAGCATTTCAGAAGCTGGAGACAGGCCAGAACTGCAGCTTCCTATCATGGTTCTTACCTCTCCCTCCTCAGTTTGTTCTTTCCCAGGATGACTTGATAACAGGCTATTTCATATACCTTCACCGTCTAATGAGAACATTGGGCGAGGCGTTTAGAGCCAGACTTGCCGCTTGAATTCGATAGGAGAACTGGGATTTCCTCTCTCTTCAGGCACTTGACCTGCAGGGCATGCCTGAACCTGAGTGAATTGAATTAGACTGTTTGAATATAGACCTGAATCCTTTTTCATGGATTATCTACATATGTAGATTTCTGTTTATCATACTCTTCCAGTCAGTTTTAAGTCTTCAGAACACAGATTTCCTTGCCTGCCTTCCCCCCTGAAAAAGCTACATTGCTGATTTTGAACTTTCAAACATGTCCAAGCTCTCAAGAAAGTATTATTTCCCTCATCTGCACACTGAAGCCCCGAGCTGGCTATGCAGTTTAATTGTTAACAGCTTTGCAAAGTAAAGGTCTAACCTTTCTCTCGTTTTCCCATCCCTAGGGTTCACTCTGGCTTGTGATTTATACAATTCAATATCATGCATTGCTTGGAAAGTTTTTTTCTTTTAAACCCCATGAATTTCCCTAGTGGTCAGACATTGGGGGATTTACAGACATTTCTGGTTTATAGAAGTTCATATTATCTGTGTGGTATTAATATGAATGAATTTGCATAAGGCATTGAATAGGTATCTGGAAATATGCTAATTTGTTTTGGATTGACCTGGAAAAGGGATCAAAGAAACTGTCAAGTCCACAGGCTTTTTTTTTTAACCTGGCCTCATGAAGAGCAGCTTCCAGACTGGTGTGAAATGGTTCCGTTCATTAATTGAGTTGCAGTCAAAAGTGGATTGTTGTATCATACAACATCTGAAATCACCCGAGTGCTGCTCTCTTTGGCTTTATGTTTGGTGCACCTTCCTGTTTTAATACTGGGGATGTGCAGGCACATTGGGAAGGAGAATGTGTTCTTAGAAAATAAAGTGAGGACGTACTGTTTCTCAGCAACTGTTGGCCTTGCTGCTATGCTACAGGGATACAATGTTTCCCACGCTGTTTCTGGGTTGTGTGTTGAAATAAGAGTGTTTTAGAGAGCGGGAGTTGGCAGGCCTTGTATACTTTGGTCAGTCTGGTCTTTCCAATAGCATTTGAAATTCTAGGGAGATGAGCGTTTCTAAAATGTGATATACTGGTAACCTAGCATTAATTTTCATGCTGTGACAATAAGTAAAGATACTTTTCTCTAATCCTACTATATTTCTACTCTACCTGTAGTAATGTTCCTGTTTGTTTGCCTTCCACAGTTTCTCATACAAAAGCTACACTGGATTTTTGAAGAGAGACCCAACATTCACCTCAGCACCACTCTTCAACAACTTTGGAAAAGAATGGAAAATAGGAAAACAGAACTAAGACAATAGAAACCTGTATCATTCTGTATTGAAACAACCAAAGCAATGCTATCAGATTCAGTTGTTAATGTGTAGTATCAGTAGTAAAAAGGACTTGTAACATTTTTGTGTATGTTTTCACATGACTGCTGAATAAAGGGTGACTGTAGGCAGATTGTAGCAGAACATTCACTCTCAGTACATAAGCTCCATTTCAAAAATAAATCAGGGTTTTTCCTTAAACTTACACTTGAATTATTAAAATTATCCAAGCAGGCTTGTAAATTGATTCTCACTCTATGGTGTCATGTGCTACCTGTTTCCATGGCAGCATGTAGATCTGTGTATATTTAGGTATATTGTTCAGCTGCTACGTAACACCAAGTTAGGCAGCCCAGTCTTTCTGCATGGATTAAGTTATTAAAAGGAAAGATCAGCCGCTAGTTGTTTATCATGTGGAACACATCTGTCTTGTAAACTTTTTTAAAAACAGAAAAGACTTTATTAAACAAATGATGCTAGCTGAGTGCCTGTTGATGTTTGTGTATTGCATTCCCTAAAATATAGCCACATGTGTAACCATGAGAGTGATGCAGAGCAGAAGTTACAAGCCACGTAGCACCTACTAATGTAACTCGTCCACCTCTCCTTTGGAAGTTTGGAAGTCAGGTTGCTGACCTCGAATCTTTGCTCTTTCCAACACATCTAAGCCCTTTAGTTACTTTATGGTGGCTATGAAAATGCTGCAGCAGCTGCTCCCCATACTGCATCACGCGCCTGCTGACGTGTCTGTCAGATTCATCAGAGGCAGAACAGCGTTTGGAAGCTGCCGGCAAACAACAGGAGCTGAGAAGCAGCTGCAAAACTGCTCTCCTGTGGGTGTTAAAGCCAAGGAAGTTTCAGGGGAAATGAAAGACTGCAGATCATTACACTTTTGACTTCTTTCAGAGGTAGTGGTGGTACCTTTTATGCTGGCTGTTCTCCAGGCCTGCCTCGCCCTTACAGTCTTCACTAGCCATCTGCCACAGCCCCCATCAGAGCCAGGATGCTTACTGCACAACTGTCTCTACCTGATGATAGGGCTAACTCACCGATGATCCTTGTTCTTAATCCCAATGCGTATCATATTTACAATGCTGCAGACCATGCAATCACTGTGGGGCTTTTTTAAACCTTTTCTCTTGTAGGCTGTTTGTTCAGTAAAGTGTCAGTCAAACCAAGACAGGAGAGCTTCAGAACTGCACCCTGACATGGCTTCTTAAAATACGTCAAGCTTAAGTAAAGATTCGGCAAGCCACACACCTAGTATTTAAACAAAAATGATGAGTAGCCAGGTTAGGTTGAAATGTTACACTTACTCTTGCCTTTAGTAATCACATAATTTTTCATCTGGCCATTATATGCGGTTTAGTTTGCCTGAAGTCACAGGCTTGTCACAAGCAGTGCTTTTTCACCTCCAGGTACATGTGTTGTGCCTTGTCCCTTCAAACTCTCCCTCGCCTGGGACTGCAGCCTGACAGGCTGTTGTCAGATTAGTGCTTAATTGGCTGCAGAGGGCAAATTCAGTGGGGAGGATAGCAGAGTGCCTACCTCTCAGGTGTTGATGTGGTTGTTGAAGAAGGAGCCCTCAGACCTATCTCATCTGGTTTAAGTGTCCTGCTTGTTCTGGCATCTTTGAAATGTTGTCTTCTGTTTGCAACTTGTTCTTAAGAAGATAAGGGCATGAAGAAAGTCCTACAGCCTCTTTGCACCCTGAAAGGTAAGTTGGTAGAAGCTAAACTACAAAGAATATTAAAGATTGAAAAGAGGAAGTTTCATAAATATGTCTTGGGGAAGGCAAGAGGTGGTATTCTAGCTGTGTTTAAGCAGAGATAAATGGCAAAGAAGTGGCAGTTGGCCACAGATGGGGGGGACCTAATGCTTCACACCCTGATCAAACACGTTTTCTCTGAGTGACCAGACTACGTGGTCTTTCTGGGTCTCTAATCAATAGCATTTTCCTGCCTCGCGTGGGAGATGTGAGGATAAGCTCACCGTAAGTTTGGACATGGTCATGGTCTGTGGTGATGGAGGCCTGGGACCTGGAAATACCCAGGAAAGCTGTATGTTTCGGACAGATGATTCCTGCTGTCCTGTGCCCAGTGTATTTTCATGCACCATGATTTATTTCAGGATTCAAGAAAAATCCAACCAGCCAAGCCCACTTTGTTAAAAGTGCTGTTTAACAAAAGTTATTGCCCTGATCTACTGGCAGTAAAACTTAAGAAAGGCCACTTTTCCAAGTGCAGTTTAATGGCTTAGGAACTCCGTCTCATGGTTTTTCCTGCTTGTAGCGAGTTGTAAGCAAAAACCAGGAGACTTGAATTCTTGTCGCTGTTCCTCTACCTGGTATTTCTTTGGCTTGGTTGGTTTCCAGTGCGTTGATGAGCTTTTGTTGTCTGTTTGTGAGCTAGATGAGGTTTTTAGTTGGAAGGAATGTTACTTTTTTTCCCTAAACGCTGCAAATAACTTTATCTAGCAAAAAGACATGTTTGTTTCATGTGTTTATAAAATATTAATGAATGATAAGTTGCTGCTCATTATTCCCTTTTCTACAGATATAGACTTACAGGCTTTTCTCCATTTTCCTGTCCCAGCTCACAGAGCAGTTTTGCCAGAGTTCGCTTCTTTGTGATTTACAGGGTGGAGTCTAAGAGGGCTATGGACAATGTTTGCCAGCTATAATAAAGCAGCTCCTGATTCAAAGAGCCTGCAATGTCTGATATCCAGCTGCACGCTGCCTACCCTTGCATTAAAGTCCTGCAGGCAGAACCTAAAGGGTGGACATTTTGAGGAGCACCCCAAAAATCAAATGTCCTGTGACCATTCGTCATTGTGGTAATGCTTCAAGGGTGCTGGGTGAATCTTTCAGACTCCTTTCTGCTTCCTCCTGTGCTGCTGTCTCTTTGCCTTGCATTGTCTCATGAACTCGGGCAAAAATCATCCTCTTCAGAGAAATGCCTGGGGAATCTCTGAGTGCCATGAAAATAATAGTAAGTGAGAGTCAGTATTACAGTTCTCAAGCAAAGAAACCTTGTTAGTCTTTTGTTTTGTTGTGGCTTCAGTTGTTCATATGTTCCTGTACTTTTTACAGTCTCTATACACCTATGGTGTGGTTGACAAGCGATTTTGCCTTTACAACAAACGCTCATAAAATTACAGAAAATATTCTTGGTGGGATTTCTGCAAACACCCAGTAGTGTTTGTATGTGACAAAGGTCTGTAAGAAAGTCACACGGGGTTTTTCCATTTGAAAATCCCAGTAGGTATCTGGGAGACAATCTAAATCTGAATACAGATATTTTCCATAACTACCATTTAAAGTACTAGCTAACAAGGGGCAAACTGTTCTGTATCAAAACTCTCACCCAGACACTCCACTGTAGGTACTATTTTTCTTCCAACCTTATTTTTTCAACAGAAGACTCTCCAAGGAAATCTCCCTGGTAAATAATGCTAGGACTCCTTTGAAAATTTGCTGCTAATTTTCTTTGCCTGTTACAACCAGAAAAGATTAATTATTATAACAGTAAAAAACTGTTTTGTAGGTGTTTTGCAAACATCTCCATCCAGATTCTGAATCTACAGACTACAATGCTTTAAAAAGTAGGATTTTAAGAATGAAACAGTTGGAGTAAGTGATGTTCCTACAAAGCTATTTGGAAAAATGATTGGATAGTTCTAATTTGGTGTATAAATATAAATGAAGACAAAATAACTTATGACTATTGATGTAAATGCTCAGTGGATAAGCTCACAGTTTCCAATTTTAGAAGCTAGTCCAAACAATGATTAAAAATAATCTGATTTGTAGAGATGCTAGTTCCTGGAGAACCCTTGTTTAAACATATTGGCAGTAGCTCCCTCTCTCTGCTCCAGTTTGGTGGCCGTGTGATGATGGGATTCAGTCACTTTGCTAAAATATGCTTTCCTGTGGTTCTTCCACAGGACCAGGGGACTTCCAGTCCGTTGCAAACCATGCTTCAATAGCAGGCCAAAAATGAAGTCTAGCATGGCTGGATAGTGGTGCAGGGAAAACCACTCAGGTGCATTTAGGGGCTTGCAATTAAAGCAGATCTGCAATTCTTTCAATGATCGCAGTGCTATTGATTGACCTGAGACCGCTGGAGTTTGCAGAACAGGAAGGAGGGCAGAAGTACCTCTTCATGGTGTGGTATGGAAAAACACAGGGCTCTGTGGGAGGGAAACCTGCTGTGCCAGCAGCCCGGCTGCTCCCGTTCACCACCCAGCATCCTCGCTCTGATTAGTGGAGTTTCCATCTTGCAGCACTTGCCCAGCAAAGGGGAGCCAGAACTCCCGGAGCAGGTTTTTGGCCAGTGGTGAGGTGTCTGCTCTTCCCTGGCTGTCAGTCCACCCCGAGCATTTCCACACTATCCTTACAAATGCCCATTTTCACTCAGTTTTGTGCTTGTGTCATTAGAAAGGCTTAGCTGTCAATTCAGCTGCATGTAATTATGGACTTTGCAGTCAACAAATGTTTTGTGACAATTAAAGAACCTTCTAAACTTTTTGCATGTATCTGGCTGTCGGTGAAGGTGAGATGGCAGACCCCTGGCAGGAAACAGAACAGATGGTGTGCAAATACAAACTAGTATTACAAACGCTGAAATAAGGCCTAAGGCCAGTCACTTTTCCATATTCCAGAGTACCCATTCATCTCCATGCCAATCTCAATTTTATCACGAGTGACACTATTCCCAATGCCATAAGAGGAGAGCACCCTGTCTCCTCCCTGGTCTGTGGTTTGCTAGGCTAAACAAGCCATGTCCTAATCCTTTCTATGAAAACCGGCCTGTTCTCTTGTTCACCCTGGCATAAATAGCTCCAAGCTGAACTCTCTTAAAGGGATGAGGAGTCAGGCTGGAGCTTGAAGGGTTGATGACAATGCCCCTGTCCCTGAGAATGGATCATGGAATTGCTGAGCTGCCGCTGACCTTGGATTCCCATACCCAGCGTAGAAGGGCTGATGGAGCAGGTATAAACCCAACCAAAACCCCACCATTTCCCTTATGGAGTTTATTGGCACGGGATATTTGAGGAAGTCACAGATGTAAATGGGATGGAGATGAGAGCAGCATAGTGTTGGTGGATACAGGATACCAGGGGCTGGACAGAGCCCACAGCTTATCGGGTCTGAGCATCTCTGCTTGCACTGGCTAGGACAGATGGCAAGGGCAGAATGTCTCCAGGTGTGCTAAAGCCCTCCCGTGCAGGCTTGTGTGTTCAACGCAGCCTCTCGAGACCAGGGTGTGCTGCTGGACACCTGACCTTTGCCAGGCCTGCCGATGCTGAGGTCCCCTGCTCTTCCTGAAATCTTTCAGGTTTTATCATGTGCCATTTGAACAAATCACTCCCAGTGTTTCTACAGAGATGTGTTGCAATTTCAACACAGCAGGGACCGCTTTGGTATTTAGTCAGGGTAACATCAGTGAAACAGCAGGATTTCGAGAGGAGACAGTGGATCTGTGAGAGAAACACAAATGACTTGGGTGCCATGAGCAAGTCAGTGGTGCCTGTTCTGCTCACCTGCCTGTCCCTGCACTGGGTTTTCAGGAGAAAAAATCAGGAAAGCAGAATGCTTTTGTCAGGGCATTCTCTCAAGCTGGCTCTTCACAATTCTCTGAAGGCTTTTGAGCTCTAATTCATGTATGCTCCATATATGTTATCAGTAACCTACTAATCTTTGTTAAAGAAATGCTTTGTAATGGTAATTAACACCAAGTGTTTACACAGTCCAGGCTGGACCACTGAACGGTCCTGGGGTTTCATTGCCAAGAGATTTTAAAAAATGAAAAAGTGTATGGTCAGGTTTTCCAGGCTGTGGCACGTCTCTGTGCCGGACACCCAGCGCTACGAGCCAGGGGTTCTCTCTGTGTGAGCTGGTGCACTGGGGCTCTGGAAGTGACATGGATGGATGGTCACAGCCATTGTCACAGCATTCGCCTTACACAAGAGATGTGTCTTGGTGGATTTGCTTGTAGCACCCTGAGGGTGAATCAGGATGTTACAGGAGGCCCTGTCAAGAAATGTGGTAATGAAAAAATTAGCGTACACATGAAAAAGTAAATCTGAGATTGATGTGTGAAACAAGCTCTGTGAATAATGCCAGAATTGCTCATAAACCCTTATACTGCTGAAGTCTCAATGAGATTGCTGAATGGCAACTGTCTGTTTTGTGGTCTGGCATGTGTTGTTGAGAATCACACAAAAATACACTGCAAATATCCTTATAAAATATGTGTTGAATAAATGCACCGTAGTGTTACTGAAGGCACTTGTGTACCAAGTAAACGTTTTTTTCAAAATATTCAAATATTTTATTTTTCCATGCTGATTTGTTTCAAAGAGCTCTTCTGATTTAATAAATATTTTAATACTTGCAGTCAAAAGTATGTGAATATGGTTTTGTTCTTTGTGTGTTTAACGTCATACCCACAATATTTTAGAGTTGCTCCATTTATTGCTTTGACAACAACATATTCCGCTTGATACAACGAATGTATTGTAACACTGGTGTATGGGGAGTGTGGCTCAGTCATGGCATAAGGAGAGGAGATTTACCCTTTGGGTAAGGGAGTACTTGGCTATCCCTGCCTGCTTAGTGTTTTTTCTTCTTGTGTTTAGATTACCTGGGGGATGTTAGCCAGTGCCAGCTGAGGTATGATGGCAAACCATTTTTTCCTATTAAGAACTGGGATTCATTTCATATGGGTGGCTGAAAAGCTTGTAGCTCTACAAAGCAAGTGTGTATCTCTTTATTAATCCTTTTGCACTAAAACACAAGTGTATGCAAAAGGCTGAAGTACTCAATAGTTCATATGGTAGATGTTAGTATGTCAAGGCTGAACCTGTAAAAGACTTTCGTGACAGCTCTTCTAAAACTTTGAGTGTATTGGCTTGCAGTAATAGAAATGCCAAGTCATTATTCAGAGGGGCTAAGGTATGATGTAGCTGGTGGAGCAGCAACACGGATATGTTTATTGCTTTAAGACTCTTTTTCTGTGTGCCACCAGGTGTCATCAAAACCTAAGAAACCAAAAATCACTGCAGTGGATTAAAGCGCCTTTCTCCTTCCTTAAAGGAAAATAATGATTTTGGCGATAATTGAGATACTTGTTTTCTTTAGAGTGTATGTATTTGCCTATAAGTGGGATCTGTATCCTTCTCCAGATAGCTGCTCTGTTTAAAAGCTGTAGAATACAATAATTTTTTGCCTATTCACAATATGATATGCATTACATTTGTGCAAACCCCTCAGCCTTGCAGAGAAATCTCGGGGGGACGAGCAGTAACTGGACTAGAGGCTCTTGGTGCTACATGCTACCACAGTTTACACTGCTGTGGTGCTGGTGCCAGTATTTTCTCCACTATCTGTGTGGAAGCCTTACACTCTGGGTTGTGTTTGGTTTAAAGCATTCATCAAGATAGTCAGCAGTGATTTTGGCACTAGAAATATTTATGGCATGGGTTTAAAGGCAGAAGGTAGTTTTTCTTGAGAAAAGTTCAGTGCTTACAAATATGGTAACCACTCCTTATGACTGACAAATTACCTGCCTATGAAATTAGGAGTGTGCCTTTTGAATAAAAATGGAGTAAGATTGTACTCAAATACATGTGTACAAGTTCTCTTTTAGGGGAGGAGGTTGACTTTGCTCTAGGTAATCTTCTTTGGACATTTTATTTTCCCTCTGCTTGTGCAGATACATTGCAGTTTAAATCAGGCTACAAATATGTCTTTCATTATGGCTTGAGAGTTTGTTTCTTTGAGATGCTCTCACACTCAGAAGCCAGACACCGTTCGTTGAACAATGGATTTTTATTTATATGTACAGAGAAATAAAAGGCTCATGATAGCTGCAAATAAATTTTCTCTAAGTGTCTTTTTTTTGTTTGTTTGTTTTGCCTGCGTTAGGAGGATAAAAAATAAGAATGTAAAGAGCAAATGCATTTCTTGTTAATCCTAAAATACATTCACATTTTAAAAGTTTTCATTTCAAGGTAATCTTCAAAAGGGCAGTTAGATGGAATATTTCTCTCTGTGGAAAGTTGATTGCTGTGTTCTTTGGGATGTTTTGTCATTGGGGTTTGCTATTCCTGAGCAGGCACAACGAGCAATCAACCAGGTAACATTCTCTCATGTGTTTTAGGGCAGTCAAGCAGTACGGGCAACAACCCTGTGAAGCCTAGCCCAGCTGAGGAACTCCTGGCCAGTGTGGAAAATTTCAAAGAAGTTGATAAATGTTCTTAAAAAAGCATTCTGAACAAAAAAACCCAAATCTGCTAAAATTGTTTCTGATATGCTAATGCATAATGAGGACTATGTTATAAAGAATAACAATGAAAAGTTTAAGTTTTAGGGAATTTGTTGGAACATAGTGACATGGTTTGAACTCAGCCAGCAGCCAAACACCACACGGCTGGTCACTCACACTCCCCCTCCCCAGTGAATGGGGGAGAAGACTGGAGGAATACAAGGAAACTCGTAGGTTGAGATAAAAAAACAGTTTAGTGATTGTAATAAAACAAAACAATAACAATAATAGAAAGTACAAACGGGTAATGCACAATGCCCAGCCTGCTCCTGGCCAGCGATCCTGAAAGAACGAAGATCCCACTGTCGCAAACCTGGAAGCGAGAGAACCCACCTCATTTATATACTGAGCATAACGCCACCTGACATGGAATACTCCAATGGCCAACCCGGCCCAGCACTCCAGCTGTGCCCCCTCCCAGCTCAAGAAAAATTAACTCTACCCCAGCCAAAACCAGTACACATAGCCAGAGGACTTCAGAAATTTAGGTGTCCACTGCAACCATGAAGTCGTCATCTGCCTGCTGCAAAACTGCCTCTGTGTTTCAGGGGGGAAGAAGGAGACGAGAAACTCACTTTTATTTCCTGTTAGTTTAATATAGGTATATTTTCAATAGGTCTAGCTAAACATTTTATAACTAAATTTCCATTTTCCCACCCCTGTTTGGAGAAAGCCATGTTGCTCTGTTGTAAAAACTGATTAGAAATATTACTGATGGTAGGAGGAATTGTATATTTTCCATTATGCTCCTCTGTTAAAAGTATACTGAGCTAACCAGAATGTTCCTACAAATAATTACAGTGAAATATAATGCATTATTGATTAAAAATCCATAAAGAAAAATGATCAGAGTATTTATCTCCAAACTAATGTCCTCTGCCTAAGAGAAACTGTCATTGACAAGTTCATGAAGCATGTAGTTGTATGCTGATAAGAACACCATCCTGAAGAGCAGCACGGTGCATTTTTGCAAGAATAAAGATGCTGACATTAAAACTGGAACTGATTATGTTGAACATGGTTTAGGAAAAAGGTTTCAAAATTAGCCCAGAAGTTTTGGCTACAACCCCTTAACTTCAACTTTGAAACTTGTTTGTTGTTGTCTGCATTGGCATTTAAACTGTGCTCTGAGTTCATGTGGCTTCACTTGTTTCTTCACCTGTACCAGCTCTAGAAACTGTTCAGGGTGAATAAGGTCTCAGGCCAAGAGAGAAGCGGTGCTGCTCCTGATGCAAGTACCACTGTTGGTTATCCTCCAATCTACACTGGAAAAAGCAGGAAGATTTTGCATGTCTTAATATGAGGGCAGTCAACAAGTTTTTTCAAGTATTTCCTACTTGAAATACTTGTATTTGTAAAGATAAACACAGAGTACGTTTAATTCCTGTTTTATGACTAGTGCCTCATAGGGAAGGTCCCAGATGCATTGATTTTGAGTACATTTTATCTTGCCTTCCAGCATCACTTCTTTCCCCACGATCAAGCTGATGGGGTCCTGTTTGTCCCTAGTGCTGCATCTATTGTAATCCCATGCTGAAAGGCGGACCCATCCCACTGGGGCTCCCGCATAAGCACAATTTCCAGCACAGCTGCAAAGTGGGTTTTCTGTTGGCTTTGGAAATATTTAGAAGGACATAAAAATAACATAAAAGGCGCTGTGAAGGAAGAAAAGCTGCTTAGTTGTGCAGTCATGAATCATTTTGATGCCCCAGTGAGGTAATGGGGAGCAAGGGGAAAGGGAAGCAGCTGGAAGCTTGAGTGGTATCTGTGAGGTTTTTCTTTGGAGGGAACCAAGTGGAGTAAAAGATACCTCATGTATGAACTTAATGTTTCTAGACTAATGGCAGTGTGCCCAGTACTGCCAAGTGTAAATGCCATAGGGGATGAATTAAATGCACTATAATGATGTTCCCAGAATGGCTGTTGTAAATAAAATATAAAATACATTGACCTGTGGTCTGAAGAATTCTGAAGTGGGGTCTGTAGGTTGACCATCTGTCAGTTTCTAAATGTACATGTAGCAAGAATTTGGGGCATCAACATTTGTTTGGGTCTTGCTGGAATGCTAGTTTAGTGCGATGCAATCATTTTCAGCCGTCAGTCCCCAGTAATTGTATGTCTCTGAAGTTTAATGTTTGAGCTCTGAGGTTCGTCTGCTGTCCCATGTATGCTGCTCTTGTTAAGTCTGTTTTATATCAAGCCCCAACCTCACTTTGGACCTGTATGCTTCCTATGGAGGCCAAAAATCTGGTGGTGGCCTGGTGGCTCCTCAATGATGCCAGAGGAATGAGGAAGAGCATATGTGTCCTGACCTTTCATCCACAGTGTCCTGTACAGGTTCTGCTATTGTTCCCCTGTTCAGAAAGCACATGAGATGCTGAAGAAGACCTCCTGGGCTATGGTGTTATTTGTATGATAATGATTCTTACTTCTAGCTTTTCTGGTCATCTGATTCAGTTAGTCCAGTTTCCTTGTGTCAACAGCATCTTGCATCTCCAGATTTACTTCATGACTGTAGGTTGGCAGAGGATTAATTTAAATAAGCTGGAAATTATATTCCTGATGGGGAAAACCAGAGACACTGGTGAAACTGCAGCTGCTCTTTGTGTTCAGAAAACATGCTGTGCCTTTGTCAAATCAGCTTGGGCTACTGAATGTAAGGTATCTCTTGGATCCTCATGGACACAGGGTTTCAGACAGCATTTCTCTTTGTGATTAAGAGTTGCCAACTTTTCTTCTTCCAGCAGATCTTGCTAGAAAATGCATATAAATATATATGCATCTGTCACCTTCTGCCAGGGATACTCTGGTACTTTCTTATTAAGAACAACCTTAAAGATCACTTGGCAGCTTCAGCTTGTGCTGACTGCATTGGAGATGTGCTCGTATAATAGACAGGAGCAGGTCCAGCACGGTGTGCTGAATTCTGTTTGTTTCTGTTTTCCTGTCTGTTTAGATCAACAAAATCCTCTCTTAAAGAGAATTTACTTCTACCCTTGCTGCAGTCTCCCAAGGTGTGTTGCTCAGCACGGTGGTTTTCCTGAAGTTGCACTGCTCGTTTCTTGGGACCACTGGCTTCAGCTCACCCCATCTTATCCACTTCTCAAAGAGAATCCAAAAATGTACTGTATAATATAACATAATAATACTGCAAGAGATTTTGACCTAGAGCTATGTCCTCACCTATACAAACACTGTTTACAGAAATGCTAAATAGCCTTTTCTGTAACAGAGCGGGATATATGGAATATATTCGGGCCCTTTAGGTTTTGCTGTAATACCTTCATTTATCAGAGAGCCTGCAGGAGCAGTTTTACTTGTTCCTTCACTCCAACATTGTTTCCTTGAGGGGTGCAGTGCACATTGAAGTTTGTAACATCTCATTTTATTTTATGATCATTCTGGTTGTGGCTCATTAAAACTCCCGCATTGTTCAGGCAGACTGCCTGCTTTTGACTCTGCATTGTGAGCCATGCTGGTCTCTTGCTTTCCTAATTCAACAAGACAGATTAAAGGGAGTGATTCAAAACAGCTGAGGAAAGAGTTCTGCTTTTCATATAAAAATGGGTATTTTTTGCATGGGCCCTTAGGAGGCTGTGGTCCGTAGTTGTGGATCCTGGCTACTAGACTGAGCTGCTCACCAGGGCTGGTTGGGTTGGACTCAGCACTGTCCCAGGATGATATAAGGCTTTGGGATCAGTGCTTGGTCATGTCTGCCTACCGATGCCTCTTTTGGCATCTCAGTAAGGCTCAAATCAGGCTCGTGGGCTGAGGGTTATGCCATTTTCATGTGATGAACGATACTTTTGACCTTTATTAGTCTCTCTGGGAAAGCCTTCAGTGTCTAGGAGAGGTCTTATCAGACGAGCCTGATCCCTTGCCTCAGCTCTAAGGTTTGCCTTTTTAATCTCTCCTATGAGAGTCCATGAGAGCTTAAACAGTAGTGGGAGTGTGGAGTCTGCAACTGTCCACACTTCTTAATACTCCTTGTGATACACAAGGTGCATGTTTTGACAAACCTCTGGATAAAATTATGTAGTTTTTCCTTCTTTTCATTTTTTTCCCATGTTAACTGGTCCTTGGGTTTACAAGTGTTTGACAAAGGCCTGCATTAGTGAGCACGCGAGTGAGCAGCTTTGCTAGAACACCTGCCAGGTGCTAGAACACCAGCTATCAGGAGGAGGTGCTTCTGGAAGCAAAACTGAAGAAGGAGAAATGTTACATCAGGAGTAGCTAACTTTATGGATGGTTATGCATACACTTGTGTTTTTTTTCAAATTCTTCTCTGTCAGTCCCGCAGTGAAACCTAAGCCTTCCTTGGTACCTGTGCTAGAGGTTTCTTGGAGTTACAAGACTTATTCCATGCCAATGTTTCTTAACTTCTCTCACACACTACTTTTGGTGAATTCCTTGCTACTTGCTTTGGCTGCCAGTATTTTGAATTTTTTATCTAATATAAATACTTCTACGAGATTTTTTTTTTCCAAACATGTGCTTATATAAATTCCAGAAATGCAGCATATCAAACCAAAACCATAGTTAGCATTCTATTATTTTAACAGTCTCATTAAAATATTAGCTTTCCTTTGTAGTAATGCATGCTAATAAGCTGAGGTACAAGAAAGGTCTTAATGTTGTTGGGGTTCAAAACATCTTAAGACAAAGTTACATCTTGTGAAATGGCGTTTACCAGGGCAATCCTGTGACATCCAACATGGACTGCTTACAAGTCCTGTTGCTTTCCACTTTCAAGCCTTCTGAAAAGCTGCACAAAGTTTATTAAGCCTTATTTTATATTTGCAAAATGCAGAGATATTTAACATTCACAGTGTCTGGCAGGGTGAATCAGCAGAAGATCCAATGAGACAAGGGTCTCCCCTTCTTTTTGGGGACTTAACAATTTGCCCGTATTTTTCATATATTGAATTATATCTCAGTTTGTATCAGTAAGAAGGTGTAGTCACATTTTACACATCCTCTTTAATATGAAGGTAAATAAGGAGTCTTCTCTGGTGCTAATATGACTATTTCTGTGCTCACTACCTACAACGTAAATCAGAAGTAAAACTCCTTGTTAGCTGCAGTTTTCATTTGCCAGATCTGGGTTGGGCATGATGGACATGAGGAAGCTGGCTGATCTGAATTGTCACTCATGTACATATTCAGACCATTATGTGCCACGCCTAAGTCTAGGAAAGTTCCTACAGTTTCAAATTACTTTTTTACACCAGTCTGATGAAATTCTAATTAATCAGAAAAATAACATTTTCTTACACACACAGAGATAATGTTCTTCTAAGTACTTATTAAATATTATCAAATAGTAAGTTTAACACTAATTCTGACTGCTTTGCACAAGTGATTGCCTCTTTTTATTTGTGGTAACTTCCACATTTAAATGTTGTGTGTGGGAGTAATGAGTGTTTTTAAAATAAAGTGCCTTACTTCTGAGAGTAAGAAATTAGATACTGGTTAAGTTCACCTGACTGTGATTACTATTGTTACGCCTCCTGAAGAAAGGGGAATGTTCTTGTCTTTTTTCTAATCACTGACTATACCTTAATTTTCATCTCAGAGCTTGAAATATTTTGTCCTGTGTCTAAGCAATGTTGCAAGTAATTTGTTTTACATGAAACACAGTAGAAGACAGGGTGTGTGTGTTTGATTTTTAGACCAGACTACAAACCTAATGTTAATCAATGCTGTGTGATCATTTAGGACAAATTAGTTTTAGTTTTGAGAGGGGAGGTTAAAAGCAAAAGAATGATGATTATTGCAGTGAGAATTTAGTGACAAAACCATGGAGTTGCGCACTGAATCCTTTAATAAGAATGCTTTATTCCTTTAGTTTATCTCCTTAATATTTTTTTTTTCTGTTATGCTTGAAGGTGCTGAAAATGGGCATGCAGTCATTGCAAAGGGTCTGCTCCAATACGGAGCAAATGTTAATGGGCACCATCCTCAGTGTGGATGAAATTCTTCGCACCAAGCTTTGTTTCAGGTAACCTGTAAGCCTGTTGTCTCATTTCCATGTACTGCTGTATTTTGAATGATAATCTGTATACTTTTTGTGTTGTTATCAGGTGATTTTTTTCCTAACCTATTCTGACAGCTGTAAGGCAGTCTAAATGCTAATGGAGTTGAAATGCACTAAAAGAGTGTATTGAGACTACATCAGCTGTTAGGAAGCAATAATTATTTAAGTATTATAAATATTGCATGTACTTATGAGTTCATTTATTATATTTTGGAAGTGAATCTGTTATGAGATTTTTTGAGAAAGAGTCTTGTTTAGTATCTCTTCATAAGTGAGATGTATGACCTACTTCCAGAACAGAAATATATTAGCTTAATGGTTCTAATAAACTAATTCAATTTCCATTTCTATTTATTGGGTAAATGAGCAAATGTGAAGAATTAAATTAAATTTGTCTAATTTGTTCCACCATTAATTTTTCAGCTTATATTTCGAATATTGAATATACTGCATTTTTCGGATTTCTGTTTGGACTGTGTGGGTAAAAGTAGGCTATGTGAGTTCCCCAGTGTTTTTAAAGAGCAAAAATACTTGAGGGGTACACTGAAAAAACCAAAAATACTCCAGGAGAAAGGAGCAAGCAAGGAATGTGAGGATGATTTTGAATTACACATTTGTTTGTCACTGCTCAGCATGGAAAGCTGGAGAATTTAAGAAAGCTTCTATCCCATGGTAATGGTCATCATTCGTTTAGCTTGGGTTTTTAGACTTACACTGAATTGTCATCGGTTACAGTTTTACAGTTATACTTTTGGACATTGTAATGTCAAATTCCAATATTTTCAATTTCATTTTAGTTGCAGGTATGTGAAACCATTATTAATTATTTAAATCTTTGTTTCAGTAATTTGATATATTTTCCCTTAAGTAATAGCAAGAAATAGGAAATCAAACCTGTGAATAGATTAAAGACCAAATTTCATGGTGTTATTAATCACCCTCAGTAGCACTAGCAAAGCATTTTGATTCTGACAACATTGCTCCTGTAACAGGATATTGTTCAGTGAAGATAATCTCTCTGGTCCTAAAGCGACAGCAATAGTTTCACTTACATGGTGTCCTGGTTTACCCAGGATAGGGTTAAGTTTCCCCAGCAGTGGGGGGGGGAGCTCTAGCCGGGTTATTCAGATACCATGGGGACGTCACATCCTGGCAGGTCACATTTTCCTGGCGCGGGAGCGCGGTGCACTCGTGGTTTTGTACATCGTGCTTCAAACTGCTGGATTTGGTAGCTATTTTGCTCTGTTCATTGCTATCACTATTACTGTTATTGTTATTGTTTGTTGTGTTGCTATTGCATTGTTGTATTAAACCTTTCCTTATTTCAGTCTTGGGGCTTTGTACTTCACTCCCTTTGTGGGGGAGGGGCAGCGGCCGCGTGGTCTCAGACCCCCGCAGGGGCTAAACCACCACACATGGACATATAAAACTTAAGTGCAATTATTCCTTTCAACCAAAATTAAATGGATTGCTATTAAATCTGAGTGTGCCTTAACCTAACCAGAGAAATCATACAAACTGGTCTGTCAATACCTGTGGGGAAAATATATATAAACCCCCCCACAAGTATGGCAAAGAAATACCATCCATCCCATTGCCTTTCCTCCAGCATATTTGCCAGTTGTTTATATGCTGTTGCCCTGATCTTTCAGGGAGCTGGACCAGTGCCTCCCTGGTCTCTCTTCTTTCAGAGCAGGGGTAGAAAACCACACATAATACTTACGTAGAATTGCAGATAGTAATAAGCAATGAATGTGATTTATAGTTCCACTTCTTACATAATTTTTTGTTATTAGTGTACAATATACTGCTAATAATTTGCGGCTATGTGAACCTAACAATCTGTCAGCTGAGGAAGATTATTGGCATATTGAATAACGGCAGTGTCCTCTATGTGGACAAAGTGATTCTCCTCTGTAGTATATTATTTTAGAGCAATTTTAATAGTGCAGCATAAATAACTAATACCAAAGGATTACATTTTTTTTTGCTGCACTGCATTTTTTAGTATTTTATGATTAACTTAAAAATAGGGTGATTGATACGGTGTGCCTTCAGCAGATCATTGTGCTGGTCTGAAGAATGTATACAGCCCCAAATCTTCTTTAAAATACTGTTTTTTGAAAGTAAGTTAATTCTTTACTATATAGAAAGGAGGAAACGTTGTCACAAGCTGCACGTATAGAAGTCAGGAAGGTCACTTGCTGTGCTGGTACCTCACGGTAGTGACAGCTTAAACAGCAGCAACCTACTAATGGTTCCCTTAATACTATGGACAAACTGCTAAATGGTAAGGTCACTCTGTGAAGTCACTAACTACCAGTTAAGGGCAATTTGTTGTTTATTTTGTGCTGTGTAACTGTGGTGATCTACCATGCAGTGTATTGGCTGTTTTGTCAGCATCAACTGCCAAGCCAAGGAAAAAGTCACCACTCAACAGCAGGCATGGGATGGCCATGCCAAGAGGCGGATCCAGACCTTCCAGACCCCTGCTGTATTTACAGATGTGCCCAACCCCTAAGAATTAAGTAGCCTTTGCAGCAGCAAACCAAGAGTGGAAAGCAATTCCCAGAGTAGCATGTCACTGCACAGAAGCTTCTCCTGGGAACCCTGTGATTTGCATGTGGCTGGCAGCACTTAGGAACAAAGATATTTAATACAGGCTCAAGACATTTAAAACTGCAAAATAATCAGCAGATGCTTGATCTTAACGGTTAGCAAAAGGGCATAATCAGCTGAGCTGTCATTGAAGCTCTGTGTCAGACAGAACTCTTCTCAGGTCCTCAGATATTGAGAGAGATGCTTTTTTTTCCTTCAGTTTTTCAGGACTGAAGGATGGGTTGGCAAAGTTGTACTACCAGAAACGTCTTTAAATCAAATACTGCCTTCATAGCTTTTCCAGTGATATGTAGCTTGCAATCTTTGAGCAGCATCAATAAATCCGACTATCAAAGGAAATGATGTTTGTCCACCAATCCTCATTAACTGGAAAGGATGCAGGTCAGAGGGGTGAGTTATGAAATAAGATGATCTTTCTGCTTCAGTATCTTGCTGAGTGCTGTTCAACAGAAGGAAATATTAATTTTATCTGCAGTTCACTTCACCTCCAAACTCCAGAGAAGCTTGGATCTAAACACGTGCCACAGGCACTCAGTATTGCTGTAAAAGGGATTGATGGGTAATATCAAATATCTGTCTCTGGTTCTAATTAAAACACATTGTCTACTTAGAATAATGGAATACAAGATTTTAGAGGCGCCTGAGCCTGTATGTGGCAGTGTAATTTATACAGCCAGTCAGTGATGTAAATCAGTGCCAAAGCACACCGTTTGTTATGAGCATATTATTGAATGATAAATGTTGTTCTTTTAAGCAAACTCAGTAGCAGAAAAAAATAGGTAGGATTTTTGTTCTTAAGGTAGGATTTTTGTTCTTAATGACCATATGAAAAATGACCAGAAAATTAAAATGTAATTGTTCCATAATGTCTCACAAATAATTAGTGACATTAATATTTGCAGTATTCTGGAATTGCTGATACTGATGAGATCTGTGACAAAGGAGCAGAAAAAGTGAGCCTCATGTGTTCAGCAGTTTGTAGTAGTGATGAAAAATGTTCAGAAATGTTATTTCAAGAAGGCCCAGATACTCAGAAGTGCCTAACTTTTGTCTGCTGATCACATGCTCAGGTGTGCAGTTTTCTTCCAAAAAGAGTAAGTTTACCTCCTATATTTTGAAGTTACTCATAACTGTGTTGGGCTTTTTTTTCTTTTTTTTTCTTCTTTTTTTTTTCTTTTTTTGTTTGTTGAATGTGCAGAGTTTTCCTGCTCTCCGCCTGTAGCTCTTGAGATGATAGAGTTATGCTTTTTGTACCTGGATGATGTGCAAAGTTGGGGTCACATGCAGGAGCTAAACAACCTTGCTGAAACATTCTCTGGGAAGCTCAGCCTTTTGAAGAGTCTCTTGTTTTGCTTTTTGTTTTTTTTTTAAAATGAAGCATGTCCCTCCTGACTGCTTATAGCAGTCCAGAGTGTCTGGGGCCAGGCTGTGAGCGGCAGTGGGTTGCTTGAGGCAGAAGCTCATCCACATCCCAAACTGGGCATGTGAATTCACATATCTTGATAATAACCAGAATGGACTTTAACAAATCTCCTATAAATTATACATAAGGTTTGCAGTGAAGTGAAGCCTTAGGATTTATTGTTAATTATTTTCACTGCAAACTCCTAGAAAGTGTCTTTAAACATCCCTGAGCATCATGCTCTGTCCTACTCTTAGTGTATGATACAAGAAGATGTTAAGAAACAGAGACCTGATAACTGTACTAAAAATGTGCTATAGATGAGGCAGGTAGCTTCCAAATCACTTCATAGAGGTGATGTGCAGTGAAATTACTAACTAAAAATGAACACACAAATTATTGGTCAGAAATTCATCCATTATTGTATATAATACAATTAATGCAGAATAATGAACAAAATGTTGAAATATGATTTGCTGCTAATTACAATGAGGGCAAAGGAAAGCAAACTATTTTGGCAACATCCTCTGTCTTTTATCTGGCACAAAGGAAGGAGTTACTATGTGAGTTGAAATAGTCTCTGTGGATTTAGTGGCCTTGTGAGTATGTATGACCTTCTGGTCTGTAGGCTTGGTTATAAAATTGAGGGTAGAAATAGTACTTAAAATAATGAGCTCTTGCTTGATAGCTCTTGAGTATTTAAACTCCATCACTTTCATTGCAGCCTGAAAAAATCATTTAGGTTTTTTAAATCTAAAAGTAGCAATTAATTTTTTTTATAAAGGTACAATGAGTTGCAGAGTCTGCAAAAAACACAGCTGAATGTAAATCCTAAAAAAGTTCCCAGTATTAGGACAGTCCTTATTTCTGAGACGCAGAGCTTTGATATTTCATGTGGCACAGTTTTATGGTGAAATCTAAGCAAGTGGGCATGGTGTTGTCTAAGACAAGCCTGCAGCAGGCGAGGATTGCAGTAGCATCCCTGGGTTACGGACATGGAGGTTTGCCTGTAAAGCTGTTTCGGTTCTCCATGCATCTGATGTGGAGAGTGGGGATTTCGGTAGCTCCGGCTCACGCAGACAGCCGTGCTCAGACACCAGGTGAGCATGGCTGGCGGCCGCAGCCCTACAGAGGCAAAGAACTGAAGGGGAACCAAATGGGTTCAATGTAACGACTGGAGTCTTCAAAACTAGTTTTTCATTTTAAGCTGATGCTGCCTAGAAATAACTGCAGTCATGAGGACTCGGTGGATTTTTCTATGTTTTGGGGGGATCTTTGGTAAAGGAAATTTGCTTTCTTGGTGGCAATCAGCAGAACTGAAGGGGCAGATGCTTTCTGTGATGCACCAACAGGATGTACTGCTCCTTGTGTTTCTAGGTTTTTGATTTAATTAATACACTCGTGAAACATGCGATCACCCTACTTTGGATTAATTTAGGATATTCCTTGTAACATGAAAAGTTTGTTTTGATGTTTCTTAAGTTATGCAGTTGAAGCACACGAGCAGCATGCAGAATGGCTGCCTTATCTACTGTTGGGTAGTTTTAATCAGGCGAATTTACTGTTCAGATTCTGGTAAGCAGGTGTTGCTTATTTACATATGATACGTTAATCTCCAAAGCTCTTGCCTGACAAGTTTAACATGTGCTTTCAAAGGATGGCACATGGTAATTAGTTACCATAATCAGGTTTAGTGAGGGTTATAGAAAAAGATCAAAGGTGACCTGGGGACGAAGGTCAAAGGTGACCCAGGGTTGAAAGTCAAAGGTCATCTGGAATCAAAGGTCATAGTCACTTCCTATGTTCAGTGCTTTGCCTGCTGTAAAATTAAGGCAGTTGACGCTACTCGCTGGTGCTCCCCTGGCTGCCCTTATGTCTTCTGCTGGTTCACCCCTCCCCTTTCCCAGGGGATGGCGGGAAGGCTGGTGGGCGGGGCTCGGGGCCTACCAGCCACAGCCTCTGGTCGGGGAGCTCATCCTGCTCCTGGGCTTCTCTGGCGTCAGTGCTCAGCTGTTCTTTCAGTTGCTTGCAGCTTAGGACATGTTAAGTAGTGTTTTGCATTTAAAATTATTTAAATTATTTAAAATAATGGAGTATTTGTATTCTGATTTTTGTTATCTATGAAAAGATGCTTAGACTTCCATATGTATGAGCTTTTATCAAAATAATTTGAGATATATAATGTCATTAAAATTATTACTTAATTGTATGAAAAGCACAGGATTTTAAGATTCACTTAAAGTATTGATTTGTATTTCAGATACCATTAAGATGTCAAAATGTATTTCAATAAAACCTTTTTCAGCTACAAGTAACCTTTAAAAATGTTTATAAGAGTTTGATGTTATGCTCTTTGTAGTTTTAATTCCATTTAGTGAAATTTTGTCATTCATTGACATTCACATCTTTCTAAGCAGTAGTTAGAAGAGCATATTGAAAGCTTGGTATATCTGTGGCTCTGTAGATAGTATTTATATATAGAAGACTAAGAGTAATAGCAAAAGTAAACATACTATACAATTTCAATTCCACAATGAACATACCTGGCTGCCCATTTATATCATATATAATGTTTTTTATTTTTTTTTTGTGTAATCCACAAATGCTTTTATATTGATTGCTTGCCTTATTGAGAAATCCACTTTTAAAAATAATACTTATCAAATCATAATCTAGAAAACTCATGTTTTTCTAATACTGCAGTATTAGCTATTTCATCCTGGAAAATAACAGAAAAATTATAGATGATAAATGACATTTATTCACACGGCTAATTAACTGTCTCTGGCTTAGTGTGCAAAACAGTTGTACAAGCACGTACTGGTCAACCCAGTGCACTGACAATTTTAATGTCACTGTTACCAGTGGCAAAGCAAAATCACCATTTGCTTAAAGAAAGATAGGCAACTGGGTCTCTCCCCTGTATGTATTTTGGTGCATAAAATAATTTTTGATATGAATATCTTGAAAAAATAAAATTATTAAAGATTTTTGGTCTGATATTTTTGTGCACTTAGAGCATTTAGTTTCTCATTTAGATGAAAATTCAGGAATGTATACGTCTAGGCAGGAAGCTGTTCTGGGAAATTACATGGCTTTTTATCATACATAATGCCATAACAGTTGCTTGTACCTGCTGCCATTATCCAATTAAGCTATTGTTAAAAGTTCTTCACACATTGTAAAGATTTGAAATGTAAGTCAAACGTATTTCTGAATATGTACAAATGCAATCTCTGGTGGAAGGAGAGTTTGAAACATTTATTAATTCTGTGTTTTGTTTTGTTTTTTAAAAAAGTAAATATACTTGATATTTTTTTTTTCCTCCAAATGTGGTGGAAAGATCTAATTGCATTAACAAGGGTTATGCTGTCAAAATCACTTTAGAATTGTCTTTGATGGTTTTCTGTCCTTAGGATCTAGACTGCTAAGGATTTGTTAGAAAATAGCAAAGCTTTCTATGTATTGTTCCTGTTGTTATTATGCTATTGTGTAAAAGGTTAAAATTTTATAGGAGTGTTTTGTTATGTAGGGTTTACCCTGTGAATGAGGATACCCTTAATTTCATTCTGGAATTAATGAGCTGGGAGGGACTCTCTCCAGCTGTGGAGCAAAACCTTTCAGGCCACAGAGAATGCTGCTGGGGTTGCCAGTAGTTCTTTTGGTAGGCAGTACAGTTAGCAAAAAAACCCTCTGTATATACCCGTTTCTGGAACTTAAGTGGGAAGATGCTCTTTGTGCTAATGCATAATAGCAGCAGAAGGTCAAATAGCCAGTAGTAGTTTCATGTCCATGAACGGGAGCAAACATAGTAGTTACCTTTGTAGAAAAAAAATATTTTAATGCATTTCACTCACCGTGGTATTTAATTCATACTTGGTGTGTTTCGAGGAGGTGTTTTTACTATGGCCTATCATGTCCACTTCAAATTAATGTGTGCGCACTATGTTGAATCCTATGGAAGGTCACTGAGACACTGTCTTATGAGCCCCCATACATGTGAAGGCAAGGGGATGGTGTTGTTACAAGCATGTCTGTACAAGTACATACACAAACATACGCTCTCAGTGCAATTCTCCAAGCTTAGATGAGGTGAGGAACCAGGAGATGGCTCTTTATTGGTTACCTTTGATACCCAAAGGGAGGCGGAAGCTGCTACATGAACAGTCCAGGAACGAGATGGAGGAGTTTGGGTGGGAAAAATCAAGTCCGGGCAGTGAATGCAAATTAGCACTGCACCTTCCTAACATGATTTGTTCAGACCTTGGAAGATTTAAGAAAAAATAATGAATATTATTTGATTACATTTTCTAGACAGTATCCCACTGACTTTGTTTATTAGTTTTGGAATTTGATTTGTATTTATAACAAAGTGTCTATCCTGCTATCTTAGCACTTGATAATAATTAAAATACAAACCACATAAATTATCATAATAAATATTTACAGCTTATTGTCAATCCTATAATCAAAATTAGGTCAGCCAGAAAAATTCAAAAGCTGTTTGTCTGCAAATGCCACTCTCCAGAAAAGCAGATTTAACATAGAGACTTTGCCATACAACATATGTATTATTCTTGAAAAATTGTGCTCAAATGCCTTTGGTACTGACTCATTTCTAACAAAATTCTTCTTTGAAAGGTGATAAAATTATGTTAATGTTATTAGAAAAGAGTTTCTTTGTAATGTTATATTTAATACCAATTGGCATAAGTTTTTTGGAGTGACAAAAGGAGTTGTCTGGGGAAATTTAATCGGACTTCGCTTTCTTTCCTTTGAAAAATTTGAAACTCTACATATGAAAAGCATGATTATTTACATTCATTTTTTTTGTGTGAGGAAGTTGCCTGCCTTGGTGGACAAAAGCCATGAGAGCGAGTCTGTAATTAAAATTTTTGAAGGAATGCATTCAACGAGAAAAAAGGATGTGGTAGGCAGCTGATACTGCCCAGGCTTTTGGGAACCATGGAATCATAGAATGGTTTGCGTTGGAAGGGACCTCAAAGATCATCCAGTCCCAACCCCCCTGCCATGGGCAGGGACACCTTCCACTAGACCAGGTTGCTCAAAGCCCCGTCCAACCTGGCCTTGAACTCTTCCAGGGAGGGGGCAGCTACAGCTTCTCTGGGCAACTTGTTCCAGTGTGTCACCACCCTCACAGGAAAGAATTTCTTCCTTATGTCTAATCTAAATCTACTCTTTTTCAGTTTAAAACCATTACCCCTCATCCTATCACTACACTCCCTCATAAAGAGTCTCTCCCCATCTTTCCTGTAGCCCCCTTTAAGTACTGGAAGGCTGCTATAAGGTCTCCCCAGAGCCTTCTCTTCTCCAGGCTGAGCAACCCCAACTCTCTCAGCCTGTCCTCATAAAGGAGGTGCTCCAGCCCCCCAGTCATCTTCGTGGCCCTTCTCTGGACCCGCTTGAGTGGGTCTTTTTTATGTTGGGGGCCCCAGAGCTGAACACAGTACTCCAGGTGGGGTCTCACAAGAGCGGAGTGGAGGAGGCGAATCACCTCCCTTGACCTGCTGGCCACACTTCTCTTGATGCAGCCCAGGATATGGTGGGCTGTGGGCGCACATTGCTGGCTCATATTCAGTTTTCCATCCACTACTACTACTAAGTCCTTCTCCACAGGGCTGCTCTCAATCCACTCATCGCCCAGCCTGTATTTGTGCTTGGGTTTGTCTCGACCCATGTGCAGGACCTTGCACTTGGCCTTGTTGAACTTCATGAGGTTTTGCGTGGGCCCACCTCTCAAGCCTGTCCAGGTCCCTCTGGATGGCCCATCCCTTCTCTCCAGCGTGTCGACCACACCACACAGCTTGGTGTCATTGGCAAACTTGCTGAGGGTGCACTCAATCCCACTGTCCATGTCGCCAACAAAAATGTTAAACAGCACCAGCCCCAACACCGACCACTGAGTAACACCACTCGTCACTGCTCTCCACTTGGACATTGAGTCATTGACCACAACTCCTTGAGTGCAACCGTCCAGCCAATTCCTTATTCACCGTCTGGTCCATCCATCAAATCCAGAGACAAGGATGTTGTTAAATGCTTTGCACAAATCCAGGTAGATGATGTCAGTTGCTCTTTCCTTATCTACCAATGCTGTAGCCCTGTCATAGAAGGCCACCAAATTCATCAGGCAAGATTTGCCCTTTGTGAAGCCATGCTGGCTGTCACCAATCACCTCTTTATTTTCCATGTGCCCTAGCACAATTTCCAGGAGGATCTGCTCAATGATCTTGCCAGGCATAGACATGAAACTGACTGGCCTGTAGTTCCCTGGGTCTTCCTTTTTTTTTTTTCCCTTTAAAAAATGGGGATTATGTTTCCTTTTGTCCAGTCAGTGGGAACTTTACCTGATTGCCACGACTTCTCAAATATGATTGACAGTGGCTTAGCCACTTCATCTGCCAGTTGCCTCAGGACCTATCAATGCATCTCATCAGGTCCCATGAAGTTGTGCATGTTCAGATTCCTTAGATGGTCTCAAACCTGATCTTCTCCTACAGTGGGCAGTTCTTCCTTCTCCCAAACCCCACCTTTACCTTCTGCATCTTGGATGGTGTGCCTAGAGCCCTTGCTGGTGAAGACTGAGCCAAAAAAGTCGTTGAATACCTCGGCCTTCTCCATATCCCAGGTAACCAGGTCTCCTGTTTCCTTCTGCAGAGGGCCCACATTGTGCCTAGTCTTCCTTTTATCACCGATGTACCTATAGAAGGTTTTCTTGTTGTCCTTGACATCCCTGGCCAGATTTAATTCTATCAGGGCTTTGTCCTTCCTAACCTGATCCCTGGCTGCTCAGACAGTTTCTCTGTATTCCTCCCATGCTACCTGTCTTTGCTTCCACACTCTGTAGGCTTCCTTTTTGTAATCTTCCGTGTAGACTTCCTTGGTAGTCTTACTGAAATTATAGCAGATGAGCAGCTATGCTTGCTCAGTGGGCTCAGTATTCAGTAACCAAAAACAAAGCAAGGAGTCAGAGAGGAGGGGGGAAAAAAGTCAAAAGTTTTTGCTTTTTTGTTCTTTTAGCCAAGAACAATCAGTGTAGGCAGGCCAGCTGCTGTGCTGAGATGCAGCCTTTCCTACTTGAAAAGTACTAAGCACTTGAGATAAACTCATCACGTGGCTGAGCATATGAAATTAAAAATGAAGGGTTCATGCTGACAAGTTCAAGAACCGGCATTCACACCTCCAGCTGATGCGTGCTCCCGGCATACTGGATTTACAGCCCCGCGGAGCTGCACAGCTGCCATCGTGACCCCTCTGTACTGAACAAGCAGCTTCTGTTCACCAGCTCCTTGCAGCAGCTTGAGACCGAGTTGTTTATGGCCAGCCCTGGCTCTGCTGTAGCAAGGATGTCCACGTCTCTCTGTGTCCGTACGTCAGGTTATTGCAGCCTTTTCTGTCTGGCCTTGGCACCCAGCTGCTACCACGCAGGCAGTGACCCCTGGAGACGTGGGTCCTCCAACAAGCTAAGGAGCTGTGTGTAGCCAAATGGATCTGCATGCAGCCAGCTCAGGTCCCGCGTTGCTTGTGTCATGTCCCACTCAGAAGAGGGAGACAGGTAACTTAGATTTGTAAATCCCCAATGGAGTGGACAATGGTGAGGTAAGTCTCAAAGTCCATACATAAACATTAATTAGTTTCCCACAGTGTATTAATTGAATACACAATAATTGACTAAGTATATAGCAAATTATGGAAAGCAGTATGATATGCCTTGTGTTACTTAATGCTGACAAGGAAAAGGGGGGGGGGAAGAAAAGAAGAGAGATAGAGAGAGGTAGAAATAGAGATCACTGGTCTGGGTTCCTGCATTGGTCCCGTTGATGAGGGTTCAAGTGTGCATCCATCTTCTTCACTTCTTCACTTCTTTTCTTTCACTCCTTGCCCCCTCTCAATTTATACACGCTTTCCTTGGGTCCCTCCCCTAGGTCAATCTACACATCTACATATCACATATATGGGGAGGAGTAAGGTGCTTCATGGGATGATGTAGGTAGCCTGATCTTGTTAATCTTTATTAGCATATGCAGGAATGTCAACTTTAATATGCATTTCATGGATAATGAAGCAAAGGTCATTCACCAGACAGATGGCCCTTGAAACTTTACAGGATGCACCAGAGCAGAACCGTCCTGTCTCCACAGGGCTCCCTCCCCCAGCCGCATCCTGTGCTATCCAGGCAGCCTTCTCAGCTCCTTGAGCGCAAAGCTTGCATTATCCAGACTCCACATTATCCGCCCTGTGACTATAGTTTTGTCTTAGGGCACTTGTGAGTGTTTGAGACATTCCTCAGAGAGGCTCAGAGGGCCTCCATCCCCCCCATCCCTTATCTTTACCAAGTCTTGTCTCTTGTCATTGTTTATGCTTCCCTCAGGCTGCTTCTCTCAGTCTTTATTTCAGGGAGTTACAAGTCATCTCTTACAGCTTGTTAGCTCTGGAGTGTGGTGGGCACTGACATCCTCCTCCTGGCTTCTCTAGAATTACCCAGCATGTCTGCTTCAGCAGGAGTGTGTGGAGCTAGTGAACATGCCAGCCAGCCAGCTGCAGTGCAGATGCTCACCCTCTGTCACACAGCAGAACCAAGGTCTTAGGCAGTTGCTCACTTGGAGATCAGTACGTGTAAGATAACCCATGGAAGAATGGTGATGTTGATGCCTAATTTTTTTTTAGTATTTTTATTTCTGAAATGTGATGTCCGTGTTAGCAGTAAGTGGCTAACAGTAATTAGTGGTTAATAGTAATTGCTTGTGGCTTGCAGTCACTGGAGTACGTACCGAAAAGAACACAGTGTAGCTATGGTTTAAGAGTAAGCTGTCATCCAAAGTTAAAACTGAATGTTCTTTACCATTTTAAAAAGGGGAAAATCGAGTTCTAAAAGTAAGCAATTGTCAAATATTTCAGAAATATGATTTCTCAGTTTGCAGGAGGTATTTAGGGCATTTATCTGGGGTATTACTAGTTGTTAAATTTTCCTTTTCTTCTTTGAAGTCTGACTGTCTTAGCATTGTTCATCAGAGATGATAAATAAATCTTTGTCTTACAATACAAGAAAGTTACTACAGAATCTGCAGTACTTTTGTTTTGCTTCTCCATCAAGATGCCTGGAAGTGGACTCCTGTCTTTATAATAGAAAGCACCATTTTATTGATGTGTATGCTGCTATGCTTTGTATTTGTCTTTCCCTATCCTGAAGGTTATTCAGTGAGGTCTGGGGGGTAAAAAGTGATGTAATAAAATATTTTTTTAGAAAAGTTTAAGCATTTTCTTTAAACCCCTGCAATATTGTTAAAAAAAAAAAAAGTTTTTCTTTCAGAAGATACTGATTTCTTGCAGCTGTTACATTGCTCATCATTGTCCTTGTAAGAATGAGTTCATTTTCTTCTCGACTTTGGGCTTTTTTAGGAAGAGTGGGCTGTGATCTTACAGGAAAGGAAAAGAGTGACTCTCCTTCATATTTAGTGTAACTTCTGAGCTGCGCAATGCTTAAAATTTGATAACAAATTGAAAAGTTTCAGTACAACTTCCAGCTTCTTTTCTGTCTTAAAAGAACTCTATTTAGTGACTTGATATGTATGCAGTTGTCTTCAAAGTATGCTATTATGATATGAAATAGCAAGTGTGCAATGGAAGAGTTTCCCAAGAAGCTGAATTCTACTGCAGACCAAAGTAGGACTTTCATTTTACAACATAAAAGGTACTGTAAAACATATGAATATTATGGTTCAAGTAAGTGAAGCAAACATCAATTTAAAAAACCTTTACTCATCTGTTTGCCTGCAAATGTGACTGAATGGAATTGTTTTGCAGAAGCAGTGAATAAGGTTAAATGCAGGTCATTAGGGTGGTAGGTTAGAGCTAAGATTTGATTTGGAAAACTACTGCCTTTTTCTTTGAAAATACATCAAAGCTACAAAAGTGCATTAGGCTTTAGTGCTTTTTGGAGAATACTCTAAGAAGCCACATTTTTATTGGTGACAATGTACTAAAATCCCTAGCTTTTGATTCACGGTATGATAGCAGTATAATTATCCTACACTTCTTGCTGATACCTCTGTACTTTACGGGTAAGTGCTATGACTTGGTGTTTGCCACTGGGAGTTCCAGCATTAATCCCCTTGTTCAACATGGAAAAGTAACCAATACTTATCTGTAGTTATTACATAACATTAAATGGGCAACATACATTATATAGTTCCTATATGCAATGTTGTATTCAATTACACATTATGAAAGGTCCTAATCTATGAAGTAGATCCTTCCTTAGTTTCTGTGAGCATGATGATAAGCTGTTGGCCAGCTGCATTAATTGTGCTTTGGCTTCTATAGCAATAAAAAATGTTCTTGCTGAAATCAGGTCATGTATAATTTAGGTATTGGATTTTGTTTGCAATGACAATGCCACCAAGCTTAGTTGAATGTTAAAGTTTTTCACTTAAAAAAAAAAACAAAAAAAGGGACTGTTCTAAAATTCTGTATAATTGGAGTGACGACAGTAGATTGGGCCATAGATAACCATAGACTGTCACTTTTCCTCAAAGAATACAACTATTACTTGCCAAGAACTATTGTTCTTAGAACAGTGTTGCTTGCAGAGAAACAATCTCCACACTTCCTCTACCAATTTTAAATTCAGAAATGTTTTAGAACACAGGAGCCATTTGGATGTTAGTTCCAGGCTTTTAGAAGTTGTGAATATTAGCTCAAAGTGACTCATCTCTCCCCTGTTTCTCCCTCTTGGTTAGGAAGTTAAATGAAAATTATGATTTTAAAACAATGAATTGAAGAAATGAGTGGTTTTTTTCTTCATGCTTTGAATATTTAGAATTTATATTTTAATTTTCTCTGATTCTAGGAGCAGTATTTGTTCTCATGTGATTCACCTCAAGAGCTAACTTTTTAAAGCATGTGTTTACCAAATGTTATGTACATGTAATAAATGCCATGAGATTTGTCAACATTACAGATAAACTTAGTCTGGATATCAGAAGAATTTGTCTTGTCTTTTCTTGGGAGGGATGCCAGCCCCTACAAGCACAGTTTATTTTATATAATTAGAATTTCAAAGAATCAGGTGAGGTATGTGAATCTACAGAGAGAGAGTTTGGGAGTGACTGGTTTCCAGCATAGGCAATAAGTACCATCTTTAACTTAAAAAAAAAAATAATTCAGAGATACAGTAAATAAATAAAGAATGCTGCTTCTTTTAGAAAGAAAATGTGCAGAGTGGAGACTAGGTATCCCTCTGTGATGTGAAGTGCTCTTTGTTGCAGGGAGCATTGCTGCGGCGTGCCACTGAAGGTCCTCATTCCATGGGATGAGCTTTCCAACTCCAGAAGGAAGATGGGTGCCTCTCTAGCTTGAACCATATAAAAAGTAAACAAACTGAACTAGATATTTTTCATAAGTAAGGCAGAAATGATTGCAGTAAATGTTTTAAATTTCTTTGGATAATGCAAATGGGGAAGCAATTCTAGAAGGGTTCAGAGGCACTGGAGTGATTGTTGGTGTTAAGTGGTTCCCAGAAATATGTAATGGCAGGTTCATGCACGACAAAAGCATATATATACGGGAAACCACAGATGCCATTTTCAAATAAGAATATGTATTAAAGACTGCCAGTTTATTCTTGACTCATACCATATGCTTTCGTTTTCGCTCAGATGTGTGAGTTATTTGTCATGCCTGGAGAAGTATTTTAGGAATCAGTTGTCTTAATTTTAGAGCATTGTTTTTAATCATAATTTTTGGAAATATTGCTGAATAATGTATGATTTTGGTCTTACATGAGAATTTGTGAGGGTGATAGTTTGTATACTGAGATTAGTGCACTCATTCGGGAATTTGGTGCAGTGACCTTCTGCAGCTGCTCCCCTTGCTCTTCAGCCAGGTCTTTGGGCTCCTGGCTGCTCACTGGTGACTATGGTCAACACAAAATATGCCCATTTTTGAAAATGACTGTTTCCTTGTCTGTTGCACTGTCAAGGGAAGAGGTGCTTTCTGCACCCAGGTAAGCAGGCAAACCAAGGGCCATCAACAAGGTGGTAACCTGTGTAACTCGCATTGATCTCATGAAGAGAGGCTAAAGGAAAGGTGGTAGCAAAGGTGAGAAGGACTCCAAAGGCAGGATTATTTTAACTAATTTTCTTTCTTGTGCTGTATGTTGGAGAAAAGGACAGGGGCTGCCCCACCCCAACAGGAATAGATTGAGTCTGCTCAGAGATGGAAAGGACTTCAGCCTCATCCCATCTGGGCATAGGGGACATACATACATTTTTGTTTTCCAATTAAAGCTCTCAATTACATGCGTTGTTGTATTTTATATATGCTTTTGTTGCTCTGTTGCACTCCTGTTCTTGAAGTAAAGGTCAGGCAATTACTTATGGAAACCATGTAACCACAGACCAGGCATTTCAGGGAATGGGTAGAGAAGATGCAGCGTGTGATCGTCAGTTGCTAAATAGACAAGAAGATGAAATACCACCTTTTAATAATGAAAAGGTTATGTTAAACTCTGATCAGAAATTGTTTTTATTTTCTGTTGCCCAGAAGACATGAAGTAATGTCTGCACCTGAGTATTTTGTTAATTAAATTAACCTTTTCTTCTGTAACATACCCCTTTGTCAGTTCACCAAAAAGGCAGAAGCTGTCCTCTGCTACTTATTATGCCTTCTCCTCTAGTTTCTTTCCTTCTCATTTGAACTTTTCTCATATGCAGGCTCTCTTTTCCAGAAATTGAACCCTGACACCTCTTGCTGGCTCTGTTGCTCCCCTTCTTCTCTCTGCCATTAAATGCTGTTGGCAGAAAGCTCAGTGCGTATTCCTTTAATGCTTTTCAGCCTGCTTCAACTTTAGTTCAATCTATGTTCTTTGTTATTGTATTGCACTTATAACATCTAAAGAAACAGAAATCTCCCTTGTAGGTAAGTTTTAAGCAAGCCTATCTTTTTAAATGAGCCGTTTTTTCCCTCCTGCAGTCAAATTTAAATCAACTTTCTAAAAGTTGTGAGGCTTGACTGTGACATTACAAGGTACATTTAGAAAGAACTTGATATAATCTCTTAGGTCCCTTAAATATATGCTATGGATATGCTTTAAATATATGCTATGAATATGCCATTCCAGAATATTAAAGTTTGTTTTTGAGTGAATGCACATTTACAGACATATTTGTGTTCTTTTTTGCACACTGTGTATCCTTTCCCCAATTATTTAGCAACGTTAGAAGCAATGGCATTATATGTCATAAGACCGAGAGAAAAAAGGTTCCCAAGGACTGATTTCTCATTTCACCTTGAAGCATGCAAGCTAACATGATTTATGTGTGTTCTGTACAAAAATGTAATTAGGAGTCTTAGCAGGTTTTAATACATCAAGAGAAGTTAGGTTAAAATAACTTGAACGATAAGAGATGACAGGCTATTATTTAATATTTATTCTAACAGAGTCTTCCCTCATGCTACCACTTTTTGTTGTTATTGCTTGATTTGCTTCTTTCTAGACTGACTTATTTTTGATTTTTGGTAATGCAACATGGGCTTCTCTCTTCCAGGGCAACTGTTGTAGGCTGGTTGGATGAAACTTTCTGATTAAAGTGTTTCTTTTTTTTCTTCCCTGTCTCATCTTTTGCTATCTGGTCTATTTCAGAGAGTGAGCACCTACAAGGTGACCAGTTTGCCCGTGAGCTGCCATTCCCAGCCTGTCTCCAGGACTTCCTTCCTGCTGGCATTTACTGAGCGTGAGTGCTGGTCCACAAGCAGCAGGTTTTTGGGGGATGGAGGAGGCAGTTCTTCTGACCAGTCCTGCCAGCCCTGCCAGTGTAGAGGAGAGGGGAGTGTGTAATGCTGGTGCTAGGCCATGACCCAACGCTGGAGCTTCAGATGTCATTATGGCAATTAGCAGACACCAGAGAAGAGCTCCTGGAAATGTAGTAATGCATCTTCTCATGCTGCAGTTTTAGGTCATGTTCACCGCATGTTGCACTATGTATTTGTTTAAGAAGTCTGCTCTAGTTTTCCAAGTCTGCAAATGCTTTGTATTTCAGAAGGAATTTTTTTTGTCCTAGCATGAACTCATGTCACCTAAAAAGAAACATGGATCAGGTTTATACATGTTTACTTTAGTAGAGTGTATGATGCTCATATCAGTGTCTGAAGTAACAATTACTCCAGTGAGATTTTGGAACGATTATACAAAATAAGTGCTAAAAATTACTTCAGAATTTAGTTATGTATTCTAAAAAAAAAAAAAGGGGGGGGATATTTAAATCCTTTTTGAAAGAGTGAAGCACCTAATAATGAGTCAACCTGTACGTACATGTATTTTATACATGTATATGAGTGAAAAAAACCAACAAACCAATCTACAGGAGTGAATCTTCTGGGTACTTCTTTAATTTCATAGCACTTGCAATGTGTGTTCTGAACTATGATTAGGTTAAAAGCTGAGCCAATTTTTTATATCCCTGGCAAAGTCATGTCTGTTATCACTTGTTTCACTCCAGTATTGCTTTTTGTCAACAATTTTATACTTACCAAAGAGCAAATAATTGTATTTGAACATTATTAATAAATAAACATGAAGTCAAGAGGTTTTGTTGTCTTTGTTACTGAGTGACTAGTGTATGAACAAGATAATTCCTTCAGAAAATTTACAACTTTGATTTGGAGTAATGATTTTATAAACAATACGTTTTGTACCTCAGATAAATAGTTATGGTTCTAAGCAAAGCCTCTATGAGTTGCACGTGTAAACTGCAGAAATGGAATTAAGCCTTGTAACTCATATTAAATCCCAGTTTTAAATGTCTCTTTCATCCTGAGTAATATTTTTGTTATTTAACATGACTTGCAGTATATTGTAAATATAGCTATAAAGGGGAGCTTCTGTAAAAATGTTAGTCTCCTTATATACAAAAAATCTGTCTTCCCAGTACCCATCATGATACCTGTGGTCTGTGCCTCTCTTTGCAAGGTAGGGAAGGGACAGACAGCAGACCAGGAATTTCAGAAGTGCAGTAAGCAGAACGTTACAGTGACTATAAGGCCTGGCTCTTGCAGATGACTCCTTGTCATTCAGCTGCACACATATGACCCCAAAGCTGGACTAGAAACCAAATCTGCATCTTACTTTTCTTCAAGAGGAAGAAATATCTGAAATACAGAATATCAAGTTATTTGATGGTGTTAGGAACCAGGGTTTGGGAGATGTTTGAGACTAATCAAACACCAAGAGATCCATAATGGCTGTATTATGAAAATTTTCCAAGATTGGTTTATTCTGTTCAAAGACAGTCAACTAACAATAACTAACAACACATTTTGTCAGGCTTATGAAAGCATTTTGTTTTACCTGCTGTGTAGGTGCATTTCATAGTTTTGCAGTTTTCTATTTCTGTTTGCTGGGGAAGGTGGTTCAAAGTTTCTGCTTCCTTCACAAACAGAAAATTAATTATAGAATCAATGAGATCCTCTTTGCTGTGAATTTTGTATCTTTAAATATTTGCTTATGTACTAAGCTGTACCAAAGTATAGATTTTTATTATTAGTATATAATACTAATTTTGCAGTCATTGACATCAGTGAATTTTCATTGTGCTAGCAACCACTTTTCTTGATTAATAAACAATGTCAGAGAAAAAAAATTCATGTTGGAGAGCTTTTATCAGATCGACTATATCTTTATTTTAATGTGGCTTTTCACTTTATGCTCCCCACATTTCTAACTGGAAAAGGGACAACTCTGAAACCTGTCCAACTGACCTGACTTTGGAAGCTGCACGCTCTCTTCAATCCAGTTGCTTATGTCTGTCCCTAGCAGGTGGCAAACCCAGAGACATCTCAGTTTACGACAGACCGAAATACGCCTTGTCCATGGTATTCCTTTGTAGTTGAAGGGATGACTGACTACTAGATGCATAAAGTCAGGTGAAATATCACTAGCAATGTTATTTAATGGATTGATTTATCTTCTTGCTCTGTTGTTTGACCCTATGCTGCTATCCATATATGACATCAGAAAAATGAGGGAAATTTCTTTTGGATGTTCCTTCCTAGCTACCCAGAGCTGGTATGAGTTTTGCCTGCACATGAGATGCACACCAGTTGTGTGTCTAAAAGCGTTCCTCATTTGCAGTTCTGATTGGTCTTTCCAGGTGTGTTGTATCGTGTTTATTGACGATCTGTCCAATCCCTTTTTCTTTAAAGCACGATGATAGAAAACCAAGAAAATTAATATACCTTATCAGGGGAGAATCACTGTGTAGGGGATATGAAGTTATGTTTCTAAATCCTGCAGGTTATCTGATGCTCCAAAATATGAAGTTGTGGTAGTTATCTTAATGGTATTATTATAAATATTACAAATATATTAGGGACAACATAAAGATGAAGACTATGCAGGAAGGGAGTCTCAAGACAAAATGGGACTGCTGTGATGGTGCACCTAGATTCTGCATATGCAGCCAGTAAAATGTGCCTCAGAATCTGAATAAAACACCTATCTGTTGAAGTGATACCTAATCTTGTCATAACATCTCCAGTGAACGACTCTAAAGCTTCCCCTTATATTCTTTTCCAGTCCCTAATTGCCATTATACTGCTAATGGCAGGAGCAGTTTTATTTCAAGGTTGAATTGGTGCAGTTTTGTTCAGATTCCAGCCACGTGATCTTGCTGGCTCTCTGTGAGATTAAGAAGTCCCTTGCTATCAGATACTGTTTCCGTATGTAATTACCTATACACAATGATTGAGTCACCTCTCAACCTCCTTTTCAACAAGATGAATAAATTGAACTTCACTTTGTAAGACTGTATTGAAGGAAATCCCCAGAAACCTTTTTTTACACATTTAACAATGTCAGGGCAGACATAAGCTGCTCTGGTTGTCATTGATATATTTTCTTCTGTATATTCTTCCCAGTTAGTGTGTTTGTACATGCATTTGGAGAGATATAACACATCAACTACTCACTTTCAGCAACGTCTCCCTCAAGATATTTAAATATACCTTCAGATAGGGGAAAATTGTGCATTGTTTCATGGTACTTCTTGGATCTGTGTCTCCATCCCCAGTGTTGGATTGACCTTCTCAGTCCTGGGACTCAACCAACGGAAAGCAGTTTGTCTCAACAGGAGAAATAGTGAGCCACTTCCCTGTGGGGCATGAGCATCAAAGGCAGCATGTGGGCTAGTGTTTATCTAACCTATTCCTGGCTTCACAGAGTTTTGCTAAATGGTAATTGCTGTGTTGAATTTCTGCTTCAGTCACGTTAATCAGTCAGAATAAAACCATTATTCAGACATGGCTGAAATTTTGTGGCCCATCTCTGCTGACTTCTCCCTCCTCTTTGCTCTGGGCAAGAAGATGGTGTTTTTGTCAGAGGTGGACAATTTTCTACCCTTTTACTCTCCAAGAATGTAAAAAGTGAAATGCCTTTGAAAAGTGCAGTTGGTGCAAATAACCTAGAGGCTGTTTAGCTTTTAGGAGCTTAATTTCCTGAAGAGCTGCCTGCACTGAGCATGTTCTGGTTGGGACAGAGCTGGACCTTTCCTGTGATTATGATGGCTCTAGCACCTGGCCATCCAAACTGAAGACAGGGAGTCTCCCCTGTGGTTTCAGTGAAACTTTTCAAGCAAGGAGAAGCTGCTGGTCATACCATGGAAGAAAGGATTGGGCAGGTAAAGGTCTTTGGCATGGGTCCAAAGATTTCAACACTGTTGGTTGCCCATACAAATAACGATGAAATTTAGTTTTGACTTCTTATGAAAATCTTAAGAGGGTTATACCCACACACGAATGTATTAAAAATACTCTAGGGTGAAGGGAGGGAGACAGTAAGATGGTAAAAGTAAATACTGAAGATACTGGGAAGGGGTAGATCCTGTCTACCCTATGCGTAAGTCCCCTGTAGTTTCTCAGCAGAAGGCAGGTTTCTTTTTCCACTCTCTTTTCTTTGGAGCTCAGTTCTCTTCCTCCAGCTGCCCAGGGTTTGAACCCTGTGTGTTGTCCTGAGGTTTCTTCCCCCATTACTAGAAAAACAACAAAGCCAATCCAGGCAGCAGCACTACAGAAACCAAGCAACATGAACAAGACACCCTACTGTAGACAACCAAAAATAACATGCATATATGCAGGCACTGGCAGCAGGTGTGAATAAAATTCCTAGTCAAACGTCACAAGGAACAATGTCAACCTTATGGAGCCAACAAAAAGCAAAATCTGTTTCTACTGATACCCCTTAAAACAACTCTACCTGAGCCTGTTATTAATCCTCATGAGTGTCCTGAGTTTTTATTCTCTTCATCTTCAGCTGTCTTCCTGCAAAATATGATGTGCATCTCAAACTAGCAGGGACTTTGCAACTAAAGAACAGTCATCTTACAATGAGATATTACTCTGGGGAGGAATTGCAATGACTGCAGCTTTACTCTAACAAGAGCATGGACTTTGGATTTCGGAAGAGGTGGGGAGTCTGGAAGAATGGAGGAAACCATACAGGGAGAATCTTAACCTTCAGAGCATGTTGCATAGAGTTTCCTGATGTTGCAGAAACTTTGATTAAGTCTGACTTCTGTGCCTGAAAAGAACAATTTTAAAGGCAGTATCTCATGTTACAACCTGGCAATGTATAAATGTCTCAGCAGAAGTTTCAGGGTCAGAAAAAAGTGGAAACCACGTTTATGCTGTCACTTGACACTGACTGTAAGTTCATGTACTGTCTCTAGCTCTGAGGGGTTGGTGGAGCTGTGGTGGGACCATGCCTGCCTCTCTGGGAGAAGGGGGAAGCTGTGGGGCAGCAGAGCTAATTTGGGGCTAGACTGGGTTTCTGAATCGAAGAACAGTTTTCACTTTTTTCTTGTTTGCTGTATCCAATGTCTTCATTGTGATCACTCCAAACCTGGGCAGCTCTCACTTATTTATCAGCAGACAGTAGACTTTGTGAGCAAGAGCTGCTCTGCAGAAGGGAAGTCCTCTGCCTGCCAGCAGAGCATTTAAAAATAATAGAAGTGTTATTAGTGTCTCAGTAATAAAAATGATATGGCTTGTTAGCTGTTAAAATTGCATACTACAAAATTTATATAAGCCCATATAGTTGGGGTGCTATTAAGAGGCAGGTTCTGTGTGTAATCCCTCCTGGTACCAGGGCTTGGTTCAGCTCTGCTAACTTCATTGGGTGGCTTTCCTGTACCCCCAGCTGGGCCCAAAAGCAAAAGAAGAAAGCCCACTGATGCTAACCTGCTCTCCTTAATAACTGACTGCCTCACAAACTGAGCTCAAATGAAGACTGTAGGATTTGGCCCTTGCTCTCAGAGCAGATGCTACAATACTCATATGAATGGCTCTGGTCAGGGAGGCAGATGGTCGCTGACACTCTGGCATCAAGCTGTGCTGGGGCACCTTCAGACAGCTTTGCAGTGCTTCTCATTATCTCCTATGAAGAGCTGGAGGGGTCAAAAGTGAATGATTTCTGGGGGCAGAAGAAAGGACTAAAATATACAGCCATATGCTGCAAGAATGAAACACAAGCACAGACCAGGGAGTCCAACAGTCTTGTTCAGTCCTGACAAGCGACAGTAAAATAAGCTTCAAAGAGACAGGCTGACAGGGCCCTTACCTATGGTGTTTACTGCAGCAGGGAAAATGAATTGAAGTTTCATAGAAGAAATATGTGTAGGGAGGGACTTAAGCAAGGAACCTACCCAATTCTGTGCAGGGGCTCAGCTCAAGCCTCCAAACTCTGCAATGGGTTTTCCATACAGAAGGGTGCCTTCTGAAGAGCATGAGTGAAATCCCAACCCTGTTAAAATCCAGGGAGGTTTTAATAGGAGGTTATAACAGGATCTCAGAGTTCATTCCAGGTTTCTTCATGACAGGGCCACTGCCCATCTACAGGGGAATACCACAAAAGTGAACTTACAGGTCAAAGGGCCTTCATACAACAGCAGTTATGAAATAGAGCAGAGAGGATTAAAGATCAGCAGCATTAACTCTAGGTAACTTTAATGAGCTCTGTTAATTATAGAAACAGGGAGGGGCTCCACGTTGTTCCTTACTGGGGTAGGCAAAATAATGGTGTTAGCAGAAAAAATTAGCACCTTCTTAGACAGGAGGGCAAAAGGCTAAGGAGAATGGCTGTACATTGCTTTCGCTCTCCCCACCTCTACGCCTCATTCTTATCCATGAAATCTGAAATGGCTTTGAATTCCTGCTATTTTTTTTTTTTTAAATGCCAGGTTAATATTTTTCTGCCTCTCTTCCTTGACCTTTTGTATTTTCAGAGAAGGAAGTTGCACTTTTCTGAATTGGGGTGAAAACTGTGCCACTTGCAGCATGCACACCTACACCAAACTTTTGGAAAAGAGAGGGCAGCTGTGCGGTGCCTGTGTAGCAGGAAGCACTTCAGAGCATTTAGCCCAGGGAACACGTCTGATGGGGAAATAATTTCTCCTTTCTCTGACAGCTTTGGTGTGAAGGACTACATAGCTAGGAGGGTAATGTGTTTTCTAGAGTCTGAGCTAAACATGGGCAGGACCCTCTTGATTTCTATGGGAGCTGGATGCGCTCATCAAGGCACCTTTGTAGGTCTAACTTGCTACTCTGAGCTCTGGTCATTGCTTTCAAATACTTGCAATTTCATTAGATCAAGAGTGCTTTTGGAGAGGAGAGTCTTTACTAGTTCTGCTCTCATCTCTGGCTCACGATCTTCAACAAATCATGCAGGTTGGACCCTCCTATTTTGTATTTTTTGGTCCATTTTCAGGTGATATCAATGTATTATTTGACTTTGCAAGGTGATGAACACCCACAGGGTAAGACTCCCATACTTTAAAGCCAGGATAGCATACGTTCGCTAAGCAGACAGTTTGAAGGACTGATCTACGTGCTCCATGCTGTACACATCTTATAGTTACAGTGGTAAGTAAAGACATGCAAAAAGAGAGCATCCTTGGCAAAGGGACTGCGTTGAGACTCTCTGCTTGGCAGCTGGGGATGGTATGCCTTTCAGGTGGGGGGACCTGTGTGTTGTTAGGGGTCAAGGTACCAGACTGCAGTGTGCTTGGGAGCAATTTGATGTTCTGGGGAGAAATCTGGGACCCTGCACCCACAGCCAAGGACGTGCTGCAGGAAACTGTGGGATACCTCCATTGTAGTGTGTGGTGCTTTGCAGTGGTGAGAAACCAATACACATGCAGGCTTTACCCTGTGACAATGGCCTGAAATTTGCTGCTTCTCAGGTTGGCCAAGGAGTGTAGAAATGCGGTCAGCAGTTGAGGTGAGGGCATCTGCATCCCCTCTTTGAGCAATGTACTTGAGGAGGAGGAGGGTTTGAAGGAGCCTGGCAACCACTGACAGAAGAAAACTGTCCCTTCAAGACTGCAAGAACGGTCTCTACTTTAGCTTATCTTAATGGTTCCTTGTTGGAAGGACAGCTGAGAGATCTCACAGGTGTTACTCCTCCAGAGTAGTAAGTAGCCCTCTACCCCAGAGCACCAGCACCAGGGAGAGTCCCTGGCTTCTGAAGACTTTTAGCTAGTTTTTAGCCCTTTTGGGTCACAACAGTGTTGCTACAGTGTCCCCTATGAAGATAGTCATTCCATTTCATAGCTCTCATCTATTAAGCAGAACTTCTTGTATCACTTATCAGTGAAATGGGCATTAAATATATAAATACATATAGCTGTGGTAGCTCTTTTTTCCATGTACCTGTAAGCAGCAAGTCTGGTGGTTTCTCTTACTAGAAGGTGAGACAAGTTCCCCTGGTTTACACCAGCTGCCTCATGACTAGGGGACCTCCATGTCTTGGCTTCCCAGAGGGCGAAGGGTACTGTCAGCTCGGAGGGTGCCCCCACAATCTCTGGAGCAAAAGGAGAGTTTGCTCCTTAGTGAGTAGCTGCTGCAAAGCACACTTTGTGCTGCAGGTTCCTTGTAAGGAGGAGCTGGAGGAAAACTTTTGTATTTGAAGTCAATGCTAAAGCTCAGCTTATGTGGTGCTGGGAGAGTGGCCTCATCTTCCTCATTGGGCACTGAAACCGTACTGACCTCTTCTGTGTTGTGGTTGAGTAACTGGGGGCAGATGTGAGTTGCACAGATAAGAAGGTTCCTGAAGCATGAGCTGTCCTAACTTGCTGCAGACACTGGGTCTATAAACATGTCTGTGGGCTTGGAAACTTTGTTGGTTTCAAGTTTAATATTAGCTATCTAACACTTATGTAAGATTACTGTATCTGAGATGGAACGCCCCTTGAAAATAGTTGTACTTTAAATGTTACTGTACAGCATCTGTGGTTATGTGTGTAATTGCTCTAGAACACTAGTGTAGTTTTGACAGCTCAGTGCTGTATTGGGAAGAATTGTAGCATGTGTATTATAGTGGGATAGAAAATGTAGTAAACTTTATAGGCTATCTTATTAACTGCTCTACACAGGGGATAGGGATGTAACTCTCTGCCTTACGATACAGACTCATATGAAATCTTTCTGGAGACCTGGTACAATATCCTCTGTTCTGTGTTGGATAAAGAGACAGCTATAAGCAAGCCTGTGCAGGTGACAAACATGACATACCTTGTTTCAGGTGGACATGTGGAGATAAAGACTGAGACCACCCAAGAGAAGAAGTAAAACTAACACTTACTCAATATTTGTTCCCCTGGTGAAAATCCACCTCTATGTAAATGATTACTATCCAGTCCATGTGTAACCCCCAGCCCTATATATAAGGTGTATTTTGGCAGTAAGGATGCAGGTATGCTATGGCTGAGGGTGATACAGCAGCATTTCCAGCCTGTGCTCCATCAAGCTGGAGTAAGGGCTCCAGGGTTTGCCTGCAAATCTATATAAAACAAAGGCTTCAATAGCATTTTTGATTACAAGGTCAGAGGGGAGGAAGGGCTGCAAAATATTTGGAGGGCTCATGATAAAGCAAATAATACAAGCTCTGCTGTTGGAGGGCTGTAGGCAGTTACTAAAGAATGGTAGCAGGTCCTGGGGTTTGGTTTCTTGCTGCTAATCTTTAGGATTTGGTGAGCTGCCAGTCATTGTACAGGTGTTGGCAACTTGTCTGGAGAGGTTAACAGGCTTTATGCCCTTTACCATTGATTTCTCACTACATATTTGTATGAAAAATGAAATCTCACACACATATTTGTATGAAATAGCTATCATGTGGGTCACTTGCAATAAAGAAAGTAGAACATGCCTTAGCAATGAGAATAAGAAAGGAGTGGAAATGAAGTACCAAGCAAACAGAGTTTTTTAAACAGATAGATAAGGCTCTTGGGAAATTTGCAAATTCAATCTTTCCACATGGGAAAAATTTATCTCCTTTTAGTAAGAAAAAGCAAATCTCAAACTAGAAAGAAACTGGAGTGAACCTGTTGCTCTGCTACATGGACTGGCCCTAATCAGACAAGACTTTGCAGGTGCCCTCCCACTGATATGAGCAGGGACAAGTCTGTAGCTCCCTGCAGTTTGGGAGAGCACGTCATCCCCTGTGTTTGAATCTGTCTCAGTTCAGCCAGGCCCACTCTGGGTTTATCTTTAAGAACGTGCTTGAAGTCCCACTGAGGCTTCATATTGGCACGAGTGTAAGTAAGAGTGGGATTTTAGGTTCTGGTAAAATTGGTGCTGGAATGACTGGCTACATGGGTGTGTTTGAATTGTGGCTTCTGAAAGAGCATGTTTATATAATGCAATATCCTGATTTATGAAAGGAGAGGACATAATATTTATCTGGGTACTGCAGGGGTCAGGTTAATCTTTATGCATCCTTAAATTCTTTTATGAATCTTTGGAAGACATTGAGCTCAAAGATCCCTGCACTCAGACTGTAGGAGTGCTGCCACGTGAAGACAATTATCCATGAAGTCTTTTTATTTATGTTAGGTAGGGAGTTCACTTCAGAAAATGATGCATTTAGAAAAGTAACAGAAACCCTAAATTTATGCAGCATAGCAGTTTTGATGTAAGCAGGCAGTCTAGACACCTACAGCAGTTACGTAAGGATGCATCAAGGACTCATTAATATTTCACAAAACAACGAAATGTTGTATATTAAGGTATTAAAATATGTCAGTCATTAAGTTGCCTTGCAATGGAAAACAAACTGCAAGAAGGCATCTTGTAGGAAAAAGCATCAGGGTAGACTTGTAATTTACATTACATGTGAGGCTTTGTTGGTATAAAAAGGTGCTAGATAAAAGGGAAGCAATTTTCAGGGTCTCTTCTAGTTTTACAACTATACATATTTAAACAATATATTGTACCCTGGGATGAACCCTCAACAATTTATCTGTGTGTATTCACACCAGCTATGACAGTCATGTTCAGAGGCAGAATTACACACTCGCTTTCAGAGCTGTTGGCTCTGCGAGCACGCGTGGCTGCTCAGCAGCTGAAAATGAAGATGCTTTAGCAGGATGCTGATATTCCAACTGCTGAGTGGTAACTGAAGCCAATGGCATTTCTCCTGTGAATGACTGCTCCCTGTGTGAAGCCTTGGGCAGGGAAGGCTGAACAGTTTGTCTCTGTCCTTTATAAGATACCAGCTGTAGTGTAAACCAAGCTTCATCCCAAGCGTAGGCACCTCTTCGGGCTACTGTGGTGAAAATGCCATGATTGGAATGAAATACCTTAAGCTGTTGTGGCCTCCTCTCCAAATGGCAGAGAAAGTGACGGAGGAAAATGTAGCTTTGCTTGCTTATTTGTGCTTTACTGGTGGTTCACAACTGAGATTTGTCAAGAAAGACTAAGGAAAAGCTAATAAAATTAATTGGTATCTGTGGCATTCACTTTGCCTGAACTTAGACATCTGATTTAAAAACTAGGGGATTAGATTTAGGCTACTGGGTTTGAAAATAATGTTTTCTTCTGTCCTAGGCATATAAATAACAGAAGACCCTTTGCTGTATATTGTTTTTAAATATGGGATCCCATCCTTGCAGTCTTCAGGGGATTCAAAGTCCAGATCTGATTTTTGCAGTATTGACACATATCTAATACCAGTTCCTGTCACTTGCTCATTTTCCCCAGTAGTGACGGGGGGAGAGTAATGAAATATTAAATGTTTCATTATGTTTTGGGCAGCCTAGGGTTTTTAAATTTCTGGGGTTTTGTTGGTTTTGTTTGTTTTGTTTTGTTTTTTAAATATTGGTTTGGTTTAAAACCATTGAGGGCTATTGCCTGTGCCATGTATCTAGTGATATGTGTTTGAGTACTACGCACAAACAGCTGTCCCCGCAGCTGTCACCACCTGAAGGGCACAGAGAAATCGTCAGCTGAGACCTACCATTTTTGTTTAATTCAGATAGACTGAATTGCCTGTTTTATGCAGAGGTCTGGGAAGAGTCATTCTTTATTTGTTGCTAAACGTACATTTGTTTCTCAGTCAAATGAATTTTTGTAAGTGCAGTTGTACTTTCGAAATAAGACAGCTGCAGGCTTTAAAGCTGCAATGTCTGGAGGAATCGGGTGCTTAGCTTGCTCTCCAAATCCCTTCTATATCCCTTTGAAAAGCCAAATGTCTAGGGAGAGTTTCATATATGCAAGTTATGCTTAACTCCATTAAAAAACCAAAACAAACCTCCAGAAAATATGAGTAAAAAGCAATCTCTTTTTTTGGTTTTGGAAATCCACTCTGTAAGCAGTTTATAAGGTAGGCCTTTTCTCTCTAGGTCCTGAAATACTAGGTGAAAAAAGTTCAATGTCATCAACCTTTTTTTTAGGTAGAGAAACTGAGGCAGTGCATCTTCTTCACCTGCCAGTTGCATGTATTGCTGGCTGCCAGTGTAAGGGACACAGTGACTGTGGCTATAGGTCACTTGGCCATCAGAAGGGAACTAGCCTGTACATCAGACCCTACAAACAAGAGTCACACTGTCAGTAAATTATTTTGATTTATATTAGCAGTTCCAAATAAAAATAAAATAATTAAAGCCAAACCCTCAATACAGAGAAACAATGGGATTACTTAACTGTGATATGCTTCTAGTTTTACTGGGGAATGGCTACACTGAAATCTTCTAGGTTACACATGTGTGTGAAATTAGATTAATGCAGTGGTGAGTCAGCCCTTAAAGTAAATAATTTTGATTGGGGGGGCGGGGAGGGGAAACCAGAGTGTATCTTAGGTTTTGGCAATGAGTTCCTTTGAAATGGTGGAAGCATTTATATTATTTTATTATTATAGCTCTTGTAAGGCGCTTTTCATCAGTGTTTCAGAGTAAAAGTGTTCTGTAAAGTGCTTACACAGACAACTAATATTGATTACAATCAAAGTCTCTCATTTGAAGTTGATTTAAGGCATGCCAAATATAACAAGAGGCTGCTATTCTGTGATCGATCCACATTTTTCAATGGCTAACATTGGCCTATAGCTGTTTAAGAAATTGATCTTATAAACAGAGTGAATAAACACTTTATATGACCCATGGCCACATTCTAGATAACTCGGTATTATTAATTGATGGCTTTAATTTTGTAATAATGGAGATAAAGTTGTGTTGGATTTAATATACAAGCGACTTGTGAGTAGACAGGTCTATTGTTTATATGTATGGAGGTACTGGTATATTTTCAATTTCACTTCATACATTTTCTGAACTAATTCCATGCATATGTATGTACATTTAAAGCCCAATGTAGGTTGTGCTTAAAACTGCTAGGTAGACAGATGAGGATTTCAACATTTAATTCTATAGAAGATGCCCCTCAAACATAATTAAATCTGATCTCTCTTACTTGCAGACAAATGAATAATTCATGGAGTTTAGGCATAATCAGGTTATGTGCTTTCTGAAATTCTCAGATGATGTGCAAAGGTTAATGTTTATATTAAAAAAAAGAAAAGCTCGGGTGGTTGTATCTCCAACATGAAAATTCAGGTTGCCTAGGATACCATATTAAAGGGGCAGAAAGGTTCAGGGTATGTATACATCCTCTTTACACAGTCAAACATATCCTAGTATTCATTTGATCCAATAGATGTATAGATTTTTATGTCTCAATAACTCATTATTTTCTCTTGAAAAACAAGACATACAGTGAGGAGAAAGGATTGGGGCTGGCAGGGGGGGGCTGAAGGGGGAAGGGAGAGTGACAGGAAATTGGAACTGTAAAACTGAGAAATGGCAAACCCCCAAGAAAGCAGAAGGAGAAAGAAAGGGAAAATGATAAGGCTGGGAGGAGTAGCAGATGCCTGGCAGGTTTAAAGAAACCTCATGTAGATAGAGAGGAATGAAACCGATCAGCCAGTTGTATACACACAGCGAACACGAATTACAAGGGCCGACGGCGATTTCTTTCTTCCCCCTGTGCTGCCGGGAGTACCGGCCAGATGTTTTGAAAAGGCTGCGGCGGGTTTCGCCGCTGCACCCCGGGGCGGGGGGGTGCCCCCGGCCGCAGCCCGGGGGGGGCCGGGGCCGCTCGGCCGAAGCCCGCGGCAGCTTGGGGGAGCTCTTCGCACGTCGGAAAACCAAAAACCAGCGGGGCCAGTTGCCCGCTTGGAGAGAGCCGAGGCAGGGGTGGGTGTAGTCGATCGTTCCCAGATACTACAGCAGTCCCCGTGTGCTCCTGTGTCGCCCGGAGCCAGAGCTGCCGGCTGATCGCCCTCCCCCCCCGGAGCATCTTCACAGGGGCGCTCTGCTGCGCCGTGTTTCACCCAGCATCTTGGCTTCCTTTTGTTCTTCTTGCTGCTCTTAGAAATCATATGCTTCAGGAACCCCTTTCCACCACGGACTGGACTTTTGAAAATATTTAAGCGAGTCCCCAGTGAAAAAGAAATCCGTGAGTTTGCTCAGCTAAACAACAAATAGATCTTTCTTCTATTAGTAATGCATAATAAACATGAAAGAAATTATTCTTTTTGTTACAGCGTGTATTATCTCTGGGATACTTGCTTGAAATAGCAGCATGCTTAGTATCTTAACAGAGGGGAAAATGGGCTTTGCAATAAGAAGTCTCAGCGCATAGCTCAGACAGCTGTTGCCATGTGTGTTACGAAAATCCCAGTTTTCTTTAACATGCCATGCTAATTTGCAGTTGTCCAGCAACTGTGGCATGAGAAACACCAGTGCAACCCAGTCTGGGATCTCCAACTGTGGATGGAGACTTTAGCTTGAAATTAATCTGGCCTTGTTTGTGTGCAGGAATGTGCAGGCATTAATCCCTGGAGGGGTGATCAGGTTTTCCCACACACTAGCTTTTGAGGGTTGCCTGTTCTGTGTGCAGATGTTACGAGTGCCAACATGGCATCCTTTCTTGCTCTGTCATCACACAGGCCAGAAACAAAGAGAGGCTGCAACTGAAAATGCTTTTACCCATCCAGTCACCAAAGTGGTTTTATATAAATAATTTTTTTTTCTGCCTTCATTGATATGTTAGGTGTGTCCACCACCATCTTCTGTTTCAAACATATTTTTAGAATATAGTCTTCATTTCTGCCTGCAGACTCTTGCTAACTGAAGCTGGCAACATTCAGTCATCCACGGAGCAGTTCTCACAGTGCTCAGGGCTGTGTTCACATTTGATATATTAGCCCAAGTCAGCTGAGCTCCACAGTGAGGAGCACTGTCATCCAGGGTCTTTCTTAATGTTCATGAAATGTACCTGTACTGAGTCAGTCCATCTTTATGACAGCTTCTTATTGAAAGCTGCTATCTCAAACTCTCTTTCTGACTGGATAATTTCCTGGGTGTATGTTTGGCTAACAAGGGGTTGAGAAAGGGCAAATGATGGCTTTGTAATTTGGTGACTTAATTATTCAAATAGGTTTTTTCATTTCTTATGTCTCTTGAACTACTTTTGGGTCACCTGAAACATCCTATTTCCTATCAGTCTGATGAGTCTTTTTATATTGAGACCAGATTCTTGAGCATGTATTGCTATTTGGAGTAAAGCTTACAGTTTTCACCCCGACCAAGCAAAGTTGTATGAACGTTCAGTGTAATGCTGGTATGCAGTAAATGCATTTGTTACGGGCTTTGTTTTTCAGCTCTCTGGATGGGTGTTTCATGTCAGACAAATACAAAATGCTGCATCCACTAGACATGTGACAGAACACTTCTCTGTGAGATGTACCATCCACATTAGCATCACAGTTTCTTCCTTCTGATGTAATACCACCATACATACCAAAAACAGTCCCTTGACTTTTATCTTTTGCTTATTGTAGATTTCTATAAATGTGTGTTTTGTTTTGTTTTGTTTTGTTTTGTTTTTAAATTTCAAAATACCCAGGTTGCCACTACTGAAGTGCAGCATACCCATTCTCTGAAACCATGGGCCTGAGGCTTGAGGCTGACCCTGAGAAAGACTGAGTGTCTGCAAATCAGGCTGAACACGGCTCCCATTCCTGTAAAACTTATTTGAACGACTTTTCATGATGACCACAGGAACCACAGCCCATGCGCTCTCTCTCCTGCTCTACATTGCACCGTGTAACACTGAAATATGATAAATACCTTGTTATACCTTGTACCTGATGTTATCTTTTCCGTTATGGGAGGGCTAACGGCAGCCAGTCCAGAAGTCGTTTGATCGCTGATGGCGTTGCCGCAGGGGGGCTTTGTGCACAGCCTCTCATCCCACTGGAGCGCTGCCCCAGGACCTGCTCGTGCTGGGCGGCAGCCGCTGCCGTGCCGGTCGCAGTCCACAGGGGAGGGCTGCGAGATTGCAGGGGGCCCTCGGATTGACTGCTAGTCAGGGTGTTGTGGGTGTTCTGGAGCTTCATTGTGCTCTTAACGAACTGTGCTGCAAATGTCTGTCCTTCTTCACTGTCTAATTTAATTAATTTAATTAGACAGGAAAATGGCAGTAGGGGCTGTCGTGGTTTTTTGTTTTTTTGTTTTTTTGTTTTTTTTTTTTTTTAATACACCTCACCCCACTCCCCCCTGAAAAAAACCCACCTCAAAACCAAAGGGATAATATGAAAGGAGAAACAATTATTAAACAGCATCTTAAATGTTTTGTTTTGTTTTGTTTTTTCAGATGTTGATGTTTTATAATAGGCCAGTGTTAGAACTGAAACCTTTCCTTCAGAGAGGTGATCCAGGATAATTCAGTGAACTGTCAGGTGTTGCTAAACCAGGTGGATGTCAGTCACGGGTGTGAACGTTGTTGCATTGCATCATCCATTTGAGCAATGCTAGTGTCCCATCCAGATCACTTTCATTTCCTACATCTGGCTGTTTGTGCCTGGGCCTTCTCAGTCACTTCTTCCTGTAGAGTTTGGTGTGGTCCTTCTAAGAGCGTGTTTATCATTACTAATGACTCTTCTGCCCAAGTGGAAATTCTGTGTTTTAATGGCCTAGTGCCTTACTGTCCCTGCTTTTCCATGACTAATTGAATCTTTGTCCTGGCACAGATCAGTGGCTGTAATGAATAAGGCATATAAGGTGTTACGCTGTTGAGTATTCCATGCTATTGCAAGAAATCATTTACTGCCTTGCATATGTACTGTTACTGCCTTCTACAGCGTAAGTGAAGCCATAGGGAAGGCTGGAGATCAAAACTTTCCCATTATGTGTAGACTGAATAACATTAGCCTAATATCTTGCACAAACGGGAGAAATTGCCTCAAATGAAAATGTCATATAATCTGTTCATATGGGCACATGATAGGGTTATGACAGTAGAAAGTACTGAAAGCTTCCCTGCAGTAGCTTAGCTTTCAGATCAGACATGTACTATAAATGAGCATGCAGTCAGGGAACATCTTTACAGTTTCTTTCTGGAGAGCAGTGTTATATTTCTGTTTTGTATCAAATTTTTCTGACTGGCAGGAAATAAATTTCTTTGCTTAGAAAACAAAAACATCTCCATTATGGAATTTTACATTATGAGGGTCGTAGATGAAAACACCTTTGAAGGATGAATTAACTTAATAAGCTTCCCAGTTGGATTTTTCCATTTCACTTCCATTTCTTAGAAAGGCACTTCACGAATACACCTTTGGCTGCTGTTATGGGATGAGATAGTTGTTCTTTGGCAGGAAAGGGAATGGAGGAAGAAAAACAAAGGATATTAAGATTGCAAAGCCAAGAATGCTAAAGGGCAGGAGCTTGTCTTCACAGTCCTCGTGTGTCATGAAATGTTCTCCTACTAGTTGTGATCTAATGCAAATGTTTGTCCTGTTCAATGAATGAGTAATGATTTAATATTAATTTTTGTTTTCATTATTCAGTTGTGATTCAAGGCCTTTCTGTATTGCATGTCTGTGCCTTGGCAAAAATAAGTTTTCATGATACCTTAAGATGCTGGAGAAAGATTTGCACAAACATTATTGTAGCCATCTTCATTGAAACTCTGTGAAACAATGCAGTCCTGTTTTGCATCCAGGAGACTTAGGGGCTGTCATTACTTGCTAGGTTAGGGAGCTGAGCTTTATATATCTAGAGTCTTGTAAGTTAGAAATCATGCTGAAAGTGTAGCACCTAGCAAATGTGAGCATTCAACCATTTTTCTCCCATGTGACCATCTGGTCAAGGGTCAGATGAAGCTCCTCCCCTATTCATTAACCAATCTGTTAGTTAGCAAGAGGTAACAGAGCAACTTCTCAGTTATGCAGGAACCTTGTTGAGAAAGAGATATTGATGTAATAAGAGCTGTGATGTCATGCATATTCACCTAAGGGGCTTCATCACCTTTTAAAGCTGGGTTTGAGCTCAGATGCTCATTTAAGTTAAGACTTTTGATCTGGAGAGAATTTCAAAAATTAAAAAGAAAAAAAGATAAAATCTCCAAACCAAAATAATGGAAAAACTGTGCTGGATCAGGAGGTTCTTGTCCCCATGGTCATATTAGAACTGAACAATAAAAAATGGTACTGGGATATTGAATCACTGTATTGACTCCAGCTAAATACACTCCCTTCCGGCCAGTAGGTTTTTTACCGATTTATTCCCAGCAAAAGAGAGTAGAGACTTGGCGGTCCTAAATTCAGCTGCAGACTTTGGAAAGGAGTGTGTCCAAGTTGTTAGACTCTCGTAGCATCATAAGCTGTCCCTCCTCTGCATCCTGTCTCCCGCAGTCCTCCAGGGGATGGAGTTTCCATTTCTGTATTTCCATGTGTCACCTGGCATGGATCTCTGTCTGAAGTTGCCCTCAGCTTGTTTGCTCAGTCAGTTTCTATCTCCACAGCAAGAGTGTCCTTGTGGTCTTCCACAGGAGCTCATATCCAGCAGTGCTCCTGCGTATCCCTGGGAGCAGCTGCTCTCTCCTTTGGCTTGTGCTGTTCATTCACATTTCCCCTCTTACCAGCCTGGGGCACCCACCTTCCAGCTGTCCCCAGCTGCAGCTACCGAGCTTTTGCCTACATATCCCACTCAATGCTGGAGTATGTGACTGTGAGCTTTAGCATATAAGGTGTTTGGGAATGATTCTGCCATACCTCCGCCCCAATAATATGTGTAAAATAACACTTGCAAATGAAATGGGATCATGTGTGTTTGAAGAGGACTGGTCCTGGAGCTTGAGGTAGGCAGAAAGAACTGTCTGTTCTCACCTGAAAGGAGGGAAAGAGACAACCATGGCCAAATCTTAATGGCAGAACAGCCCAGGAGAGAGAGACTGAGACCACTGGAGCTAGGGAAGAGACTACACCAAGTGCTGTAGGGTTAGTGAAATGTAAGGAGAAAGTTGGCAGGTGTTTTGAGCCCGAGGAAGTACTGTGAGGATGATGCAGCCACATGAATGCTTCTTTTCTTGGAAGAGTATCCCAAGGCTGGGTCTTGGACTGAGGATCTTGGATAAACCCCTTTGTAGTTTAGCCTTGGAGGGAGCAGGAAGGGATGTGAAGGCTGTGACCAGTGTTTGTATTCTGTTTATACCTGAATTTCACTGGAAGGCCAGTCCACTGGTTGCATCAAACTGTCCTCACAGTGACCTAGACATGAAGTAACTCCTAATGTCACGGCAGCTGAATAAGGAAAGGGACCAAGTTCCTTAGTGTAGCTCATGGGATTTTGTACTCCCTCCTCACATGCGCTGCCACAAAGCCAAATTAGGATTGCTCTCACTCCTCAGAGAAATCCCAGGACCTCATAAGCACAGCGCTGCCTCCAGACTATGGTGGCATCATTTGCAGTGTCTAGTACACTGGATTCTTATCTCTTGGGTTTGATACTTTATCTTCTTTTTTTTTTTTAATGCATCACCAGGGAGATGCTGTCCTTATCTGTCTTCAGGGACTGGTTTGTAAAAAATTGCCTTTGTTTCTATGTCTATTTTTAACTGTGCTGCATGTTTGTGGCACCCAATAGAAGAATTGCCTATTGCCTGCAGACCAAGGTACTGTAAAATAAAATCTTTGCTCTTCTACATTGTATATGAGATGTTTGTAAAAATCCATGTCTGCTTTTAACTTTTTTTTAGCTCACTGTAAATGCTCAAGTGACATTTATAAGTACATTTTAAACTAAAGATCCATTGAAGCCTGAACCTATTTTTCCTGTTAAGAAATGTGATTAAAAGTCTTCACATCTGAACTGATTTTAAGATTTTTTAGATGTGCTGGATTCACTTAGGGAAGGGGACTGTGCTCTACTTTCAGTGTATCTGTCATATCTGTTCAATGGAAGGGAGTCTTGCACTTTGTTGGAATTGTGAGGGTGAGGTGAAGCTGGTTTTGAGCCTGAAAACTTGGACGGCTCATGTAGAAGGCAGATGTTACCCTCTGCAAGTGATAGGGAGGGAAGAACTGAGGAGGGCAGAGAGAGGGTGCTGCGGAGGGCAATTCAGAGAAGGAGTCCAGCTTAGATGTGCCAAATCATGCTCTGGAAGAGCTTCTTGTTCTCTCTTCTCTCCCACTCCCCTGGAAACTTTCCCTGGCTCCTTTACTTGACTTGGGCGCTTGCAATAGTTTTCTTCCAAATCCCGTGGAAAGAACTTGCAGTATTTCTGCATGGTGGTACCTGAATTCTCAGTCCTTCTCTCTGTCCTTCTGGATTGAAGATCCTCATCACACTAACGTATCAGACTGTGCTCTTCTTTTACCCTACAAATGTCTGTTCACAGTGCTGAACTATTACGATGGTTTCTGGGTAATAATATTGTGAAAAGGATCTAGATTGTTTTTTCCAACCCTTGTGTGTGGCTTTGTAGTCCAGCAGTGCTGAGTTCTGGCCATAGAAATTGTGTATGCCATTGGGGCAGACATATCTTCCTGATCAGCCTTTGTGCTTGCACTGCCTGTAGCCTGATTTTTAGCTCCTTTCAGAGGTTCTCAAAGGTAATCCTCGTGTCTCTTGGTTGCTTCCTTGGGTTTTTGTTTTTGTTTTTTTTTTAAAAAAAGCAATGTGTTTAGGTGCATTATACGTGAAATAAGATGTTTATATATGAAAGTATATTAAATTTCTCAGCATGTAATCCAAGGAGGAAAGGAAGCGTCACACAGGCAGTGTGATGGAAACATAAAGAGATTCTGATAGCCCCACAGTAAGCACATGGACAGAGCCTAATAACATACGGCAAGTCTTGTGTTTATTGATAAGAGAATTCAAGTCACCTGTGATTGAAATAAAGTATGTGAGGTGGATACCTAATACCTATCAAGTCCCTGAGTTAGACAGGACAAGAGGAACGAAAAAATCTTGTGTAGCATGCCCAGAAAAACATGCAATTCTGTCCTAGTCCATGCAGATGCCAACAATACTTGTGAGGAAGAATCAGTTGAATTGAAGGTATAATTCACCACTGAAGGATCTGAGGCCAGATTCAATACAGAGTAATGTCTTTGAGGTATGTGGCTGCTGAATGGCCTGGGAGAGCAGAGCAGGCAGACCTGGAGACAGGCATGGTGCTAATAACACCGAGCTGACAGTCCATGGCATCACATAATTTTCTTTTGGTGATCCTCTTTCTCTCTTCTACCATGACACTACTTCAGCAGAGAATGACTTTTCATAGTCTTTAAGCAGCTGGATTGCCTGTCTTTGAAATGGAAGACAGAAAAAACATATTAGCAGCTGCTTAGTGGGGGAAGAGAACTTGCAAGTAGAAGGCTTGGATTTCACTGGACTCGAGAAGGTGCAGCTGTTGCTGCGGGGAAGCTGGATATTAAAATTGGCTCTTGCTGCTGTGCAAAGCTGATAGATGGGATGGGGAAAAGGAGAACAAGCAAGGGTGATATTAGTTAAATATGACCTAGTGAGAATAAAAGATGGTTGGTTCATACTGCTGAGTAGTGTCTGGGGAGGTGGGAGAGGTGGATTTGGGAGATGCTACAGATGAAGGCTGTGAACCTCTTTGAAGCTGGGCCCAGTTGCCAGTTTTAGCATAACTCTAGACCAGTTGAATGGGTCGCAGATGCCTTCCTGTGCTGGCTTCTCATGGTTGCTGCTCTGTGCAGCATAAGACATGCTTAAAAAGAGAACTGGTTGTAAGCTCTCGCAGGAGGTGGCCTGCCGCATGTAAACTGTATGCGTAAAACCTATAAATTACAATTTAGTGGTTGAGTGTAGTCATTATCTCTAATGAGTTGACATCAAATAATAGAAACAGTATACACACCTTATGTAGGAGGAAGGTGATATCCCAGAGTCTGCTATGTGTCAAAGGTTGGCAAATAATGACTTTACAGAGCTGATCTATGGGCTGAAGTTAAGGCTGTAAGAAGCAGGTATGTTTTGTGTATGATATGGACATACCCACACTAGAAGAGCAGGGAAGCAGGTTAACTTTTGGGGTCATAAAGAAACATGAATTTCCCCTTGTTAATAATATTTTTGGAAGTAGATAAATAAGCCAGTGGCAAAACCATGTTCTGCTTATGATTTGAGAGGAGATGACTAAGTATGTGTATGTATCAAAGCTTTATTCCAGACTTGAAAGCAACTTAAATTCAGTATATGATAAGCATTGTTCTTACAGTCTTTATACACAGAAGCCTGTGACCCTAGAGAAGGACCTATTTAGTAGACAGGGGATAAAAATATCTTTTTGTTCTCTAGCTGTAAAGAATTTACAATGTACTTCACTTAAGAATATTTATGAAATAACAAGATTAATTTCTTGATATATTAAATCAATGTACTCCACAAAAATTCAAGAGTGTTTAAAAAAAACAAACCAGCAAACCACCCAAAAACCTGACTCTGAGAAATTAGAAGGACAAAGGTGAAGACACTAAAACCTGCTTGTGTGAAAGTTGTGTTGTCTTTGTGCTCATAGTATATTTTGTTTTATGTGTGGTTTTTGTCAGTGTACTGGTTTAGGGAGCCTGTGTTGTTGATCTGTAAATACAGGAAGCATAGTTTTACCTGGCAAAAACTTCATTAAAAATCTTCTCCTCGGTATCTAGGATAGTTGGATGTAAAACCCTGAGCAATTTTTTGTGCTCACAAACAAGAGAAGCAGACGTTAAATTGGCATGTTATTTGTTTGCATTATCTAGGGTCTCTGAAGCAATTACTTTTGCATATGTTAGTGAGTCTGGAAGTCTTTCTGTTTGCATATTTACAGGGTAGAGACAACAGCCGCAAGGTCTGATCCTCGAAACAGCTGAATTAGTACAAAATTGACAGGATCAGGCCTCTGCTGATGTCTATAGTGAACACAATTACCAGATTTTTTTTTTTAGCATTAAAAGCTACTTTACTTCCAGTGATGGCCCTTTTAGCTCATTTATCTGGCAATAAGGCTTGTACATAAGTGTTGTCTATTGCAGCCTCTAGGAATTTGATGCTAATTTCACCAGGATAGTTTCAATGCCTAGGCTGGTAATACTTTCTTATAACTACAGTGACATTTTTCAGTTTGGTCCAGAGACTATTCTGGCTGTTTTCTGTGCACAAGAAAAGTTTTATTTTTACAAGTGACCGATAAAGTAGATACTGCATTTGAGTGACTACATGTGTATGATCCAGAAGCTCTTCCTCTGCCTGCCCTCATTTCTTCATTGCAGTACACAGCAGGTAGAGCATTCAGCCAGTGGAGGCAGACCTAGGATTTAATTTTATTTCTGCTGGAGGACTCTGAATGCATGTTTTCTACTTTCAAGTGAACCTGGCCATAAGGAGTTCTGAGACAGGGTTCTCATTCTCCCTCTCTTGTTGAGAAGAGCTCTTTTTACAGGATACTTAAGTACCAATTGCTCCAAATAGCAGGAGAATTACTACATAGCTGAATCATTCTGGTGCTCCCTAGAGAAAGGAAAGCCTTGAGTCAAGTCCATCAGTATGCCCTCTGATGAAGGGGTGAGTGTATGGGAATACGCCACAGTCTTCCTGTTCTCCCCAGTAAGGACCACAGTCACTAGGCATCAGAGTCATGCTTCGTCTCCTCAGTGAGCACAGCAAGGACTAGCTCCTGGACAGAGGGCAGTGCTAGCTGAAGTGTGGGAGAAATTGGATAGTTCAATCTTTATTGCTTATGTTTTAGTCTGTGGATAAAAAAAAAAAGAAATGAGAAAACAGGAACAAAAATCCAATTTAGATAAAAAAGGAATTGCAGGAACATGCTGTAAGGCAGGTAGATGTAACAGCACTCTGATGCCTTCTACCCTGCAACAGGGTCATCTACCTTCATTTGAAATAATGATCTTTATTCTGAGTTTCAGATGGAATAAGTCAACTAGTAAGCAGTGTGTAGTCAATTGAGAATAGATACAGTTTGCATCTGCAGATGTGTTGTGCACAGGCAAATATGTGGGCATCAATATTTCATTAAATTAAGAACAGTGTTTGTATGGACATTTTGATTACAGGCATTATTTAGTTTAGAGGGGTTTTTTTTTGCGGGGAGGGGTCCTTCTCTTAATGTTTGCTGCTGTGAGCACACATGAGCACCCTCAGGAGAGAGAAGGTTTAATGTAGCATTCCTACAACTTTTTCAGTACGCTACAAAAGTGAAGCAAATCCTGGTGCAATGGAAGAGAAAGCTGCAAGGCCATAATGTCCTGTATCCTACTGGAGATGTGACCCAGGTCCCGTCAGACAAAGAAGGAACATGTGATTCTTGCACATCAAATAAATGGGGGTGATGGTCTGACTTGAGTAAAGTATTCATGGCTGTGGATCCCACATAGAGATGGTTGCTTCCCTCTGGTCCAGAGTTAATTCCTTAACTCTGATTCTCATGCCTCTTCTGTGTATGTCTTGATAAACAGCCAAGGTAACTCATTTGCCAAGCTTTGTGGATCCTACACACAGACAACCAACTTCCCATGTCCACTGGAAACAGGATTTGGCATATAAGGTGAGATTTTTTGATTCCAGTAGATTTTTGTGTTACCTAAAAGTTAGGGGTTACAATTCCCTGCTGTCAACTGAGCCTCTGGAGGGGAAAAAGCACTTCTAAGCCCTATAAATACAAAGCTCCAAATGTACAGTGAAATCCTACAGTTCTGGGATTTAATTTTCTTTTAAAGATTAACTTGGTGCTTGCAATCATTGTGGGATGGACCATAGAGCAACAAAGTTCTTGACAAGCACAAAGGAAGTTGAAACCTCATCTCTCTGCAGCATGTCTTACCAGTTCTCTGACTTGAGACAAGAAGTTGGTGGTGAATGTCAGTGCAAGAGATGCAGGATGTGCTGTGCACAGGGCCCTGATCTTACATCCATTCACCTGCTCATACAGCCTGCTAGTACCACGGGAGACCACAGGGTGACTTTTTTGGCAGAAAGGAAGTTAGTCTTGCTGTATACCTACTTCTCCACAATTTTAGAGATGCTGATAAAAGCAGTAGAGGGAGGATGCTCTGACATGATAATGTTGGTCATTTGCTGCAGACAGTACCTGGCCAACTGGACTATGCAGTTTCTTGCTGAGGTGGCTGAAAAAGACAGGTGACCCCTGTGATAAGTGCCCTGGTATACCTGGCAGGAAAGGCAGTAGTCATTTGGATGAAACACTTAAAGCCATTTATCTCTGAGCCCAGAAAGCTGAGGGTCTGAGGTCAGCTAAACCAGCCAAGTGATGAGACAGTTTAACACCAAATCCCTGTGCTCTGATTTAATGCTGAGCTGATCTCAGTACGAAGCTTGGTACCCACTTCTTTTTCAAGGAGCACAGAGGTATTACTCAGGATACCACCCATGGGGTGATGGAGAGCAGGTTCACCAGGCATGGGGAGTATGAGCAGATGAGCAGATCTCATTGCTTTCTCACTTCTCTCTGAGGGTGCTGCTGCCATGTGCTGAATCAATTATTCAGGTTTCATGAATTAGTGGTTGATTAATTAAAAGCCTTATTGAGAGTCCAGGAGTTCACTAAAACCCATAGTCCTTTCTCCGCTGAAATACTTGCTCAAATACCGGTGTAAGAAATCAGTTTTATTTTCTTAGCCATTTCTGTTAAAGAAGATTTTCCCTTTTTTTCCCCCCCAAACCAGAGATTTGGGATGGAAACAGAATGAAGAATGACCTCTGTTCTGCAGACATCTTCATAAGAGGCATGGCACAAAATTATTCTGGCCTGTTAGCAAATGCAGTTGTGTCCTATACATTGTACAGGGTCATGCTTAGTTTTGCCAGTATTGGTGCTTGGTTGTGTATTGAGAGAGGAGAAAAAATAATTATACATTAAATTCAGTTACTACAGTCTTTATGGACCATTTCTAAATGTGGCATATTTAATAGACCATCTGAAATTCTTCCTTTTTGTTACAAGTCTCCTAGTTTTAAAATGTGACCTTAACATTTTCACAGCTATAGGAGATAGAGTGTTTCAGTTTGCTAGGAGTTAAGCTTCCAGAGGTCCAAATAATGCTTAAGCCAAGTGTCTTAATAGAGATGCAGATAACACATAATTACTAAGCTGAAAATTGTTCCAACACAATGAATTATTCCGAGGTGTATGTTTTGCACTAGATCTCCCAGTACATTCAGTTTTGTATTATTCTGCATGTGATTTAGCTGCAGTTGTAACTCACTGTATGCAATGACACTGCCAGGGTTTGATGGAAACACAGAAGTTGTGTTTTGTGTGGCCTCTCTAGAGTGCCTCTGGTGTTCAGTCCTCGCAAGTTGGGTTCTTCTTGCTCACTCTGAGGGAGTCTGTCTCATTTTGCTACTGGCCCAGCTGGGGCTGTGAAGGGTGCGATGTGGGTGCCTCGGTGGGTCCATGGAGGATGTATTCTGGGACCGTTACCTCCTTCTGAGTCTCAGGCTGTCTGTCCATGAGGCCAGACCCATGGAGCAGGCAGGGGACTGACAAGGCTTAGATCATGCTTGTTTTTTTAATTTTTTATTTTCCCAGTCCCATGACCCTGGGACATTTTGCTTCTGTTTTGGAACTATCTATTCTTTAGGGTTTTATTATCTTTTTATTTTGTTTGCTTAGCCATGCTTGCTTCAGAAACCACTTTGTAGCTAACCTTCAGCTCAGAGCAGCCTCAGCACAGGACAGACATCCCATTGTTTATCTGTCTTTCAGATGTCACAGTTTCTGAAACTGGCTCTATAGTTTAATTTTGTCCTCTGAATTTGGCACTCACAAGATAATTTTAATCAGAATCTTCCTAAATCCGGAATAATAGGAAGAGAAGACTACATCAAGGCCATGTTTGCTTCCTGCAGCCCCAGTGCTTGCTGTCTTGGACTGAATTTTAAATATGTATAAATCAGCAATGCTGGTGGTGCACTACACTGACCGTTTGTCTGAAGTGCAGAGCAGAGTTGCCTCTGAGGAAAATAACTTTATAGGACAGAGGCCAGGAGCAGCCATGAATAAATGCTTGGATGTGTTTCTGGAGTAGGATATTTACTGTATAATGACTCTATTCTGCACTGAAAAAGAGTATGCAATAAATAACTCTGCCAGTAAGTACAAGTACTTCAAAACCAGCTATTCTACCAATTCTCAAAAGTAAGAATATGCTTTCTTGTTTGTACTAGCTTATTTTTTTAGAACTGTATACATTTACAGTGGTGACCAGCCATATGTGGCAAGAAACACGTTTCTCATCTTGTCAACTTTTTTCTTCCTGCCCTCTCGGAGCTAGGATTTCAGAACCCTTGTGCTCGGCAGGTTCTTGAATTTGTTATACTGCTTTTTGTGCCTGGGATTGCATTTTTAATATCTTTACAGATGGTGTTCAAACACTTATGAATTTTACACCCACGGTTCCCCTGTGCCAGTTGGGCATTTCTTCTGAGGAGCATTTTTCTTTTCTAATTACACCATACTGCAGGTTCTTTTTCTCTCCTCCAGCAGTAACATATTGTGCAGTTTTGGATATGCTACTACTATCCCACAGTTTGGAAGGTGGAAAGCATCGACCTTCAAAATTGTTGCCCCTGTCCTGTCTCCCTCTTAGTATCCACTAATGTAATCTACTTCATTAATATTTTGCAGCCTGTGATGAATCTCCAAGTGGTTCACAGTTACAATACAGGGGAAGAGATTGGGGGTACTGTAACCGTGTTTTGTGGGCAAAGTCTCTGTTATATAGGTTGCCCACTGAATAAATAAGCCCAGCAGCTAAATCTATCAGTGCATGTTTAAATATTGGGGAGGAAAGGGGTAGGGGGTGGGGGGGTGGGGGGGCAGGGTGCGATGGTGCAAGAAGGGCTTATGTTGGAGTATAAAGAATGTAGAAATGAAGGCATCATTTTTCTAAAGGTTAATGGGAGCCAGATAATGTCACTCTCATATAAAGGACCTTTCATATCAAGAAAAATGGATTTTTCCTGTGCTTTGGCACACTATGAGTCTCATGTTTCTGTTGCCAAAATGCCCATATAGGAAGTCTTTTCCTGTACCTGTTTGAAAGCCCGAAGCAGTAATTTGGCAGGTGGATAGGATAATCCCAGTGCTGTACTGTGCTCTGATTTAGAAGCAAGAAAGCAGAAGCTGCAGAGCGATAGCCTGGATTTTTCCATTGCCTAGCCCTTTCCTTGTTACTCCTACCTGTCAGTGCCTTTAACACTTGCCTCACCGTACATGGGTGTAGATGACTACTGAGACTGCTAAGCAGTGAAGCATACTTGAAAAAACCCTGGTGTTTTCAGGCTGCAACAGCCAAATCCTACAAGGACCTGGGAGAGCATCTTGATTCTCAAGCAGTAGCTCTGATCACTAGAGAAGTCACAGATAACAACACTTAGATATCATCCAGGTGTTTTGAAAGCCAGTTATTTTTTCAAATAGCAGCTGTACGCTTAAGGACAGGGAGGAAGCAATGGAGGAAATAAAATGTATGGGGGCTGCAGTTGGGAGGGTGCTGTCTTAAAGCAAGGCTGGAAGAGTAGCCTGATGAGGGAGCTTACTGGTTGCATGTAGGAAGGGTGTCCGCGAAGCAGCCTCACACAGATGGCATGAGCTAGCTTCAAATGTCCTGGAACCACGTTGTTCAGCTGCCCCAAGTCATTAGCTACACAATGTCCCGTCTCAGCACCAAGGGCTGTCTAGCCCTCAGGACCGTCTCAGAGATGATGACAACTGCAGTCCAGGGCCAGCTGGTGCCTGTGTCTCTATGCAAAGCTTGTATCTGCCTCTTCCTCTGGTTCTTCAAGCTATGGCCACAAAATCCAGGTGCCAGGCTGGGCAATAGATGTTCCTGCAGAAGAACTGTAGCCATAGGGGCATCTGTAATGGCTGTCTGGGAGCTCTGTTCTGATAGTGAAGAAAATGCCCTTTGTTTTTAAATTAGCACCCCAGTTGTGTCTTCAGACAAACATAAGAAAGCCTGTCTAAAATGTGTCTTTTGTAGATTTGGTGATAAGTTGATTGTAAAAAGTTTTTTACAGCAAACAGGGAAAAAAACACGGAATTTAAATACACGTGTCTCTTTTCCTCCTTTTTTCCTCCTTCACCTTGCAGTGGTTGCATTTTTTGCCATTACCTCTTTCCTTCTGTATCTTCATTTAAGCCATTCCCAAATAAGATTATGCATGTTAGAAGTAGGAGGTTAAAGCTGTACTATGTTTACTTGGTTTTATTTATTCTGGATTTAGAAAAAGAAAACTCCTTTTGATAAAGGCAGTATATCCAGGGCTTTCTGTTTCATATTATGAAGTATGCTGCTATGCACAGTTTGTTCTATTAAAAACTTAAATTAAAAATCCAAGTTGGGATCACTCAGAGGGGACCTTGGGAAACATTACTGGTTTTCTTGCTAACTATAGAGCTTCCTTGAACAATAGATCTGGGAGAATCAAAAGCTTTAAAAGCATCTAGGTGGAGTTATTTAGTGTTATGGTCATTTATCGTTTTTACTTGCATGCTTGTACTTCTGTCTGGTTCTGGAACTGCTGTACCATTTTAGTGACTGGGGGAGATAAAACAGCAATGATGGCTTCAGGGGGAGTATGTGTATATTTATTATGTGCAGTTTTTCTCTGAAATGTTCTTCCAACACCTCAGCTGTTATGAATGAAGCAGGAGAAATACACATTTCTTTTCTTGTAGGTTTCTGCTGGTAAATTAAAAATACATAATAATATTATTTTCAAGTATGGGGCTAATATGTGCCAGCTCTCACCTATGCATCTTTCCATCATGAATGAATCTATTTGATTAATTCTTTTCCAGAAGTAAAACAGATTGCAGTGATTCCACTACAGTGTTCTGATATTGTGCATTATTGAAATATTTCAGTATTATCTTATGAGGGCACTGCTGAACTGAGGTGCAAAGTGTGACCAACCTTTGCTGTAGCAGAAACTATGGAAAGTCCATTATTTTTTAAGAACCAGTTAACATCATGCAGAATTTTCCTTCTCTGCATAGCAGGGGTAGACTAAAAAGACAAAATGGGGCAAAAGGATCTTTGGCTTTTTTCTGTGTGTGAATCTCTTTGCTGAGGGTGTTTAAAACCTTTGCTACCTTGATCTGGTAGCTAAGATCTGCTACACAGAGAAATCTTAATACTGCAACTCTCGTCTCTTGATTCTGGATGTGAGTTGGTCTATCTCCTATATTCAGGTGGCACACTGATCAAATATGTGGTTTGAAGAAATACCAATTCTGATAGATAAAGAAGATTTTCCATAAGAGATGGAGCATTTGTGGGTATATGACTGCTGAAGTGTCACACTTTGAAGGATCTGGGAGAATATGTCATTAGGGTGCCATCAATTTTAGTCCTTTACCTAGAAGATGATGTAAACTGGCCCAGTGGACTAGTGTATCCATTAAGGGCTGATCCTGCAAGGTACTGAGCACTATCTCCTTACTCTGCATAAGCAAGTGCTTGACATTTGGCCTGTGGTCAGTAGCTGTGAAGTCAGTAAGATGATGCACATGTTTAGAGCTCAGTATGCACTTGCCTAGGCTGTATCTGATAGGGCGTGACATTTTGTCAGCTGTAGCGTTGAACATATGAGGCTGGCAGGTCAGCTTTAATATAGCCAGTTCTTGATCAGAATAGATCAAAAATCAAACAAGTGCATGGCTGGAAGCCTGACCCTCTTGACCTTGTAGTGCTTTGCAGATTAGGTCTTGAGTCTAGATCATCTTGAAACTTGTAATTCATGCTATTTCTAAACATATACAGTAGTGTAGGGCTGAGCTGTCACTGCTGTCTTGAGAGATCATCTTGCAGAGAATACATACAGAAAAGTATGGTATTATGGACATTATGTTTGTATCAAATAACGCTTTGACAGAAAACAATCCAGTTCAATTCGTACTTGAAACTCTGTTTCCTACATGATGGATTCCCTTCCTGCCCCAAATGGAAGTTGGAGGTGTGTTATTTACCTCTGTGCTATTTTTACCTGCTTTCAACTGTGATGCTCACTTTAACAATACTGTAAAATGCTTGCTTTTAATATTTCCATCTTATAAGACTCCTGTGGGTTCCATCACACCAGATGACTTCTGTGAAAATCAGCAGAATTTTAATTGGCTTGATTCATTCAAGTCAGTGGTGGATGTTCTGCCTTCACTTGTACTTTCCTTTGAATTTCAGTTTTGTTTCGCCACTGCTGTTGTGTTATTGGCTTTGTCAGGGCATACTGCAATAAATTCAGATGAACACATTTATGACCACCCTCATGTCTGATACAATTGAATTATGCTATATTTAAAATAACTTCCAAAATGGGTTGATACCTTTAATCATCCAGCAACTTGAGCTATTGACTTACTGTGTTATCAAAACTTGTTTCATGATTCTTTGTTATATTTAAAAAGTTGGCCTCCATTTTGTTTCCCTGGATTAAAATTTCATGTGGTTGCTGCTGGTTGCATTGTAATATAATCTGATCTGCGGTTCTTTTATACAAGGCATTTTACAAACAAGTCCTAAGATGCTATGGTTTCTGCCCCAGAGATTCCTGATCCAGTAAATACTTAAGCCTCATGTGTGTCAGGATACTGACTGTCATAGCTATCAAACAGTAAGTTGATGCAGAGAAGTCCCATATAGAGAAGGTTGGTACAGGAAGATGATATCAACCTGGGGGCTGCTGTGTAATAACTATTCTGGCCAGAATAGTTATTACACATAGTTTTCTCCTCAGACAAGTACTTGTACACACAAGACACTAATGAATGATACTATCTGCACAAATAAAAAAAATACTAAAATGTGTGGATGTCTGCTTGCAGTGTAGGGGTTGGGAAATGTAACCTCTGACAGTGGCTCCTGAATACAATATTAGTTTTGGGGCTCTTGTGGATTTTTGCAGATGCTTGCCGATCAAGCCTCGGAAGCAAAATATCTAAAATAGAAAGCATCTTAGAGTGACATTGCATGGGATAACTTTCCTCATGTAACTGGGGACATGTTTATTCTGCTGGTGCTGTCTATATGTCTATTTTGCTGAAAGTATGCTTGGTATATTAATGTTTTTCACACTTGCAACTTCTGATAGATTATGTTTCCTTGCTCTAGTTCTTGATTTTGCTTTCTGCAGATTGTCTTGCAGTTACCCATGAGAAGAGGTAGATATCTTGAGAGGGTAGAAGAACCTCTGACCTCTACAGGTTTGCCACTGTTGGAGTCAGATAGATTCTTCACATTTTCACAGCGGTGCAGATGCTGAAGTGCCTTTCTAGTGCAGCCTTCAACCTGTGCTTTCTTGAGGTAAGAAATCTTAAGGGCTGACTGATAGATATGTTGCTTGTGGATATCCAAGTATGAAACAGATTGGTGGCAATGTACCTTCCTCTTTTTATTCTTAAAACCCAAAAGACCTCATCCCAATTCACGGTAAAGGTTCTTGATGGTTTCATCATTCACCCACAGTCTTGAAGGTTTTTCTAACTTTTTTCCACACCCATTTTATCTGTGGAACATAGAACTGAACAGGATCTCAACAACTTTTTTTTTTTTCTTCTCATCACTGAGGATGTTAGTTCTCCTTTTCAGTCAGAGCTCATTCCTCTTCAGAACCTGGCAGTGATTTCTCCACTTTCATTTTAAAGATGCTTTTCCTGCTTCCTTTTGGAAGGAAGCTCAGTGACTTCTGAGCTGTAGGGTATATATTACAGTACGTGTTCATCCTAAACAGCTGGGAGTTAGTTACATGATGGCTTGCCCTATCATGACCTCAGTGCCTTCATTCTTGTTAGGAGTGGGGAATAATTTATACTGATGCTGAGAAGTGGGACTTGTGTGTGTCTCCCCCGTTACCTCCTGCTGGCAGTTACTCAGTTACCTATCATTTTATGTTGATATTTTAGCAGCTGTAGTGCAGGAACTTAAGTGAAGTCTATGTGAAGAAGGATTTGGAGGTAATTAAAAGGAAGGCAATGCAGAAGAATGGGATAGGAATGAGAAGGAGGAGGTGGCAGCAGGGAAACTTCTCCTGGGTGGGAGCATGATAACATCACTTGATCTTGCTGAATGAATGCTCGGGTACTGATCCAACGTCTGAAGTGAATAAAACAGTTAAAGTTTTCTGTTGTCACTACAGAGATTCTGCTCCAGGCTTCTGCTCAAACCACATGTGGCTGGCTGCTAAGGTTCCTCTGCAATTTGAAAGCGGTCTGTGATCCCAAGCTTCAAGACAGACTTGTTGGCCAATATAGGAAAAGGGATTTTTGGCTTCTATGAGTGAGTTACCACAACAGTGATTTGAATTCCCAAACACTTTCTAGAATTTATCGCATGCTTATTCTAGAGGGATGACTTCTTTGTGCCTGGCCAATTTATAGCTCATACTGCAGATTTAGCATCACTTATTTTAAAACCAGGCACTTTCCTTAACAATAAATGTCTTTAGAAAATAATCACAGGGAAATGTTTGGGGGAGATAAAATATAATACCATGTTATCATTATTTTGTGGCATTTTCCTGCCAGTTTTATTTCTGTAATATAGTTTATTCCTTTTGTAAGTCTCTGGCAAACATGAATAGAGCGGAATCAACAGATCTAATTCAGTATAGTTCTTCCATAACTCAAATAATGCAAATTTAACCAATGCTAACTTACATTTATAACCATGTTTATATGTTTATATGCTTCTGTTTAGAATGAATAAACTAAAAAAAAAAAAATCTAACTACTGCATCCATTTCAAGCCTCTACTAACTGTCTGAAACAAAGGAAGCATCTACACTGGTCACTTCTCACTTTTAGCATAAAGTTGGGCATTTTTGAGTGAATGATATATGCATTTTACAAGTAAGGCTGCTGGAAAAAGAAAGTAAAAAACTTGCTATTTAAAGCCAATAATACAGAAACACTCCTTCTCTGTAACTTATAATCATTTGCAAATAACAGTTTCACCCTTATGTTACATTATGGTTTCTCACTGATAGGGTATGCTATTGGTGTAGAATTGTCTCTTAGAACAAAAATGAAATTAGAACTGTAATAGCATGGATTTAATGGCACAGACTAATAACTTCTAGTGTATCCAAGAGCGGACGTTTGAGAAAGCATGACCTTGTAGCTGTTGCAGACCTGGATAGTCCTTGGACTGTCATGGACATTGCCTCTTGCTGTGTACTACTTGGGCCCAGCCTTTTCAAAACAGAGGTTGAAATTAGTAATGTGACACAGATCCACAGTGACTGACCACATAGGGAAGTATTCCTGGCTGCAACACCTTGCATGAGCTTGATTTCTGGGGAAAAGCCTGTGAAAGAAACTGCATGGACATCCTTTTATGACCAGCTATTTACAAAATGTGGCAATGGCTATGTCTGCATGATGGCTTAGACTCTTCCTGAACTTGAAGAGCCTTAAAATGCCTTGTGGCCACACAGGGCTATCCCTTGGTCTCTGCAAGTTTCATCCCACTGTTTCCACTCTTCCTGCCTGTGAACACAAGGCTGGCACCTGAGAGTGTTGAGCTGTGCTCCACAGAGCACCATGTTGGGTGTAAAATGTAGCCAGGATGGAATTCCTGAATAGGAGCTTCCCTGATCCATGCTGTGATTGTGTGGAGATCACTGAGGCAGAGTGCTGGTGCTGCTCTGTTCCCCATGGGCAAGCACTGCTCTCCACTGCTGTCCAGGAGCCCAGGGCAAGCATAGCCAGTGGAAGAGTGTGACTGAATCTGCGTTTCATAAAATAAAACAGTAGAACAGTTTTGGAATCTGTTTTTTTAAAGATTATTATTATTTTCCTGTAGGGACTCTTTAATCCTAAAATTACTTGTATATACTTACATATTTTACCTTCTTTTAAAAGGTAAGTCATTGTGGAGGTATGAGTGGTGAGAAGGGTGCATCATCAATACTAGAGCATCCAGTATCTGCCACACGATCGGACTTAAGCAATATAAAATGTAAGGCTTAGAAACCAATTCATAGCGCTTGATTGAGAGTTCAAGCTGAATTTCTTAAAGGCATGTCCAAGCAGATGCAGTCAGTGTACTGATGTGTGGCTGCTATTTGTACTGGGGAGGAAAAGATAAACTTGAGTGAGTAGTCAGCATTTCAGCAAATCTCTTCACCTGTGAAATGTCATTGCTAAATATGCTTGCCAGTGCTCCCTTTGTAATCTTGCAAATATCAGACTGTTGAATTAGAAGGGAATTTTTTTGACTGAAGGAGAGGGAAGGAGAGACATTCTGGAGAAGGGCTTTCATGCTTTGTGACTTCATAACGTCCTGATCTACTCCTGGGAAAGGACACTGATACCAGGTATATTTTAAGACTTTTTTTTTACTGATTTTGTTTGTTGTTTTGGTGTGGGCTTTTTTTTTTTTTTTTTTTTCTGTTTTATTATTTCCTACTTCCGTACTCAAGAACTTTCCTCTCTGATTTGCTTAAATCAAATTCTTGGGGATTTTGTTCTTTATGCTTCTCTATTTGAAGTAAACTGAAGAGGATCTGACAGCTTTGGGTGCTTTTGTGGTCAAAGACATACATTTTCCAAATGGAGGTGCATGTTAATAACTCCTTGAAGTGTCTGCAATGCTGGACAGGTTTGAGGGGATCAGGAGTGATGGTGCCTTTCTCATGGTGTAAGACTGACCAGTATCATCAAGTGTCGATCTCTGGGTGAAATGTTTCTGTGGTTGTTAAGCTGGATCTCTGTTGAGGAGTAGATGGTAGAGCGATCCCACAGTCATGCCAACTTGTTCTAGGCATCCAAAGAAGAGGTATTTTTTTCCTCTTAAGTGCTCGCAGCCTGTCTCAGTGGGAACTGGTGTGATTTCCACCCCCCACCTCCCAGTCCAGTAGTTGTGCAAAATTAGGTTAAGAGTGCAACTTCCATGCCTTAGCATCACTTAAAAGAAAGCTGGTGTCTAAGATCGGTTGCAAGGAAGCATGCTGTTAGCAGATGCTGCGTATGGCACTTGCATGGATCCAAGGTGCCTCTGGAGTCAGGCCTTGCAATCTCTCTGTAAACCTCTGCCTGCTGATAAAGCAATATTTGGAGCTCCAGGAGTCATGATGATTTTATTATGAAAGAGTAAATCAGAAGAAATGCAATTTCTCAACCTGCCCCCTGAAGCTCTAAGTGGGTAAAACACCTGTTTTGTTTTTTTTTTTTTCCAGGGGGCCTTGCACTCAGTGGTCTTGAAATGTACAGGAAAAAAACCTGCCTTCCCTCCAGTTTTCTCAATGCTGACTGTTTTCAGTGGATATGACCCCCATTTCTGTTAAGGCAAGAGCAGACTATGTCCTTGTCTAAATGTGCAAGGTGAATGCTGGTTGCCAGTGCCTCCATTCCTTGTTACCATGTCAAGTCAAAGGACAGACTCTTGTTGGCAGAGAGGAGGTGGCTGCTTTTCCTAAAATGACATAGCACTATGTGTATCCATTCCCTTTGCAATGAAGACTGCTGAAGTGCTCTATTTACCAGTGACTTTTCATGGCAGCCTTATGTGGGGTTACCTGAGATTCTGTGGCGCTGTACTCTGTTCCTACTATAAAATCCATTATATCCATTTCGCTTTAATGCACATGGGTTGCTGAGGCAATCCACCTTACACAGAATTACATCCTTTTTTAGTTCAGAAACTTATATCACTGAGTGCAAAACTGCTTTGCACAACCTTGTTCACTGTATCTGAATAATAGACCAGAGACTGCTGTTTTTCAAGATCTTCAGTCATTTTTGCTGTGCAGGAAAATATTCTTATGCTTAGCATACTTCTCTGATGTCGTTAATTTATATCCTATTGAAATGAGGTATCAGTGGGAAGTCATTTTGGGTGTGGCCTGATGGTTTCTGTAGGTTTTCAGTATCTGGGAAGTTTCTTGGTATAGGGTGTGGTTTACTTTATCCATTCACTTTCATTTGTAAATAGATATTTGGCTTTTACAGCAAATGCATTCCAGTCTTAACTGGAAAATTTGATAGTAATATTCATAATAAAGGGTAGATATGCTTCCCAGATGGATTTTTGTAGTTCTTTCCTCGCCCTGTCTTTCATTCCACAAAATGACCTTATGTGACCCCCCTCTATTACTGTTTGGAAGCCAAAAATCAAAGCGAGAACTCTCTGATTCTCATTGTGACAGTATGCCTGCTTAGCCCAGCTCTGAGAATTCATTACTCTACTGTAAGCAAATGCTTCTTTTTCTGTTATTGATTTCTTATTTTTTTCCTCCAGTGAATGTACTTACTCAGCCTGTTTGCTGTCACTTTGAAATGTCAGAGATGCCATTTGGACATTACTTTGCAGGAAAACAATGACAGGTCAAGAAACTCATAGGTTTTAAAGGAGCAGAGCTCTAGTATAGTTCAATGTATCTCAATATCTAAATGACATCAGGTATCAAGTTAGACAAGGACATACATTTCACAGTAACAAAGATAAAACGGCTGAGCCAGCTTGTGCTTGCTGCTCAGGTATGTAACATCCTACCTACTTAAACATTTTTTACTCCATATTCAAGTTGAAGAATAGTTCATGGCATGAATATTAGCTGTTGTCAGTAAATCAGAAGCACTCTGAAAGTTATTACTGAAAATGTCTACTTCTGCTTTTTGACTAGGGTAGACCCACCTACCCCTGTTAAGTTAATAAATATATGATAGGATCCTTACAAGGAAGGTATGGTAGTTGTAACTGTTCTCTGAAAATAAAGCATAGAATATGTAAGCTTACACAGCAAGAGATAGTAAGAAGAATTTGATATTCTCTAATCATTTTCACTTATTTCTACCAGGCTCCAAACAGCTTTAATTAGACTATTACAGTTATAGTATACAGTGGTACTGAAAATCCTGCTTTGTAGCTTGGGGGCAACCTTTGAATCTGCCACTAATTAAACATATGCAGTCTGATTGTGTACGCCTTGGGATCTGAATTTCATGGCTTTGATTTTTGGTATGGCAGAATAACACTGTCAGTGTAAATGGTGGTCAGTCTTGCAGTGGAGAAAGTAACTATGTGGGTCACTGGGGAACAGAGAACTGGGACTTAAATATTTCATTTTTCCCTGGAACTGGGAGTCTGTGTTACTCTGTCCCCAGGGTCCTCACCTTTGCCAACAGGATGGGGAAACCCTCCGAGATGCTGCAGACACTAGATGGTGCTTTCAGCCCGGCAGTGAGGAGCTGGGCAGGCAGCAGAAGGGCTTGAGAGGGTTGCAGAGGCAGCTCCCTGCCAGCCCCTGCTCCTGGAGCGGGGGTGTTGGAGGGTTACTGCAGTCTGCCACCGCTTTTAAAAACCCTGCTTAGTGTCCTGGGTTTTGGTAGAGTTTCCTCTGGTCCTCCCCTCCCTGTGAAGATGCTCCTAGCTGTTGTCTCTGTTTGCAGATGAGGATGGAGATTAAAGTTCACTCTGATCCTCTGAAGATGATCCTTCCAGTTTTTCTTGGGGTCCTGGGAGTGTTATCCCTCTAGAATAGTTGCCTGCTTTGTCTTCCTGATTTCTTCCACCTCTTAGATCACACTGGCTTTCTAGACAACTGGATGTAAGCTGATTTCTCTTAAAAGGCTTTTCACATCTTCGAATTGAAAATTTAAAATAGCTCAGGCTAGTTAAGAAAGTGTAATTCCAGTGGGCTTTGCTCCTCCACTGAGACCTGCTGCCCAGACAACACAGGTCTGGCTTTGGCTGATGAAATGTTCATTGCAGGTAGTAAAATAATCAGTTATACTAACAGCTGCTTGTGGAAGAAAACAGTTTACAAAACTTATGTTCATCTATAGAAGGAAGAAAAACTATTAAAATTATAGGTGGGCTTGCAGCCTGCACACAGCAGCCTCCAGCTGCAAGTCTGTCATGAGTGACAGTGCAATGCACGATTTGGAGCAGTGATGACTCATTGTCAGTGACAGCAAATTAGTAACGCAACATTGTCAAGACTCCCTTTACTGATACCATAGGCTGTAGAAGCCCAAAATATGACAGCTTTCACTTTAGTACTAGCATATGGCTGTTGGTTCGCTTTCACCTCTTATTTTGAAAGGACTTGCCATGTGTGTTTGAGGCCATCAATCCTGGTTTAATTTTTAGAAACAGAAGTGAGCTATGAATGCAAAATTCATGTTTTGACCCCCAGTATGCAATGGCAAGCTGATGAGCATAGCCTTGGGAGAGGTGCATGAGGCTTTGCTATTCAAGCCAAGGACTGAGTGACTCTCGAGTGTTGTTTGAGAGTGCTAAGCTAGGAGCACCTTCTGGAAGAAACTGGTTTTCCAGAAGCTGATCAGCAATAACCTGCAGTAATTCAGGCCCCTCAAATGTGTTTGAAATCAGGTGCTAAAGTTGTTACCTTAAAAATCTCAGATGTGCTGTTTTCATTTTTTAGTGTGTTTCAAAATTATCATTTTTTCTTTCTGCTCCCAAGCTCTGAATTAATTTGATGTGTGTTTCCTGAACTGGTTTGAAAGTGTTCTCAGCCTCTTCAGATCAGGTCTCACTTTCTCTGTTTTGTGAGAAAAGTCAACTGCTCAGGCTTGGAGTTTGAAATTTATACTGACTGGACAAGACTTACATTTTTGGAGAGCAGAAGAGTTTCTCTTGCTGAGTGACTTCTGGCACACACTGTGTGAGTTGTGAGCCAGCATAAAATGTCCTTTTGGTAAATACCTGAGCATAAAAATACATTTGTCCTACGTATTCACACTTACTGCAGTATTTTAATGAAAAGAAATATTAAGAATTATGACATGAAAGAATAAAAGGTGCTTCTAAACACGGACAGGTATTCCTGTACTTGTCACGTCACTTAGCTGTATCAAATAACTTCAAAAGTCTTTCAATGTCTTTAAAACCTTTTCTTTTTAACCTAAGACTAAAATAGGGAGTGAGTGCCACTGAGTGTCCAGATAGGGAGCAATTACGTATGTGAGTTGTTTCAAGAAGTGGGTGGGTGTAGCTCACAGTGCCTGTGAAGGGTTTGAAGTCTGCAGCATTTGTCTCTGTGGCTGGGTGCAGACAGGTCACTGTGTGACACTAAACAGTGAAGCACAGCTTGGGATTGAAAGAGAGGACGTGTTTGTGCGCCTGGCCCCATGGCTTCTGCTCGCATGAAAATCCTTTTTAACCTTTTATTAACTACAGAAAAAGGAAAAAAAATTCAAGTGCTTGAAAGAAGAAGAAGAAGAGAATTTTTATTTGAGGCAGGAGGAGGGGAAAAGTGGTTGACAGCTTTTTGAAGTCCTGGTATAAGTCTGACCTTTGCCTGCAGAGGCACTGAGAATAAAGTGAGCTGAAGTGCATGTTGCTATAAACTTATCTTGGTCTTCTGAGACCAAAACAAGAGAAACTGGTGAAAGAAGAGGGAGCAAAAGTATAAGGCAGAGGCAGAAAGTGGGGTTCCTGCCTGGGGCATGGACTCTTTGCCACTGCCTGCCTGCTGGTGGGGGGCCAGTGCTGCCAGTGTTCTCACCAGCCTCCCAAGACATCGCAGCAGTGGTGCTGCTCTGCCGGAGGCACTGCTCCAGGCTGTCCCTGCAACCACAGGTTTTCCTAGCCAGGGCAAGAGAGGCAGCCTTGGCCAGCTAAGCTGGTTTTTCATGAAGTTTAAAAGAGGAAAATAGAGGAAGAAGGAAGGAATGAAGCAAGGAAGAATTGCTCCCCTGGAGGGCTGGAGTGACTGCACAAATATGTATCTCCTATGGCAAGTTATGCTGGAGGTCTGGTGGCAGCTAGTGGAGGTGGGATGGTTTCTGGGTCAGTCTCTGGCCTGGCTATGCCATCTTTAATGATCGAGATAAGAGGATGTTGTAGTAAATCTTTGATTTGGGTGAGTAATGGAGTGGCAAACTGCTCTTCTAATTCCATCTGATCTCCTGAATGGTTTGGCACAGCCCTTCTTTTCCTCAAGCTTTAGTTTGTATTCCCCAAAAGACCCCCAAAAAGTGGGCTGAGCCCAGAAGTTGTTTTTGGTTAGCAATGAGGTCTAATATCAGATTCCTAAATTGTAGTCTCTGAATTTTCATTCTCTTGTATTTCATGTTTCTAGTAGCTATATTAATGTAATGGAGAAGTAAACCTTTTGTCTGCACTAATTTAGTGATCTAGTTTTCTTTACATAATTCTGCGGTGCTCACTTGTTAGAATTCTCTGTGATGCTCTAGGAAATAACTTTTGTTTTCAATGCTACAACTGCTACATTTTATTTTTGCAATGGTGGAATAGGTTTTGTTTAAACAAAACTGTTAATTCATCTCATTTACTCCTCACTTCCATCAATTTCTCCCTGTTGCATCTGGAGTTTAGTAACTCAATTTAGCTAAAAGTTGTCATTCAGAAAGCATGCTGTTTTCTGCTGTGGGTCTTAATTTGGATCATTCCTTCAGATAAGCTTTTTCCAGTGGATAATTACCCTCACTGTGAAAAATGCCTTATTTTTAATTTGAATAATCTGACTTAATTTGGCCTGTTGGGTTTTGTTGTATTTATTTCTTCTAGATGGAAAAAAAACCCTTAATACCGAGTATTATCCTTGAGAGGGACCATCTTGAAACTGGGCGGTAAGGGTTGTTATGGCCTGAGAAGTAGGGATGGGAGAGGAAGGCTGGAATGTGGGTGGTGAGGGCTTGTGCTCAGTGCAGTGCTGCACCCGAGGCTCCTGACTGGGAAGCAGGTGCAGTGTGTCACCTACAACGCAATGTCCACCCACTTTTGCCTTTTATTCCTGCCCACCATAATTAGTTTTCCTGTCAAAACTGTAGTAGGTAATAACCCAAATGTGCCTGAACTAGTGCTTATGCAAATATTGGCCTTCCAATAGATCAGTTCTCATCATAAGCTTTGTAGATACTTATATCGCATGGAAAATGGAGAGACTGACTCTTGTTACAGTGATTGATGTCATAATTTTTCACTACTTAAACTTTCAGTGGGTGACCATGGTTTTTCCTTTGTGCTTGCGAAGAGATCTCTTACTAATAGCCATGCCTCATTTAGCCTCCTTCTGACTTTTCCTAATTATATGTGCAAAAATATCATGGCAGGTGATTGGTTAACTGAACTAAATTCAGTTTTTATTTTATCTAACTGAAAGACAGTTTTTATCGTGCTACTGATATCGCTGTGCTTGTTGCACTATATGCATATATGCATATTGCCACTTTGCTCTGCTGTGAAATAGAGATGATGTGTCATCCTTACGCTGGTCAAACATCTATTCACATCCTGTTGGAGACAAAAGGTGCTTCCTATCTTTTGGTAGGGACAAATGAATTTACTTTCTGAAATTAGGCTTAGATTTAAGTGCAGGTGAATTGTCCTGAGTATCTTAAAGTGTTGAACTAAGACTTCTAGAGCAGGTGGTTATAATCTCTGTAGGACCTGTGAAATCTGGAGATTTTTTCTTTTGTAAAGGGAATAAAACCTTCTGGAAAGTTCATTGCTGACTTTGAAGTGCTCCTCTGTGGCTCTGCCTGTGAGGGAGCTGCTCTGCAAGGCCGGGGATGAGCTGGGAGCCAAGGGAGCTGGTAGCAGGGTCCAGCAGCCCCAGACAAGGCAAGGGTATGAACTATGCTGGGGTTCATCCAGGGCATCAGCAGCAGGAGTGACAGGAGCAGCGGGGCGGGAAGGGGGAGGTGGATGACTACAGTGTAGGTTCAATCTCCCCATGGGACGGGGATGAAGACAGACAACAACACAGCTCAGGTGAGGAGTGGGGATGCAGCCTAAGCTTATCCAGAGCTTCTTCATTGTGGGCAAAGGTCTGGTTGGGGTCCCAGGCGAGGATGGTCAGGGTGATTGAGGACCTGCTTAGCGCACTCAGGGCTCTGACACTGTTTAGTTACGCTGTGTGGGTATGTGCATGTGTGTAGGGAAATGTTTTCATTAAGTCAATTATTTGTGATTGATTTTCTGATTGCATTTAAGAAAAGAAAGAGCTAGATAGACACAGACTCTTCCTGCGTGGGGGACATGTAGGTCTTACTGGCCAACTCCCAGGTACCACCTCATCCACCTCCCATTGGTCAGCTGCTGACTGCAGCCACTGAACTCCCTGGCTGGCACAGTGTCAGCCAGGTAGGTGCTGGCACTAGATAGGAAAAGAGATTCGGCATGAAGCTGTGTGAAAGCAATAGCATTTTGAGCAAAGTGCATCTCTGAATCTAGGAATATGGGTAGGAGAGGAAACAGTGTTTGATGTTGGGTGGAAAAAGGAGGGTGTATTCAGTGCAGAAATATTAATTTGGCTAGTAATTACAGTAGGTATATTTTGTACTGCTTCTTACCCTTTGATTTATTGTTTGCAATTACAAGCTGCAGTTAACAATTCCAGGTTATTTTGCATGCATGATTCGAAGCAGAGCAATGGGCTCGCCTTTGTGGAGTCTGATAGAATAGGTAATTATTTGGGTCATCCATATTTGAAAGAAAAAGTACAGGCAAGGAAGGAACAAAGCCATTTTGGTTATCACTAACACAATGTAATCCCTTCTGCAAATAATTACTGGTTTCCACCTACTTCTCTTGGGGCTTAAACTAATTGCTGTGTTAGCAGACTACAGGCTGAGTTCAAAAGGCTAGTGCTTATGCAGCTGGTTCTGGAGGGAGGGAGTAACAAGAGAACGCAAAGATAATGAAAAGGAAGGAATTTTGGGATTATATTGCCACAAACACTTGTCATGAGTGATTTTGGTCGATTCTCAAATGAATGGCTCTTGCAGATTATTGTTAGCTTCCTTTTTTGGTTTGTCAGCCATTTTCAGCAACCAGTATAGTGTTGCTTCTTGCTGCCCTTTTGCATAGTCACTGCCAGACAGGTTACTTCTTATTTCCAGCTCCCCAATAAATATCTGCTGAGCCTTAGGGACATTCTAAAATTTTACAGGGGCATTGCCAATTTGTGAAGCAGGGAATAAGCACCAAGTTTTGCTGTTGAAGGGACAATGTATGCTACAAAAGCAGGGAGCAGAGAAAATGTGCAGCAGAAGCAGCAAAGATCCGAAGATGAGCATATGGCATAAAATACACTAGCCTTAGCTGATGAAACTCTCTGCAGCATGGTTATGCTGAAGGTTTCGGGATGCAGGGAATAACAATATGCATATAGAGCACTCTGATTCAGTGTCACATCCACACTTGACAAGCAAGGTAAATGTTCCCCAAGAATCCAGCACTACCTCTGTAGTCATGAAGGGCTTTGTTTGGAAATGGTAATGCACCACCAACATGGATCAACAGCTGTGCACGCTTTAATTTAAATTAATCTGGGAAAGAGTAGAATACTGTGGTAACTTGGGAGCTATTTTGGGCTCTTGGATAAACATCATTTAGACTTGTGTAAATTTGTAGGGGTTATTCTGACAAAAGTACTATTTACCCAAGTTAATATGTACTTTATTTTGGTGCGTGCTCTATATGTATTTGATCAGTCTGCATACTGTTTACTTAAACTGTAACTCTAATGCTTGCAAGACATCTAGACCACTGGATATAGTATATTTTTAGTTTGATCTCTGACTCGGATTTAAGACAGACAGTGCTAATGGGTTGAAATCATCTAACATTAGTAATTTTGAGTGACAGATTGCCTGACCTATTTCTCCCTAGAGTCAGAACAGTCATACAGGAGAAGCTTCTTAGATGTTTAGTCCATTGGGTTAGGGACTCTCTGCTGAGGGAGAGAAGTAAATATGCCTGGGGTAATGGTTTCCTTCTTTTAAAATATGCTATTTGATAGGTGCTTGTGATACTGACCCTCACATACACATTAAAAAGCCTGTGCTAATATTTCTGATGGGTGCTGCTCTTTTGCTCTATTTTCCTTGAAGTACATTTCCTAGTGGTGGCCCTTGGATTCCCCTGAGAGTCAGGAGTAGTCTCTTTAATATCCAATAAATATTCTTGGCAGTATAAAACTTACTAGAGTCATCCATCTTTCAAGACAATCTTGACAAGCCATGCATGAATATAGGTTAGTAATTATTAATTACAGGTCAGAAAGAGGTGGGAAATAATGGAGAAAAATCACACTTTCTATTTTGGTTCTGGGGTTTTTTGTGTGTATGCTAGTGAATGGGAGAATAAGGGACACCAGAATAGTCCTGGTGTGCGGTGTCCTTTACCCTGCCCCACGCCTCACTACTCATCCCTTTTATCTATAGAAAAGGACATTATTTTTTCTTCCAAATAACGTTGGAAAGTTTCATTTTTGTCCTGATTTTGCAAGAAGTTGTTGGAGAAATGCTTAGCAATTTCTGGTTAAACTAAATTGTTTTCATTTAGCCCAAATTCCTTGAGACTCCTTCTTCATCCAGCTGCTAATTTCAGAGCTTTCTTGTCCTTGTCCCTCTCAGCTAGTCCCATTTGTTTGTTTTTCTGCATCCGTTCCTCTTTTTGTTGGTTAAACTAATTTTGGACTGATTGCGATGGGACTAGAATGAGGGTTGGTAGTCAATGCCATAGACGAGTCTTCCTTTGAATGACTCTGCTTTGTATAATTTATTGCTTTTCCAGTGCTGTGTGCATGAGAGAGATGAAAAAGAAATGCTCTGTGGACTGCTTCATTGCTCAGTTTGCAATAAGAATTCAGTTCAAAAGGAAAAGGTATAGTCAACCTATGGCTAAAGCATCCGGTATTAGCAGGTGATGACACGTAAGGAATCAGCAAATGTTCATCTACCATTATTAGCAGGTATTAATTAATACCATTTTAAGCATTCATATCTTTACTTATTCCCTCTATCAACACGATCAGACAAATCGCAGTAGATCTTACTGTTCCTTCTTAAGGTTGTGTCAACATCCAGAGATGAGACTCCAAAGGTACGTTCTCTTCCAGGAAGCAATCATATTAAAAATAACCATCAGAGTTGCCTCTTAACGAGCTTTGCTGTTGTTGACACAGTGGCTGGCACTCTGGTTTCTCAGAGCATAACACTGCGAGAGGTTGTTCTTGTATGAGATGTGATGGTAGTCTTTCACAAACTGGGAAACCCTGCACTGCCTCACACTGCGCTAAATTATTGTAACACCTTTCTGATGATCAGTATGACTTCACGCTCACCGCTGATAATGCCTATGTGGGGTTTGCAAGCCCTGTGAAGACAATGCTGAGTAAGAGATACCAAACACAGGAAAAGAGTCAAATGTAAACCAGTGTCAGTTAAACAACAGGACAAATATCACCCTGACAACTCTTTTGCTCTTGAGAAAGCAAAACAGTCACTTAACTGTGTAGCTGTCAAGTAATGAACTAAATAGCTACCAAAATAATTCTGTAGTCTTCTGAGCCTCAGCAGAGAGCATGACATTCCGTACTGAAGCAATTAGGCCCTGTTGCACCGAACTGTGCCATTAGGCACTGAAACATGAGGCTGGTGAATACATCTGATGCCTTGCTCTGGCTGGTGAGGGGAAGAGCACACAGCGAATGTGGAGGCAGGAATGCTCTGGCTATGGGCTGTTGGTCAGATGCCACAGCTATATTTCTATGGTGTTGATAGGGCTTCAGCTGCCTGTGAACCCCAGCTTTGAGGCAGACTGGGATGGTGGAATAGCTGCTTTGAAGTAACTTCTTTAATTCTTGCTTTAAAACATCATGTTACTTGGTCATATACTCTGCACGTAATATGACTGTCTGGTTGCTTATACCGTTCTCCTGGATCTGAGTGGCTTTTTATAAAAACTAGCTCTTCAGACTGTGAAATAAATGTGAAACAAGGCACTATCCTGTTTCTAGTACTTCAGGCAGGCTGAAAGGTCCTGTTTATTTTATCTCTGTGGCCCCAATAATACTGCTAGACGTACAAAGCCATTAGACTTTTGATCCACAGTCTTTCCGGAAGAAAAACCAGGTTGAAGGACCCCCTTTATTGGATACACAGCCAGATACCAGGGTCAAGCTGCTACTTACGGTCAATTTTTCTTGAATAAAATATTCCCTCTTTTAGATTTAGAGTTAATTCAGCCTGCGCCCAGGGGTGCCCTTCTCCATCCGTTGTGAGTTAAGTGTTCTTTATCCTTCTTCCTTGAGAATATCCACCAAAGCTTCGCATTCCCTGTGCTCTCAAACCCTTGAGTCTCTCCTAGCAACTTTTGAAGGTGCAGAACTGCCACATTTCCTTGTAATTTTGAAAAATATTAATAGGGACCATCAAGGATATCTTCTGATCTCCAGGTGGGTACAGATGGGTGAAAGTGATGGGTAACCATCTCTCAGGTGGGTGGGTCATGCTGGAGGTGTTTCCATGTTGCAGAGAAGACAATGGGAGGCTGTTACCCAGGGTTTGATACCAGTATGCTGATAAACACAGGCTGATAAACATAGTCTTTTAGCAGAACAAATTAGCTCCCCTATATCAGCCAGGCTGAAATGGCTGTGGTGCTGTGCTTGGCTAACCCAAGCCTGCTTCTCCTCTCTGAGAGAAAGATTTCAATGTGGTGGGCAAGAATAGGGGCGAGGCGGGCAGGAGGCCAGCATGGAGGAGTAGTGCGTGGTGGTGTGGGAAGGGGTTGCGCTGTGGTTTGGGGCATTGCTGCCGTAACAACCTCGTGGCGCTCCCCAGTGCTGCTTGGGCCATGTTGTCCTTAGCTGAGTGCACTCCTGGCTCAAGAGTTGCCCTCTACAGATGAGCAGGTGCAGAGATGCTGACTATTCTTCTGCCAGGGCCGTACAGGGCTTATACCTCTGTGAAGGTAGGAGAGCTCTTGGATTATGAATACAGTTGGTGATTTTCCTCAAACTTTGTGTTAGAGTGTGGTTTTCCTATTCTAGTGTCCCTAAAGCATGGTGTCAGGAAATTTAGTGTTTTCAATCGGTACTTACTTGGTTCTTTTTCCATCCTTCTTATAACTTAACAGCAATATATGTGTATATTTACTTCTTTAAAGATACCTCTTACGGGGTGAGACCCAAACCTGTTTCATGCTATTTAATCTTATTGTTTCATAGGATGATATGAAAGGCCACACAGCTTCTTGTAAATAAGATTAGGTGGAAACAAATATGGAGATAGAAACATTCTGAATTTCAGACTCTTTCTGACTCAAACTTAATTTATAAATCTGTTCTTGCTAATGGCATAGACATTGACAGCTCTGTATTTTAATTATATTAATTTAGTATAGTTTGTCTACATTTATAGCTGAAACTATCAAGCCCCAAATGGAGCTAAATGCCTGTCGTGTGAAATTTGTAATTTATTTAATTACAAGTTTTCTTTAACCTTAACCTGGGCTTCTGCCTGCAGTTTTATCTGTTTTTATACCAGTTCTGATTAGTAGTTCAGCTTGTCATTTGTATAATACTGTCAATTATCTTTTCTTCTTGAAAGCAGTCAGGCAATAAATCAAGTTTCTTTTGCTTGTCGAGAAATAGATTAACTAAAGGTTTCTTTAGCATAGAAATTCTTTATTTTAAGAATTTACATATATTGCCCTTGGTATACCTCAGCCTTTGCTTTATTGTCCCTCTTGAAAGCAAAGTGAAACCACTGTGAATCAGATTTTCAAATCTAATGTATTTGAGGAAACTAGTGGGAGCGATGTGCTCAGAAATATAATAGCTGTTTTGATGTTTTAATATGTCATTAAATACAGAATAATTAAAGTGTAATTCAAGTAATTATCAAGATTAGGTAGTCCAAGTCCAGAAACGATTTTTTTTTTTTTGGGGGGGGGGGCGTGGCGGGGAGAGAGATGGAGGGTATGGGAGGGAAGCTATGCTGATGTGAATGACAGTGGGAGGCTGGCATTTGTTAGAGATCTAAATGTGGGATTTAAAATGATCTAAAGGGACAAACTTTTGTGTATTCTCTACTTATACACAAACTGTATTATACATATTATAACCGTGTCCTGGTGACAGCACAACAAAAAATAATGGGTTTTTCAGATGATGTGGATTACACAGAACAGCATATTATGTTGTCATGATTCCTATTTTTTTCTTCCTATGTCCTAACACCACATTTCCCAATCCACTGCCACCTGTGTTTTTGCAGGACTTTACCTAGGAGGCTGAGGGAGACTTTGGAAAAGGCGGAACATGACCTGAATGGCAGGTGCACAGAATTTTAAATAAACTGATGAGGCAAGGTGGAAATCTGGCTCACGATGGCTATTACCCAGGTAAGATGCAGCTTTGCTCTGGTCAAAAGTTTGGGCAGTGCCAGCTGAGTGCAAAAGGTGGGAAATGATGGCTAAAGGGTCTGGAGCTGGATCAGAGGCAGAAGGTAGGAAGCATCCCAGAGAGAGGAGTGAGGGCTCTGGGTCAAACAACAAGATGAATTTGGGAGCTTGAGCTGCTAGGGGTTGGCTGGAAAGAGCTTGGGAAGAAAGAGCAGACAAGGTTTACCTTTTTCTGTGTTTACCTGGCTGTTGGGGCGTGGTGTTGAAAAGCTGTGAAACAGGCAGTGAAGGAATGGAGTTGTGGATGCAGAGGATAGTTTGGGAAAGTTGCAGAAGTGTGGACAATATCCCTGCTCTAGTTTAAGCTAGGTACTGGAGTGCTAAACCGAATTTCAGATCAGCTTAAGAGGTGCTTAAATGCTATGTGTGGCCACCACATTTTCCACTCCTACAGGATAGTCTGAGGTTCCTGGGAAACCTTTCAAATCCAAGAGCTGTGAACTAAACACTGAGAACAAATTATAAGCAGCAGTTGTTTGGAGTCTATTTTGGAAACCTTTTGTAATCTCAATGGTCCCATTGCAGCATTTAAACTTAGTCGACAGCCTGTGATATAGCTTCTCTGTCCTTGTGCACTCGTGCCAACACAGGAGGTCTCTGTCCTTCTCAGACCAAACTAGCTGTTGTCTAAGAGCATGTGTACAGACATACTGGTTTCAAACAGCACTGCAGCTCTGTGCACAGTCTTCCTTATGCCCTGCCAAACTTCCCGCTTTGGTGGCGTCATTCTTCCTTCTGTGACTGCTGGAGGTTGCTGGGGATGCAGCATCTTCCTGGGCATCCTCCCGCAAAAGCCTCTAGCCCCTCTAGCGGAGGCTTGTGAGGATGTTAAATAAGATGACACATCTCTGTCCCAGCTGGATCAATATTTGATTTGCTTTTAGGTCTGCCTGTCACAGAAGAACAAGTAGATAAATGATGTGAATTTCTGAGGAATATTCACAATACCAGCTGCCAAGGATGTCACTTCTAAACACAGCATCTGCTTGAGTGCGATGTCTCTCTTGGAGACCTCTGAGGTGTAGGATGTGTGCCTGGGCTGGTGGGAGCCCCTGGTTACTAAGTGCACATTTCCAGTAAATGAGTGATACCTTCAGGGCATTGTAGAGCAGGTGGAGATAGGGTTTTTCATCTGGGAAATTTAGCTGCGGTCTGTAAATAAATAAAAAAAAATCCTCACAGGAAAAGTAAAACAAATGACTGCTAAGGCTGCATCTGCTTTCACTGATAATTTGCAAGATAGTAGACCTTCTGTGGGGGGGAAAAAAGTCCTTAAAGAAGTCTGTGATGCTGGACTATAGTGCTTCAAGTCATTTAGGTTGGTCTTCAAAAGTGATATGGTGGGTTTGTTGTTTTGATTTGTTGTGTGCGGTTTTGTTTGTGGGTTTTTTTTGTTTGTTTGTTTTTTTGTTGTTTTTTTTTTTTTCCAGTATCACTATAATATTCTGTTGGTGAGGCTTTGAGCTGTTTCTTACTGCTCTCTTGATCTTTTCTCTATGGAGAAGGTTTCCTGAGCTGGGAGATGGGAAGCACGGGCTTGCCCAGAGCTTTCTGAGCGCAGTGGGAAGCCCCATGTTGAGTTCGGTGTGTGTGAGGTGATGAGCAAGGGCAAACCGTGGCAGGGTGCCTGAACAGCCACATCTCTGCCTGCTGATGGGTGCTTCTTTGCCGAAGGGCCTCTGCTCCCAAAACCAGCTTCTCCTTCAGTTTTTTTTTCCCCCACTAAGAGCCCAGAGATGTGACTCCCCGTCTCACTGAGCAGTTATAAGGAGTGGAGGCCTCTTATACCTAGTGTCAGACCAAAGAGCTGCTAGGAACAGGGGAGAGGTGGGTGGCAGGCAGGAAGACAAGGGACAGGGAGACGTAGGATTTACTTGCCTGTTCATCCTTGGTAGGCTGCTGTTGCGTGAAGTTTAGATTATGAGTGTACAGATTTATATGGACACCTACACCTTAGAAGCTGCCTGACAGCCTGTTTACCTTTAGTCCCCTGATGTGGTTGTGTGTCACATTAAACCAATGGCATTTTGGCTGGAAAATGCCCCAAACATGCAACTACATTTTTATCTCCCTGCTTAGGAAATGTGAATCAATTTGAATTTGAAATCCGGGAAGACTCATCTGCATTTACCCTGACAGGTGACATACAGTGTTGCTTGAAATAGACTTCATGATGAATAAAATGTGTTCAGAAAGGAGTAGATCACCATCTGGTTTGATTTTTGGGGTCTGACATATATTCCAAGCGGAAAGTGGATTATGTCCTTTAGGTTTGATACCTTGATTATATCTGTGTAGCGAGGTGAGCTCTGAACTTCTGGCCAGCTTGTGCTGAATTGTGCTCTCCTGACCTTCATCTGCACTAGCAAATGAATACAGGAGGAAAAAAATACTAATAGAAAAGAACCAAGCCTGGAATAGCTGTAGGGGAAGGAATTTTAAATGATGGCATGGGCACTATGCATTTGCAATTGAGTTTACTGCAAACCTGTTTAACTCAGAAATGCTGTCCCTTCATATCGAACACTCTGCAGTTACAGTGTTTCTGATGACCCAACTGCCTATATGTCACCTCTCTATCAAAGAGCTAAAGGTGATTTCAGATTGAGGTTAGCTCTGCCAGCTTCTGCCTAAAAGTGTAATAGACTTATCTGTGGAACTTGCATTTAGTTATTTTCTTTTAGCCGATTTAGGGCTTGATCCTGACTGAGTAGGGGGAAAAGAGAAATGTCTCCTCCTTGCTGTATCTCTACATGCAAGGAGGATGATCTTCTATTGGAGCAAGCCGCTCGCTGCTCTAGTTTCTTTCTGTAGCCAATGTGTGGGGCAGGATATTTGCAGGACTGCAGTTAGGATATTGAAGCTGGTTTGGTTTTGCTCGCTGTGGGGAGCGATCACTGCTGCTACTGTGCAGTCACAGCATCCAAAGCCCCAGAGTAAGCAGGGGAAGCGTATTCTTCCATGTGTCTTTGCAGTGCCTTGTGCCCGAGAGCAGCAAGGACTGGCTGCTGTACAAGGGGAGATGACCTGGGAGCTCATTGCAGGCTGCAAACCAAGCAGGGCAGAGCTGGGGGTGGCCACCAGGTTCAGCCAAGAGTCCAGATTACCAGGGAAGTCACTGGTGATGAGGCAAGCCCAAGGTTGAGATGGGAAGCCAGGTCTGCAGGCTGGAGTCCAGATCAATGGGGTACCTGCTCGGGCACAGGGATGGTTGCAATGCTGGTGCACGGTGGCTCAGGTGGGGATCAAGGACACGAGCCTCGGTGTTAGAGCACTTCCCAAGCAAAATGGGGAGAAAACCAGCTGGGGCATTGCCCAGCAATTTCCACGCAACAGCTTTTACCAGGGAGCTGGTCTTGGGCAGTGAGCTGAGCCAGGAATGTCAGGCTGTGCAGCTCTTGCATCTGTCCCAAAGGGATGTACCTTTTAAATAAATCCTTAATAGATCTATTTACTGTTTTCATGTCTCTGTGTTCAGTCTACTTCCTTACAGTTAGCTGATACATGTAATAAAGGTAGTAGTAGTGCTTGTGAGGGTTTATTTGATCCTGGCTCCCATAATTTTTTCCTTACTGCTGCACATCAGCTCTACTTAGTTGTCAAAGAACCACAGTGTACTGCTCTGTATGACAGAGGCAGAGGTTTCTTCTTGAAAACAGGTGACTTTTATACCCAGCAGGCTAATTTGTTATGCATTCCTGGAAAACAGTATGTAAAAAAAGGGAACAAACTTCTACTTATTTTTGTCTGTGTACACATGAAAACATTTGTATTTTTTGTCTTTCAAGCATAAAAACAAGAGTAAACTACTTACAGGCTTACCTGGAAGGCTGTAGCTATTAGACATTGATTAGTGTTCCATTTACTTATTTTATTCTTTTTGAGAAATAATTTTATCTTACTGGGACATCAGTTTTGGAGTAATTTCTTGACTCTGAAACTACTATTCCTATCTTTCAGGCACATTCATTGCATATATCTGATATTTTCAGAGAACTCGTAATTGTTAGAAAAGCAGACAGTGTAATTTGCTCAGCATTGTATTTTTCTTTGCCATTTTTTTTCTTGTAACTGCTAATTATTACGCTACTTGAAGCAATTATTTAAGTGTTTCTTTCCATTCCTAGCTGGCTGACTTCTTGTGCAGCTTGTTCATTTAGGTACAGAAATTCCACCAAACCTGGTGGAGAGTCTCCTGCTCTCACAAACTGCCTGTCCTCTTATTCACATGGTATAAATGGCTCACTTCTTTGTGACTGTAGCATGGATGAAATCACTGGGGAGAGTCTCTCAGAGGGGGGAAAATGGGCCTGCTCTATAGCAGAAAGCAACATACCTCCTCTAAATTGCTAGAAAGCAAATTAGAGAAAACTGGAAACAACTTTGCTGAACTTTTTTTCCCCCCTGATTCCTTATAATTGTTCTTTGCATAGAACAACCTCCTCAACAGTCTACATTAAGAGTTGATACCTCCTATACCCTGCGTTCTTCGCAGTAAACATTTGAGATTAATGTCAGTTAGCATCTGTTTAGGAGCTAGAGACATTATTCCAGCTGCCTCAGGGACAAGCATGAACACAGAGACCAACCCCTCTGGGGTCTCTTGCAGCTGCATGGGGCTTGTTGTGAGCTCAGCTGGTCCTCAGGGAGAGGAAAATGAAGAGACAGACATCAGGAGCTCTACCCTTTGATTCTCAATAGCCTTTCCAGGGCATCTTTCAGGTATATCCTGGGCGTGATGATTCTCTAACTGCTGATGAGATTTTCTTGGCTTCCCAACTTCCGGTGACTGCCAGAGACATTTGCTGAGATCCTGCCCTCATCTGTGTTCTTTTTATTTCCTCATTCCTCTTTCATCACCACTTTGTTGCCTCACCCTCCAAAAACCTAGCTATATCGTTTATGGTTGAGCCTCTGAGAACGTCACTTCTTTGTATACATGCTTATAGCTTCTACATACTAACTATATAGTATGTAATATTAATTATATAGTATTATATTAGTATAATTATGTAGTATGTAATACCGTGTAGAAGGTATAAGCATTCACACAAAGAGGTTATGTTCTTCGGGCCTGTTCTTTGGTTTTAGACTTCTGTTATGATATGGCTTTATTCGAAGCTCCTCATACAGATATTTGTAGGAATGGACACTTTTTTCCACATTCTCTGTTTCACTGCAGGGAGAAGTGATTGAGAACCCTGTTCAGAGCCAAGGTTTGAACCTGTGTTTAGTAGGTAAGAGTGGTGTGGGTAGTTTCTTCTGTAAGTGTGAAAGGCATCTGTCCCAGTCTGAGCCATGTGGTAATAAAAATGAGTGTAAAACTGTGATGTGCAATAAGGTGTCCATTGCATTATTTTGTTGTCTAGTGCCTTTCCCAAACCTCTTGGTGATGTCTCACTGCTAGTAGGAGGCTGCTTGATGACTTCATCTTGGAAATATCCATGCTAGCCACCTCAAGAAGAAAGTTCTAGCCTAATAGAAATTGTAAGTAAAACACACACACAAAAAGAGTCTTCTTCCACTTTTGTTGTTTTTGCTCCCCATTTTGATAGAACAAGTTATGCCACCCTGAACCAACCATTTGGTAACGAGAAAGCATATAGAGACCTCTCAAGTTTCATAACAGCTGAGACATATCTAGCATGGTTTTAAGTAGATTTTGAAGTGCCTGTTGCAGTCTGGGTGTGGCAGCATGAAGCTCTAGGCAGGCTGGTTGGATATTTATCTTGGATAGTTTTTGCAGCTCATGCTGAACCCTGTGATGCATGGCTAGGATGCTGATTTTTGGATAGATTTCCACTGCACTTGCAATATTTTCTTGCAGTGTAAAATTGCTCGCCATTATCTTGTCTTGTTTTCCTAAATGTCTGTAACTTTGGATTTTAGGTGCAGTAGTCTCAGGAAACACAAATCACAAAGTCTTCCCTTGTTTTTTTCTTTTCTTGACTTAAGAGTTTTCTAAGAGTTGAAACTATACGCTCATCTGAAGAGTTGGCATACCTGCCCACTGTGACAAAGGATAGTTATGGGTTAATCTGTAGCCAGTTTGGTAAGTGATACTGTATTGATCCAGCAACACAATGATGTACATATTTTTCTTCCTTTGCTTGAGTAACCATTAGTCCTATTATTACTTTACCTGTGTATTCTGCCCTACCAGTGTATCATGAGAAAAAACATAAAGCATGATCTAGCATAAGCACTTGAGTATATTGTTTGTTTACTCATCTAAAAAATCATTCAGAATTTGCAGTATTTGCTTTGAAATTAGAAGCTGATTTTAATAAGTATCTCTTGCGCAGAGAGTAGAATTGAAAATATTTTGTATTGACTATCCTGAAAGAGAATTCGTCACCCATGTCTCCAAGGTAAAGAGGTTATACAATTAAGGGGAGTAGACAGTGAAGCTCAGGCTGTCGTATGGTAATTTATTAGTAAGTGCAGAAGTGAACAACAAAAGCCACTGGAACCCTCTTTCATGGAAAATGTACAACACCTGAGAGACAAATGCTGACCAAAGAGATTATTTTCTGTTCTGTTAATGGGAGGCCCTTAGGATAATCCATGGATGTCTTCAAGACACTAAAAAAAAAATCTTCATGCCAGTTTCCCTTCTAATTTTTAAAAATAGATTGATTTTATCTTTCCCTAAATGACTGCTTCATTGCAGCAGAAGGAGTTGCACAGTGTTATACTTAATGTCTTTGAGTAAAAAATGGGTTTTGTTGTCACAGCAGTGAATTGTAAAGATCCACATGGAAATGCCTTTACAGTGAGTCAAATATTTGTTGGAAATTACTGATTGTTTTCTCTGATACTATTTATGACGGTCATATAATGAAAGTGGGCAAAAAATAATTTTTAGAGATTAAATAAAAGTTGGCAGTTAGTTGATCTCTGTGTGACCCACACCAGACAGGACTTGGACACAGGGCTATTTAATGCCTTGCACAAGGCTGTCCTGCCGAGCTTGAAGCCAGTGTGAGCAGTACGGTGTCAAGTATGGAATAACCATGCTATGCGTTGTGCTACCTCCTGCATGCTACCTTGCAGCATTTCTCAGGGAACTCCTGAGAAGGTGCTGCCTCATACTCTTAGCATCAGAAGATACCCCTAGGACAGATATGGGTGCTCCTAACACTGCACCTTTTCCTGGAGGTTCTGGGAGAGGCACAAATACTGCAAAATGGAAAAAGGTAGCAGAGAGTTAAGGCCGTTCCATAAATGGTTAATCAAATTAGGTTTGTAAGAGGAGCAGGTAAGAGAGTTTCTTCCACATCAAGGTGAATAATGTGAATTTTGCTCTGTGTGTGCAGATTTAATTAAATGGTGACTCATTTCTTCTCTGCCGAGAATGGGTCCCTCTCCAAACACATGCTGGGATAGAGATCTGTGGGTAGCCAGTATCACAGTATCACCAATCAGCTGAAAAAAATGGTTAAGTATAACATTAGTGTCCAAGTATAGTATTAGTGTCCATGGATTTGACACACTCCTGGTTATGATCGTGTTTTATGAGTCAAGAACTGGAGCTCCTGCTCTGGTGAGTGACCTGTTTGCTTGGTGGTGGTCTCTCCACTCCTTTGACTGATTGGGTTGGTTGGTTTGTTTGTTTTTAAAAACAACAAATCATTCTCCAAAGGATGCTCTTGCGCACATAACATGTAAAGTGCAAGCAAACTGTAAAACACAGTTTTATTGCATAACCTGAAAATCTGTGCTAGTGTCCTCTGTGTTTAGCACATATTGTTGCCTAACCCCAACACCTTGAACCACTCAGCACCTGGAGAAAATACTGCCAAGGCAGCTGGAGAGGAGCCCTGACCACCTCAACCAAAATCCTGTCAAGTACATCTATAACAAACTGATCAACCATCACAGTTTAGGCATTTGTATTGAAATGAACTAGTGACATCACAGATGAATGAGCAAGTTTTGAGGATTTCTTGATTTATGTATTTGGCTGCGTATTTTAAGCAGGAGCCTTTATCTCACATTTGAGTTGCCTCTAAACAGCACTATTTCTTATCCTGCATTTACTGTAATCTAATTAATGTAGGAATTTCTTACATACAAGGTAACTGAAATCTCACTTCTGTCCTTACTGACTTTGTAGATCTACTTAGACAGGCGTAGATTTGTTGTACTTGTGGATATGACTGTATATTTCAGTGATGACAATTCTCACTATAAATGTTGGAAGTTCCTGCAGCTCTGAGGTCTGCTAAACAGGCTTGAAGTCATCTTATTGATGTAGTCAACCACCGATACGGCTAGCATGAAGCTTTTGTCAGAAATGTGAAAACATGCCTGCTTCTTGCACTATGGTGTAAATGTCATGCTCCACTCAGGATGTTGCTCATGGTATGGCAGTACTAATTATGTAACATAAAGATAGCTCTCACTTAAGCTGTGTGGTATCATTGTACCTTTAACTAAGCAGAAACAGAATTTGGTTTTAATTTTGTCAGTTTAGACGAAGCTGAGCCTGCAAGCACCTTCTGACACCCACATTATCTACAGGTGCTGACTAGTGTCCACGTAGCTTTGCTCACTTGCTTAGAAAACAACAGTGTCAACATATGAAGACTTCAGGGGATGTTGACTGTGAGGCTTTTTTTTGGTGTACTTTTTCATTTGAATATAGTGCTATATGAGCAGAGATCTGCTTTCTAGGAATGTGTTTCTGCAGAGCTCTTGTTATGCCTTGGGACTTCTCATGACCTCATCATGCCTTTGCAACTAGATTGTTCCCTCTGATAAGGTGCAAATAGCAAAATGATTGAGAGCTCTGCAGGACAAAAATACATATTTTTGTCTCCAACAAATAAAAAAAAGGTGAAGAGGGGAAAGATCTGAAATTGCTCTCAAGCTTAACCTTTTCTTTATGATTTTAAAAATCATTTGCTTCCATGTTTTAAACAGAAGTTTCTTTACAATTTTTACAGTTTTGGAGGGGAGGAAAGAAGAAGGCTTAAAAGTTTTCTTTCAGGAAGACACTTTCATTGGATGTCATTACCTGATTCTGGGGGAAAAGTTGGCAAGAGGTGTCTGTGATTAAAACAGCAATTCTTGCAAGGCAGTATTGATTCCCTTCTCTTCCCTACCTTCTCCTTCACTGCTTTCCTATTCCCCTTTTATAGAATGAACTAAAGCTGTTGGCAGATATGGGGTGAGAACCTTCAAGAGCTCCAGTCCACCAATTTCCTCCCTCCTCCCTGAACCCTGAGACCTCCGCTCCGCAGGGTGCAGGTCTACAGATACCCTGAAGTTAAGGAGTGAGGTGTTTATTTAATAAATGGGCTATAGCTATCAGGAGTTGTGTGGTAAAGTATTAACTTGCTTCCGTGATGTTGGTGGAGGAACTTCTGCTCAGAGGTAGCAATGGTGAGAACTGACCAGAAGAAGCAGCAACAAAAAACCCCCAAAACCCAATAAAAAAAAAAATCTTCCAGAATACTAAACACTGCAGTTCTGGCTCTTTTTAATTAAATATTATTTGAGTTAAAAAGTAAGTTTTCTTGACAGACAGTAGTTCATGAAAATGTCATAATGCCTCAAAGTGGAGCTTGATTCTCTGTTGATTTGGGTGAATGTTTTTTTGAGTCATATCTGAGTTCAACCTCTAAAATGTGTTTTCAAGAGGTGGGGAGGGGATGGAAGCAGGAACAGAGGATGTGGGTTGGAATAGGAGGCTAGCTGGAGTTTGAGGATAGGGATTGAGGACAGCCACACATGTCCTTTATGTGAACTCCTATGCATCTGTTGAGTGAGGGCTGGGCTGGTCCCTGTATGCCTTGGGACTGGGTGTATTTTGAGTGTTGAATGGGGTTGGGATTATGTGGATGCTGTACCCTTACTCCTTGGAAACACCATCCTACTGCCCAGAGCAAGAACGTCCTCTCCTCTGCACCATGGGATTAGCTTAATAGCAGTTTTATTTCACCTCCTTAGAACACAGCCCCTCTGGCAGGGTAAGGATTAAAGTTCTGCATGTGATGAGGTACAGACATGTTCCCAGATAAACAGCTGCCAGGCAGGGAGGTGATGGCAGGGATTAGGCTCTCTGCATGCCGGTAGCTTGCCTGGGCAAGTGGATGAGAAGACATCACTTGCTGAGCTGCAGCCTGGGGAGGAGTGATGGCAGGGCTGGGAGCAGGTCTTCAAAGTGAACCTCTATAGCCAGTGATACCAAACAAGGCTAATCGACCTTTTGCCTGCTTGTGTTAGATGTCTAACATAAGATACAATGGGCTTTTCAACTTTCACTTCAGTTTGTATTTTTAGAGTTTTGGTGCTGTAAGGGATCCAACTGCTCTGTTACCTGTTTGCAGCTATTGCTGGGTTTTTTAAGTGCTGATCTGCTGCGGAGTAACCTACCCTCTCTGCACTCAGCACCTAATGTAGCTTGTTCGAGATTCCTGGCAGGTCTGTCCTGCCTGAGGTAGACTCAGTTATTTCATATTCACTAGCACTAACCTCACTTTAAGATGTGCTACCTGTATTTCTCAGACTGAGATAGTTAAAATGACTCTATGCTGTGATACCATATTTATTTGCTAAATCCCATCTAAACCTATCTTTGTTTACAAACAGCTTTCCAGTGCTGCAAACCTAAGATGAGAGTGAAAATTAGGCAATTTTAAAAATTTCCATTCCTGATGTCCTTCTGCTAGCAAAGGCTGTGACCCATTCCCCATGTGCCACCTGAGACAGGAGCATCCAGGTGAGATCAGAAATGCATGCTTTTGCCTTGTCAGTCTGCCTGAAAGATTGATAGGGTATGGTGATGAATAAACATTTGGCATTTATATATAGTCTCCTTTGTATATAAAGCATGGAAGTAATTCCTGAAATAAAACAGAAGTGTGGGAGGGGGAAGATGGGAGAGTCAAACCCTGGCTCAGAAGAGTTCATTTCCTTTGGAAAGGAGCCAGCCACTGTGTAAATAGAGGCAAAGGCAGGTAATGAAACAGAAAATGGATGCTTAATCCAGCTCTCTTGGAGGTTTTGTGGCTAAACTCTAATTGATGTCCATGGGACGTGGATCAGTTTATTAGACCAGCACCAAAGCCTTGTGATGCTTTCGAAACTGGGGGTGTTGCCTTACTTCCATTGAAGGTCTAGCTTGTGGCTCAGGGAACCAAAAACTTGATAAATAACTTCTTCCCAGACAGTGAGGAATCACATATTTTTCTCTTATCTGTTTTCCATTTAACAATAAAAGTGGTGGTAGATATTTTGCTCTCTTTCAGCTTGGAGTAGTAGTTTACATAAAATATACAGATTAATAGATGGATAAGGCTCTAAGAAGAAATCAGCCCCCATGTTAACACAGAGGGCTGCTGAGTAATCCCTTACAGGCACACAGATAAGAATTGTAAAATAACACAGGCAACCCTCTGTGTATACATTCTGACTTTCCTATAAAAATCTGTTCTTTTTTAATTTCCCCAGAGTTTGCAGGTGCACTGCCATTTTTCTGGAGATAAGCCCACACAGTTGTTCAAGAGGAAATGGTTGGTGAAGGTAAAATGTCCTATGGTGAGATTCTCAAAATCTGCTATGTGCGACTTTTTTTTTAAACTTTAGAGCTGGATTCAGGCTCTGAACTTTCTGCCCAACCCTCAACTTCTCCAAGGCTCAATGATTTTCACAGTCCAGAGATTTAGGGGTTTAGCTTGAGCTGTTTTCTGTTGATTCTTTTTTTAAATGTACTCTTCAGAGGAAGTGTCTTTGGGATAAGAGTGCAGCTGAGAGACACATATAATGTGGAAAAAGTCCTGTCCTGCAGCTTGAATGTTGCCTCTCCTTCAAAATCAAGAATGGTTTCCTTATAATGCTTTCTAGAAGCAATAAGGGAAGCTTCCCCTGATTTTGCTCTCTTTTAGGACCACAACCCTCTCCATTTTCCATTACCCCCCCGCCCTCCCATCATTTGCTTTCTAGGAACTGTATGGGATTTTTTTAGGACTCACCCATTAATGCTTTCTAGGACTCCCCTAGTCCCCTAGCAGGGACTTCCCCTGCTTTGTGATTTCTAGGAATTTTTCCACAATTTGTAGGAACCCATTCTTTTTGCTTTCTAGGAATCCTCCCCCTTTTTTTTTTTAGCACTGCTCCTTGATGCTTTCTAGGAATATTTCATGTTTTCTAGGACTCCCATTACTTGTCTGTAGGAATTGTCCACATTTTCTAGGACTCCGCCAGTTTCATTTCTAAGACATCTCACCCCTCTTGCTTTCCGGGAACTTTCCACAATTTCTGTGGATGCACCTGTTTTGTTTTCTAGAAATCACCTCTTTTGCTTCCTAGAATTTGCCCCTTAATGCTTCCTAGGGCTTTCCTGCATTTGATAGGAATGCTCCCCAAATGTTTCCTAAGAATCTTTCTGTTCTCTTCCTAGGAATTACCACTTTTTCTGGTATATAATCTTCTAAGGAATCCCCTCCTTATTTTTATTAATCCTACTCTTGAATGCTTTCTAGAAATGCCCAATATTTTCTAGGAATCCCTCCCTTAGTGCTTTCTAGGAATTTCCCACATTTCCTAGGAATCCTCTCGAAAAACTTTCCAGGAATTTCCCCTTAATGTTTCCTTGGATTTGTCTGGGTTTTCTGGGAATCCCTTAATGCTTTCTGGGATTCCCTCCCTTTTGATTTCTAGGAATCCCCAACATCTTGTAGCATCTTTCTGCCCTCCAACTTTCCAGGAACCACCCTGAGCCCAAAGCACATATGCTTTCTAAGAAATATCTACATTTTTCTAGGGTACGTCTCTCTAATACTTAGCCATCCCCTTGGAATGCTTCCTAGGACTTTTCCATGTTTAATAGGAATGTTTTTCCTTAATGTTTTTTGTGAATATTCCACACTTTCTGGCAATACCCTGTTCTGGACTGTATAAATTGTCCATGATTTTTAGGAACCCCTTCTTAAAGTTTTTCTAGGAATTGTCTGTGTTTTCTAGGAATCTTTCCTTCTGCTTTCTATGAATTGTTTGCATTTTCTAGGAATCCTGCCTTCCCTTTTTTGCTTTCTAGAGGACTTTTTTTTTTTTTTTTTTTTTTTTTTTTCCCTGGGAATCTCCTGTGAATACTTTTTTGGAATATTCCACTTTGCTTTCTTGGGATGTCCAACATTTTCTAGGAAGCCCTGCCCTCTCAAGTGCTTTCTAGGAATAATCTACATTTTCTAGGTCCCTCCTCTGAAATGTTTTTTAAGAATTCCACCCACCCCACCCCTCCCCCTGCCCTGCACAAATGTTTGCTGGGAATTCTCCAGACCTGCGAAGAATTCAGCCTCAATGATTTTAAGCAGACTTCAAAAATTTCTAGAAATCCCCTCCTCCAGAGTACCTTCTAGGAATTCCTCCTCAAAATGCTTTCTAGGAACTACAGCCACATAAATATTTCCTGGGAACTGTCCATGTTTTTGTTTTTGTTTTCTGGATATTTCCCATATTTTTTTTCTTGGACTTAGCCATCAAGTTTTGAGAACACCACTCGATATTGCTTCTTTTCTTTGTGCCCTGACAACATTGCTTTGTAGGACCCCTTGCCCTTATTGCTTTCTAGGGTTCCCCTTAAAAGCTTTTGAGGAATTTACTACTTTGTAGGTAGCAAATCCTCTTGCTTGCTACGAATCCCTTTCCAGAAATACTCTACATTTTCTAGTAATCCCTCCCTTTTGAATTCTAGGAATTCTGTGGCCCCCGCTTCAAGTTAATGCTTTCCAGAACTTCTCCCAACTACTTTCTGAGCCCCCACTCACTTTATTTTCTAGGAATCATCCTGATTTCATGTTAGGAAATGTCCTTGCATGTTTTTCTAGGAACCATTACTGCACTGCTTTTGCTCAAATGTTCCCCCTCTGCCTTATAGGAAGTTCCCTCTCTGCTTCAGAGGAATCCTTGTTCTTATCATTAATTAATTCTTCCTGCCTTGTTTTTTTTTAAGATGTTTTCAGGGTACTCCCCCTAGTGTTTTCTTGGACTTAGCCAAACAGCTTTCTGGGAAAACTCCTAATATAGTTTTTTTTGGTGTCCTCCTAATATAGCTTTCTAGAAATTCTCCCATTTCTTTCTAGAGATCCCCTCAAATGTTTTTGGGAAATACCATGGTAATGCTTTCTCATGCTGTTCCCAACTACCCTTTAGGACCCCCCTCCTTCTGCTTATTATGAAAACTTTTCCATTTTTTTCCATGTTTTCTAGGAATCCTCCAACATGCTTTTTAGGAATTCACCCCCAAAATATGTTTTCTAGCAATCTCTTTCCTAATCAAGCCTTCTAGATATTATCCCTTTTAACCTTTAGTGGAACCTGCCTTTCCCCTGCAAGTCTTTGTGGGAAATCCATCTCCCTGCAAGTCTTTCTAGGAGATTTCCACATTTTTTAGGAATTCCCTCTTAATTTTTCTCATTAATGCCCCAAATATTTTCTAGGAATCTCTCCTCAATGCTTTCAAACAATCTGCCACACTTTTTAGGAATCCACCTCTTTTATTCCCACCCCATCCTTGCTGCTTGATTTCTAAGCATGTCCCTTTCATGTTTCCTAGAAATTTGCGTGTTTTCTAGCTCCTTTTGCTTTCTAGGCATTCCCTGTAATTCTTATTAGGAAATGTTCCTGCATGGCTTTCTGTGCCTTTTTCTCTACACACACACCCCCCACCCCCCACCCCCCGTTTTTCTCCCTATAGTTTACTCAGACTGATACCACCAACTCCTCTGTTCATCTGCCACTGCTTCCTAGGGTTCACTTTAGCAGCTTTCCTGGAATTCCCTCTATTACTTTATAGAAATCAGTCTTCCTGATTTTTATGAATCCCTTTCCAGAAAACTTCCACTCTTTCCTAGGAATTTCCCCCATCTCTCCTTTAATGGTATCCTGGAATTCACCCTGGCTAGGAGTCCCCACAGTGCTTCTTTTTAGGAATTTTCCACATTCCATATGAATCCCCCGTTTTGCTTTGGTATCCCCTTGATATTTTTCTGGGCATTACCCTTGTTTTCTAAGATTTCTACCAACTGCTTTCCAGGAATAATACCCCCTTTTTTATCCAGTAAAATGTCTTAATTGCTCTTTAGGAAGTGTTGCATGTTGCTTTCCCATGAAATTTCCCATTTTTCTTTCTTGAAATTCTCCTGACTGCTTTCTAGAGCTTCCCCTATTGCTGCTAACAAACCCCTACGGCTATTAGGAAATGTTCCTGTGTTGCTTTCTAAGAAATCTTCCCCACCCTGCTGTGCTTCTCAAGGACACCCTCAATGCCCACCCACTACCTGGTCTGTTTCTTTCCAGCATTAGAATCATACAATCATAGAATATCTCAGGCTGGAAGGGACCCATAATGGTCATTGAAACTAACTGCCTGCTCTTCACAGGACTACCTAAAACTAAACCATGTGACTAAGAACGACACCCAGACACTCCTTGAATTCTGACAGGCTTGGTGCCATGACCATTTCCCTGGGGAGCCTGTGCCAGTGACTGACCACCCTCTCTTGCTGCTTTCTAGAATCCCACCTTCTTATTTTCTTAACACATTATCCTCCCTCATTTGTTTCAGAAATATTACTCATAGCTTCCCATGAATGACCCTTTTTTTTTTTTTTTTTTTTTTTCCTCCTAGAAATTGTCCTCACACAGTGCTTTTCAGGATCTCTCCCTGCTGCAATCCACAACCCCCCAGCACACATCACTTTCCAGGGTCCTTCCCCTCACCTTTCCTTAGGAATCCCCCTCACTACTGTCTAGGAATTCCCTGTGGTTCTTGCTGGGATTTCCCCTCACCCCTTTCTAAGCTTTTTTTGGAGTCATACCTATTGTTTCCTAGAAAACACTCCCCATTTGTGTGTGTTTGTTGTTTGGGTTTTTTGGTCTGTTTTGGGTTTTTTTTAGGAATATGTCTTCCATTTATGCTCAAGAATTATCTTCCTTCTGCTTTTAGGAATATTCCACCCTTCCATATGCTCTTAGGAATATTTCTTCCCCCCCTTCCCTTTGGAGGAGTATTCCCCCCATTTTACTGTAGCATGCCCTCAATTGATTTTATTTTTTAAAAAAATCCTCCATACTTGCCTTCCAGAATATGCCTTCTGCTATCTAGTAGTATCCCCTTTTTTTGCTTTTGAAGGATGATTTCTCTGCTTTCCAGGAATATCCCCCAAAATTGCTTCCCATGAATGCTCCCAATGTTTGTTCTCAAGTAATATTATAAGTAATATTTCTGGCATTTGCTTTCTGTATTTCACCCTTTTTTCTTTTCCTTTTTTTTTTTTTTTAATTTTTTTTTTTTTTTTTTTTATTGTTCCTCTGCTTTGTAACAATGACACTAATTGCTTTCTAGGAAAATCTCTCCCTCTGCTTTCTGGGAATATTCCCCTCTTTCCTTTTTTTCTAACTTTTAAAAATACTCTCATTTTTATTGTTGGAGTATTCTCCCTCTGCCTTTTTATAAATATCCTGCTACTTTCTAATACTCCTCTCCCACCAGTTGCTTTCTAGGAATAGCCACATTCTGCTTTCCAGGAGTATTAGCCTATCTCCTTTCTATGAAGATGCCCCCTTTTTCTTCCCAGGAACATTATTTTTTGGCTTTTGAGAACTCTTTTTGTTTTCTAGAGAAGTCCCCTGCCTCCTGATTTCTGGGAATATCCTCCCATCTCCCCCTTTTGTTTCCTAGACTTTTAAAAGCTATGCTTTTAGGAACTTATCTTCTCAGCTCACTAACAATGTCCCTCCTCAGCTTTCTAGGTGGCTTTGCTTGAGCAATTTGCTTTCCAGCAATATCAAGGCCCATTTGCTGTTTTGGAATATTGCCTGGTTTTCATTTCCAGAAAAGTTTTTTTCCAGGAATACATCTCTTCTGCTTTCTAAGAGTGTGCCTTAATTGCCTTCTAGGCATATTACCCCCCTGCTTTCTAGGAATATCCCATCTCTTGTATTCCAAGGCTATTTTCCCCTTTGCTTTCTAGGAACAAACCTATATGCTTTCTGGAAATAACCATCTTGTTTTCTAGGAATATTTTCTGGTTTGACTCTTTAGAAATCTCTCTCTAATTTCTGGGTATTGCTTTTTAGGAATATTCCCCCTTCTCCTTCTTGGGAATGCTTCCTAGGAATATAACTCCCTATGTGCTTTCTATAGAAATATCCCCCTTCCCTTATTTTGCCTCTGGGAATATCCTGTGTTTGCTCTGGGCAGATAACTCCACTTTGCTCTCTAGGACAATGTCCTCTTTTATTCTCTAGAAATAATGGCTCTCCAGTTTTTAGAAAAAAGGTTCCTCTGCTCTTTTGAAAGAATTGTTTTCTGAGTTTTTCCCTTTAGTTCCTAACAATACTTTTCTTCTGCTTTCAACAAATCTTCTCTGTTCTCCAGGAATATACTCCATTCTCCATTTGCTTTCTAGGTATACCTCTACCTCAGGGGGTTGTAGGAGTAGTCTGCCTTTGATTTCTGTGACAATCTTCTCTCTGTTTTCAAGGAATATTCCCCCTCTGGTTTCTTCAAAGAATCTCCTATTTATGTTCTAGCTATCACTCTGTTGCTGTTTCCCAGGAGTAACATCCTTTTGTTTTCTGCCTGTGTTCTCTGTTTGCTTTCTGGGACAGTCATCTTTGCTTACTAGGAATATCTTGCCTCTGCTTTCTGTCAATGTCCCCTTTTTATTTCCAGTAATATCTCCTATCTGCTTTCTAGGAACATCCACCCTTTAGATTTCTAGCAATAACCTATCTCAGCTGCCTCAGAATAATGTTTCTCTGCTTTCAAAGAAAATTCCTTCTGCCTTCAGAAGTTATTATCTCATCTGCTTTCTAAGAACAGTTCCTTTCTGCTTTCTAGGAATATTCCCCACTTCCTGTTTTTCTAGGAATATTCCCCAAGTGGTGTTCTTGCTTTCTAGATATCTCCTATCTGCTTTCAAGCAATGCTTGTGTTTGTCTTCTGGAGTCTGCCCACTGTCTGCTTTTCTGGGGGTTTCCTGCAGCTTCCTTGGAGTTTTGAATGTGCTTCCCCACTTCTTTTGAGAAACACCCCCTCTCACTCTATTATGTAGGCTTTCTGTGAAGTTCTAGGGTCACTACAGCTCAGGTCACCCTGAGTTCTAGGGTCACTACAGCTTGCTTTTAAGGAACTTCTCCTTTCCTCTCCAGGAGTGCCTCCAAGGGTGTTGTGGGGACCTGCTGAATCCCACAGTCTTTGGGACCCAGGCAGTTGAAGCTGCAGTAGGTGCACTCTAAGGCCCAGGAGGTCCTCCCATCCCAGTCTGATGGGTGTGGTTGCTGCTGCACTTCTCTGAACCTAGCACTAACCAAGTCACAGAATCACAGAATCACAGAATCAACTAGGTTGGAAAGGACCTTGAAGATCATCTAGTCCAACCATTAACCTAGCACTGCCAGTTCCCATCTACACCATATCACCCAGCGCTATATCGACCCTACTCTTAAACACCTCCAGGGATGGGGATTCCACCACCTCCCTGGGCAATCCATTCCACTGCCTAATAACCCGTTCTGTAAAGAAATACTTCCTGACATCTAGTCTAAGCCTTCCCCGGCGCAACTTGAGGCCATGCCCTCTTGTCCTGTCACTTGTTACTTGGTTAAAGAGACTCATCCCCAGCTCTCTGCAACCTCCTTTCAGGTAGTTGTAGAGGGCGATGAGGTCTCCCCTCAGCCTCCTCTTCTCCAGACTAAACAACCCCAGTCAATGCAAGTCAATGCAAGTAAAGAGAACAGAGTCCTGTTCCTCTACAGCTGATCAGGATTGCAGTTCATTGTCCTCATTGTGTAGGTTCACATTAATTTCTTGAATGGCCTCTAAGTCACTCTGATATCCATGCTGGGATCCTGGGCCCTCATGTGGTAGATGGGTCATCTCCTACTTACTGGCTTACCCAGCATGATGTTTGCTGGTGAGACAGATGCACACTGTCATGCACTTGTCTCAAACACACTTACAATCATGGTTCCTTTGAATATCAGTATAGGTTCTGTCTGCCTAATATTCACGTCTGGACCCTGGGCTCCTTACTCAAACACTGGCTTGGACCTTGAGTCTTTCCAGATGCAGATCTTCTACTCTTTTCCTAGTCCTGCTTAAAGCTTGCTAGTGAGTTACAGTACTCTTGATAATTGTATTTCTCCCTCCTTATAATTATGAAGTTCAGGTTGAATTAGTTAATTTGTTACCCCCTTTGTAGCCATCTTCAAGGCTATGCCAGAGTAGCTCTTTAGCGGCCCATCAATCAATAACCAAAGAGTTCTGGTCTTTGTTCCTGTCTCTGTCATCATCCACTCAATACTGTTTGTGTGTTCATGTGTTTAAATTATTCCTTGTTACTAATTCTTTTATACTGAATACTCCTTAACAAAACAGCTTAATGAACCAGATGCTCTTGTGCTGCATTCCCTTACAGCCTCCTTTGCTTTCTAGGAGCATCCCCCCTGCTTTTGAGGAATATCCTCCCCCCTTTACCTACTAGGAATGCTATTCTTTGGCTTTCTGGGAATGCCTCCCCTCTGGTCTCTAGGAAATCCCCATGTCTCCTTTACATATTCCCTATCTACTTTCTAAGAATATGACCGCCTGCTACCTGTGAATTTTTCCTCCGCTTTCCAGCAATTCCCCATTGCTTTCTAGGAGTGCTTACAAAATAAGGAAGTCCATTTTGCTTTCTAAATGGAATTCTTCATTTACTTTGTAGGAATACTTTACTTGCTTTCTAGTGATATGTCCTTGTCTTTCTAGGGATGGTCACTTTTGTTTTGAGGAAATCTTGATTTGCTTTCTGGAAATTCCCTATTTGCTTTTCAAAATTCCCCCATGGCTTTACAGGAAATCCCCCAGCTGTTTTCTATTACTTGCTTTCTAGAAAAGCCCTCTCTTTTAGATAAATTCAGTCTCATTTCTGGGAATTCCTCTCTCCTTTGGGGGAATTCCCTACTCTGCTTTCAAGAAAAGCCCTGTTTGATTTCAAGGATTTTTCTTTTTTCATTCTAGTAGTTACTCAGTGCTTTCTGGAAGGTCCTTGTGTTCTTTCTAGAATTTATAAATCACATCTCTTTTCTTAGAGGTTTTTTTCCTTCTGCTTGCTATGAATTCCTTGCTGCTGTTGAAAATATATTGCTTGCTTTTTTCAGAAGTCTTCACGTATTTTCTAATAATTCTCCTCTTCTTTTCTAGGAATTCCCTATCCACTTTAAAAAAACTTTTGTTGTGCTTTCTAGAAATTCATTTCTTGTTTACCAAGAGTTGTTTATCTACTTTCTAGGAGTTCCCTGTTTATGTTCCAGGTTTTCTCCCCTGTTGTCTGGTAATTCTCTATTTGCTTCCCAGGATTTTTTTGTCAGTTTCCTAGGAATGTCAGATCTGCTTGCTGTGAGTGCCTCATTTTCTCTCTAAAAATTCCCTGATTTCCTTCTCAGAATGTCCCATTTGCTTTCTAGAGATTCCCATGTGATTTTAAGGAATTCTGAGTTTGCCTTTTAGGAACTGTGCAGTGATTTCTAGGATTTTCCCATTCTTTTGTATGACTTTTCTGCTCAGCTTTGTAGGAATTCCTTAGTTTATTCCTGTGAGTTTTTCATGTTTCTAAGAAATCCTCATCAGTTTTCATGGAAAATTCTTTTCTAAATCCCTAGGAATTTTTCATGTGTTTCTTATGAGTTCCCAAATCTGGAATCTTCCTGGGAATTTTCCAGCACTGTTTTTAGGACTTTCACCTGGGATTTCTAGAAAGTGAACTCCTTTAGGAATTCACTAGTGTCTTCTGTATATGCTGTCTTCTGAGATGATGAGGGGACCCCAAACCAAATCACCAGAATCCCTGAGTGAGCAAGGCAACAAGGTAAGGCCTTCCTGTATATAGAGTATATGATATCTTTATATTGAGGATCACATACCTATGTATATTTCATATATGGCAGGAAGGGCCTATACAAGGTGAGGAGAGGCTTTTCTGTCTGTATATACTACACATGCGTAGAAAAGCTTTGGTGAGTGGAGTCTTTGGTAGGTGGACAATGTGAGTGCTCTGTAGATACACCTCATGCAGACAACAAAAATCTTCTTGAGCTGTGTTGCGTCAATAGTTTTTCAAGACATGTCCTCCATTGTATGCCCCGTGTATTCTTGGTTTGTGGCATTTGTTATGGCTATATGGACATTGCTATAAAGTTGTTTTTCTACTTGCAGACCAAGATGAGGCAGTCTGGGTATCATACTAGATAGTATTGCTATTCGATGGAGCCCCCACCGTTTTTTTTTTTTTTCCCCAGGAGCTTGATCCAAGGCCCATGTAAGGTGGTGGAAATCTTGCAGTTGACGTTATGTTGCTCCAGACCAGACTTCTAATGCCCTTCAGTGCATTTACGGTAAGTTCTGACCTGGTGGTTGTGGGAATTCACTTATTGCAGCCTGGCTGTTGTGAGCTCATCTTCTATGCAGTTGTTTTTGGAACAGTAGAGCCTCTTTAAGTTAAAAAAGCAAACTTAAAAGTCCATAGCGAGAAAACTTGTTTTAAATTTTAAAGTTCCACAGCCATTTGTGATCAAATTGCTTAGGCAAGTTCTATAATACAGTAAGTGCTCGGGTCCTTAAGTGTGCTGCTTCTGACTGTTTGTGGCACACTAGAAACAAACTCCAGAGACCTTTATAAATTGTTATTGTGCAGCCATTGGCATGTTTTCCAATGGCAGCTGCCAATGAAAGCTGGGGAACATCATGGGAGTTGGATGACTAACCTCTCCAAGGCACACCAGAGAGGGCTGGTTGTCACCACTGCCAAAGGTAGATAATCTTTCATGATGTATCCAGTAAAAAGTCACACCTAGAAATAATTTCTACCTGTTTTTGTATTTGAAAGAGAAAAACTGTTTCAAAGACCTTTTTGTTTTATCTCCCTAGCAGTCCTGAACATGTATATAATTTAGTCTCCTCTATGTGCCTAGCTGGCTGAAATATCTGTCTCAGTAGCGAGCAAGATGCCCTTTCCCTACGGCTTTTTTGTGTGTATGTGTGCTTAAAAGATCAATTATATTTCTTTTTGATGATAAACAAGGTTGCTTCTCAGATTCTTCAAAAATATGTTTACTATGATTATAAAGTATTTAATCAGAACTGCCTTAAAACGTCATTCAGTACTACTTTTTCTCTTAGCTGAGAATAGCACCTTACTACTTAGAAAACAAGCTGCTTTTATGTAATGCACAAGGTAACACATGTAGAAACCTCCTTTTTCCTGTCAAGTGGACAGTGGAGTTGGGCTTCGCAGTAGACATTTGAACACTCAAATAGGCCCAAAGCTCATTCAAAGCTTTATAAAGCATAAAGTATTAGCAAGAGATCTTGGTCTCTGAGTCTTTGTTCTGAACTCTTGGACATCAGATATTACTGGATGATACTACTGAAAGCTTTTTAAAATGTGGTATTTTCTCAGACTTTGAAGATGAGCACAAAACATCATTCCCTCTGCAGCACTGAGTAATGCTTTACCCAACTGGGTAATCATGCCATATTAAGTAGCTTCTCCCTCTAGCTGAATTGGTTAAAAGTTATTTTCAGAAGCATCATAACAAAAGTGTCTTCCTACGCTGTTGCTTAATAACAAAGTAGAAAATGAGCACTGAGGTGTGTTAGGGGCCAGCTACTTTTCTAGTTTGTTGGGCTGTTTATGTTCATGCAGAGATTTTTTCCAGGTGCCCTGACATCTCCTTGACTACATCTGTGAGGTCCATGAAAGGCAAGTGAGCCTACAGGGCTTATGTCCTTCCAGCAAGCGGTCGTCGTCTCCTTCAGAAAGAGGAAATACCGTGATTTAGAGCAAACATGGCTGTGAAACTGAAGTAGTCTGATTCACTCTGAGTCATGTATCCTGCTTTTACTTTGTCTCCCCAGCTGAATGTGAAATCTCTCTTGTTTCATTTAGTCACTTGGTTTCCAAGGTCCTCACTCTCTGAACCCTCCTATCTTGCATACCTTGTGATGCTGACTTCTGCTAATTGACAGTGCTTTTAACCTCAGGTTGGCTCTGCAGTGACCTTGAGTTTCCTGCCCCAGTCTGCTTTTCTTGCTTCATCCCAACAGCTTCATTATTCCCCAAGCAGGCAGAGCAGATGATCTTAATGCATTAGTTCTTTTTACTTTTTCTGCCTTACTCCTCCAGTACCTCAATAGTTAGATTCACAGCATTTTTGTCTAATTTATTTTGAACACCCTTTAGGGCTGAGAAGATATAACTACAGACCATGTTTCTATTCCCTCCTCTGCCATCCCCACTGATCAGCCTTGCATGTTCCTTCCACTCACAGTTGCAAAATCCCATGGCTGGGTGCAGCCTGCCAGTGGGAACAAGGAGTGCATCTCTGACATTGGGGCTTTCCATTGCTTAGTGCCAACCCAGGTAAATCTGGTGGCAATGTCATATTAATGAACTCGTGACAGAAAAGAAACAAGAAGGATGGTGCATGCAACAGTTGGTCTTCATAATCTAGGAGGTAAAAAAAGCTAGGTTCCATCAATGTGTGTGGCAAGGGAGGGTGGGCGTATCCTGCTGAGGCCATAGCACAGGAATACCTTTGTGTTCATGGAGAGATGAAGGAGAGGTGGTAGCAAGAGATCTTGGATTTTAGAGAGACCTGCTGTTCGTGCAGGTGAAACCTGCCACCTCAGCCCTAAACAATGCAAAAGGATAGAAGATGCTATGTCTGTCAGAGTGAACAGGAAATAATAATAATAATAACCAACCTCAAATGCATTGTGCTTCAACAAAAGCTAGTTGTGTGCTTGATAGAAAGTGGCCATGCCTATTTTGCCTTGTGGCATCCCCTGGGACTTCCAGTAAAACAACTAAATTGAGGAAACAGCCTACCTGTATTGTAATAGCTTTGGAGACAGGAACCAGTCTAGGGCACATTTTTTTGAAAGTCACTGAAGTGACACTTCTAAGTAACTGACCTGATTTTTCAACCATCTGGTAGCTTTTGGAGAGTTAAAAGTACGTAATTTTTTTTATAAAAGGTGGCTCAGAGAACAAGTAAATATCAGTATATCCTGAGTTGTGAAACAAATGAAGAATAGTCTCAAAGATCCTTTTCAGACAGAAAATTCATTTTAACTTGAATTCCTTCATGCCAAAAGAAATATGCACTCAATATTAGTTTTGCAACTAATTAGTTATCTCCAATTAGACTTGAACCTTATCCAGAGCATATTTTGCTGATGGTAGAATTATGAATATAGCATTTTTTAACAAACAATGGAATCTCCTCTTTCTTGATGTAGTTGCCTCCCCAATATGAAGGTTTTTTTGGCATAAAAATGCCAACTAAGGTGAGAACTTGGTTTTGACACAGAGGCAGAACTCTGTAGTTCGGACCAAGACTCAGCTGCTCACTGCTTAGCGCTCAGTGACACCAAACACTTTTAGGCTGTATTAATTTTAGCAGGATTTGTGAAATCTGAGGAACTCTGTAAATAAGACTATCAAAGACAAATGCCTTGGGGCGGTAACTCTGTAGAAAAGCATAGCATCTTTTAGTTTCCTTTTCTGATGAACAATGGTGTGGTGTCTTGCTGTGGTGTGAGAGATGTGCAGAAATTGTTCACAAGCCCTGAAACAACAATGGAAGAAGCTTAGGGCTTTGCATTTAATCTAATACCAAATCCATAGGTTTTCAAAACCTGAACCTCATAGTACAAAGCCATAACAAGTTTCAGTGTTTTGCTCCCTCATTTCTTTGTCTTTTATTGCTGCAGACATTTAACTTGAAATCACCAAATGACAATCAGAAAGGTCAAGGTAACTTTTGTTTGTTGTTTACCTGATACAATTTTTGTTGTGTTGACATCATACACTGACCACACTGTCAGCTAAAGATAAGTTTTTGTTCATCCACCGTTGTCAGCTAAGCATTCCCTTATCATTTTTCTCAGCTATTTGTTTGGTTATTTTTAAATTATTCAGGCTTGGGTTTGTTGAATCTTTCAGGTCACTGCTACCAAAAGAGATAAGGAAGTTTATTAAGTGTGCACGTACAATGATGTTGGGGAAAAAAAAAATAGATGGAGAGTGCTTGTGTAGCTTATCTTTATTCATGAAAACCTTGAGGGTGATGGAAAAGGGTACCAGGAATCCACACAGGCTGTCGACTCATCCAGCCATATTTAACTTTGTTCATCCTCGTTGCCTCAACTAATGCACACATGAGGCTGTGCCAAGACTTGTACTTTGCCTATCTTGCATTATTAATGCTCCCAGAAGGGCTTACGTTTGTGTGCTGTTGGCTGAGGTGATACTGGCACTGCCACATCTCTGCTGAGCGTTGCATTCATAGCTATGACATTGTGGGTCTGTGAATGATATTAGTACTGAGTAGGCACAGCTGGAGCAAAGCAGTATCTAGTGTTCTCCAGTGCTGCCAATGGCTGTAATCCAGAAATACAGGTCTCCCTGAGTTGTGATGTATTTAATTAGGAAGATAGTGACACATGCACAGATCTAAAACCAAATCCAACTGCTGTTATCCATAGTGCAATTATACTATGTGTTTTAGTATTTATGCCTCTTTCTTATAACTGAAATAAAAAAGCTTGCAAGAGCTTCTAGGCTTTTTTTTTTTAAGAATAATTTTCTTGTGCTTGTCAATGAAGAGGAAAACTTAAAAACAAGAACAGGTGCAATGTAGGAACTCAGAGATAATTCCTCAAAATTATTCAAAGACAATCTCATGGATTTTTGAACCAGACTCTTTACTTATTTAGAGCTCATAACATTGTGAATATGTTTATTTTTGTATGTTCTTTTTTACTGTTGCTGTGTGGTTTTGAAGAATGCATCCAAACAACCTGCCCACTCAAAGCAAGGATGTCTGTCTACCTGGTGAAACCTGTTCTGCACCTGGTTTTGGCAAGCTGCACCATGGCTAAGTGCCGATGGTGGTTGTGTGTCTGCGCACACACAGGGGCTCTCCTTGTCCAGTGTTTCCCAGTGGAGTGTAGGCTGGCTGAGGCTTATTTTTTTTTTTTTTTTCATCTGCAGCATTTGGCCTATTTATGTTAGGGAAGAGACAGCTGATCCTTTGGAAGCTTAAGTATTGAGCTCTTTATTTATTTAATTCCCCATTTGCTATATAATACTTTGGAATAGGTGATAACATTTTGACATGAGGTTTTCACAGCCAGATTATGCAATGTGGATAATGTGCACATGTTATGTGATATTCCTGTAATAAATTTGTGGAAGTGTATTATCCTTAACTTCATTCCACTAAAGGCAGATGAGGGAGGCAGTAGTGTAAATCAGAACAATTCCTTCCAATTTAGGAGGAATTTGACGTTGCCGAAAATGCTACCTATCCAAGAGGAGTCTTGCATCTGGGCACAAAGTATTAGCACGTCTATTCAATAGGTTAATGCAAAATAAAACCCTAGTCTGCTTTCCTCTCCAAAAAGAGTACTAAAGGAAGCCAAACAGATCATCTCAATGTCAGTACAGTACTGCCAACCTCAGGCTTTCCCAAATCCCAGGACTAGCTTAAAAGTCAATACATTTGTGGTGGATTCTTTTTTTTTTTTTCCGTAAGAGCTATCTCATAACAAATGGTTAGTTTGAATTTTTAACCTTTCCTCCAGAATGAGGTCTACAAATCTATTTTTTTAAAAAGAAAAATTGAGATTTGCTGGTAATAGGCCTCTAAGGAAGACACAAAATATCATGAGACTCATGATTAAAATTGAGGTAGCTAGTAACGTTGCTATTATTAGTTCTGTGTGTGCATTCCTTTGGGTTTAAAATATACCAGTACTTGTCAGAAATCCAATTACTTGGGCTATTGTGAATTTGAATTTAACCAGCACTCTTTCCCTTCCTGTGGCTGATGCTGTCACTTTGTTAGCTATTGTGTTATGGAGGACTGTTGGCAAGCACGTGCACGGGAATATTTCAAACCCATTTCTCTATACTGCTGCAATATTAGGTCTTCTAGGTACAAGAAGCAAATCTTTGCTTATCCTTATTTCATCCCCAGCTGTTACTAATGCAACATGACTGAAAAAGTCAATTTTTAATTAAAAGTGGAAAAACAACAGTGTCAATATAAGTTAAGATGTATTAGGTTTAGGTCACACTTCACCCAGACATCGGAGTTTCGTGCTGAATCCTCAGTAGCTGCCATTCTTGAGCACATCAGCATGTCTTGAGCAGCAATTCCATCTAATGAGGCAGGTAATTCAGATAAGAGGTAGGTGGTCAACCAGGCAAGTAACACACTTTTTCATTGTCATGATAAGTGTTTACAAGATTGCATATATCGGAGGGCTATGACATGATGTCACATCCCAATTTCTTGGGACAGTGACTCAGATTCACCAATTCCCAGGTCAGGATTAAGGTGAAACAATACCAAGGACTCTTCAGTTCACAAAACTCAATTTTTATTCGCTCACAACAGATAATTAGCATGAAACTTTGTCAGTAATCTTTGCGACCTCTGCAACAGGCATTAAACTTACACCGACTAGTGGCAGATTTTATAACATGCCCCAATAAGCCTTAAACATGCCCCGACAAGCCTTGCCTTATATGCAGGCATACAGAATAAGAATGGGAGAGAAAAGGGGAGAGAGGAAAAGAGAGAAAGACAAAAAGGAAGATTTCATCAGTCCTGGTTCCATCGTTTGTCCAGCCAGCCCAGGGGTCCACTTCCAGAGGGGCACAACCATCCGGGGCTTTGACTTATGTCCTTTTATAATTCCTTTCCCCTCCTCCGGGTGGGCATTTGGAGCCCTTAAGCTAATTAGGCATCATGTCCAGTTTATGCTTCTAGAATTCTCCTTGCTTTTGATACATGCACAGTTCGTACCTTCAGATTCTTCTGGAAATGAGTCGGTGGGCTCCGAGGTCGTTGGGGAGCTACTCCCCCCACCCTGCAGGTGTGACCGTTGTTTGACCTTTCCTTTTGGCACATGTGTGGAGAAAACGGCTTCTCTAGTGGCTCTTCATGAAGTCACTCACGATAGGGAAGTTAAGCCTCTGAAAAGGGTGGTCGCCCCTCTGCAGGACCCCCATCTCTTGCTGCCCCTCCTTGCCATTACCTGCACAGCCCCGGCGTTTTCATAGAAACCATTTCATTTGCCAAAGTTCTTTACCGGATGGTTGAGACATTAACTGTGGTTTCATCAGACCATCACACATGACAGCAAACTTTGAAGAAGTGTGCTCCATAAAAGAAGCCTATGGTCTTCTCACATCTGAGCTTAAAAAAAAAAAAAAAAAAGTAAAATAAGCTGTCTTGCAAACAGGTGCTAAAGAACATATGGCTGTTGGTCTTTTGTGTTAAGTTCCCTGTAAAATGCATGAGATTTCTCACCTTGCAGGGAAATGGCCCCTAAGTGTTTTGTGGAGAGGATGCAGCTTGTATATTGAAGTGCTAACTATTACATATTAATGGCATAATTTGTCATTAGGTGATTAGTACAGCACACCCCTGTAGTGACAACCAGATGTTTGTCACATTCCCACTAGCAGACTTTTCCTGTAAGGTGGCAGGAAGGAGGAGAGAGCAGTGAAACATTGCCACGAAGGAAAACAGTTACTTGGTATTAAACAATTATAAACAAACTGCTAGAAGAGTGAGTGCCTGTCTCCTGCTTCAGATCGAGCGTGCTTCTAAACCAGTGGTACAACAGACTCCCTTCCTATGCCACATTCTGTGCGTAAATTAAGAACAGAAGTAGCATTGGTTATAAGGAAAATGATAAAGCCTGAAATTACTCTGTGTGGATCTGAGTGCTGCTTGCCAGCAGCGAAAATATTTGTTGCACATTGAATCAGGCCCTTTCGAGCTCTTCATTGTCCTTCATTGTCAGGCCAGATCTGATGTGGGCGACTGTAATCATTTGGGAATAACCTTGATATCCTACTAAACAATTAATATGCTCAAGGTGACCCCTCAATATCCATTCCTGCCCACCAAGGTGATGGCCCTGTCCTTTGCCTCTTCTGTCTCCAGCAATTGTAAGTTGGCTCTGCAAGGCTGTGAGTTCAGGCTTTGGGGGATTGCAGAGCTCTTGCTGCTGTGACTCTATGGCAGTGGGTAAACGATGGGTGCAGGAATGATGCTTGCTGCAATCAGTATTCAAAATGTTTGTCTACAAGCTGAGTGACTCATTAATTACAGGCTATAAAATGCTACTTTACTTCTCCTGCCCGCCTCAATCTAATTTGCAGGCATTTAACTTGGCCTTCCTCAGATAATGCATGGATGCAGATAATGAAAGAATACTCAGTAAAATCACTGTTTTACCTCTGTCAAGTCGCCTTATCCCTGAAATGACCCCTCAGGAACACAGGTGAAATATAAAACTAACCTAGAAGGATGAATTGTCGTGGACAGATTCTGATAGATGAGGATTGTTTGTGCTTCTTCTCTTCCTGCTTCCTTACAAGTGGGATTACTCTTTCATTTACATGCAGCTAAAGCTGGGTTTGATCTTGCTAATAGTTATCTATATTGCATGTTGCCATACAGAATTTTTTATTTTACTTTGAATATCTCTGAGAATGGAGATTCCACAGCATCTCTAGCCAGCCTGCTCCACTGTTTGACCACTCTCACAGTAAAAATGTGATTTGGATGTTTAGGTGGAATTTTATGACTTTTAATTTGTGCCGCTTTTGTCTTGTCCTGTCAATGGACACCACTGAGAAGATCCTGGTTCCCTCTTCTTTGCTCCCACACATCAGGTATTAATAAACATTGCTAAGATCCATGCCCCACCCTGCCTTCTCTTCTCCAGGCTCAGAACAGTTCCAGCTCTCTCAACCTCTCCTTGTATGGGAGATGTTCCAGTCCTTTCCACATCTTTGTGGCCCTTTGTTGGACTTGCTCCAGTTAGTGCATGTCTTGCACTAGTGAGTCCACAGCTGGACCCAGCACTCCAGATGTGGCCTCACCAACACTGGGTGGAGAGAAAGGATCACCTGCCTCGACCTGCTGACAGCACTCCTAGTGCAGCCCAGGAGGCTCTCGGCTGCCTTTGCCACAAGGGTGCAGTGCTGGCTCATGGCAGCATTACTTTTTGGAGAAATTGCTTTTGCCACTGCTGCTGCTGCTTCTTTCCACTTCTATGTCCTTTTCTGGTCCGGATGGAATAAGGGGTTTTGTTTGTTTGTAACTTCCACATCCCTCACCACACCATCCTCTTTTTTTTTTTTTTTTTTTTTTTTTCCTTTAAGCTTTCTGCAGCCATTGGGCTTGGTTACCAAACTTGACAGAACTCAGCTCAGCTCTACCCAGAGTCAAATCTAGATGTAGGAAATGACTAAATGTAACAGGACATGCAGGCAAATAACCGTTACTGGGAGAATGGAAAAGGGCAGCTTCCGAGTGATTGTGTTAACTTTTTCTTTCATGTTAAGTTAATGGAAGTCTACATGGTATGATTAATTAATGCCTATCAAAGTAGCTTAAAAAAAAGGAGGAAGTGGAATAATTGTCATCTTTGAATAGCATCATTACTCAGAAACATTGAACACTTAGGTCTGTCCTCACAAAAACCTCACCTTACAATATGTGCATGCTGTCTAACGTGAAAAAAGTGTACAGGGGTATTCCTGCAGTAAAACAAGGGAAGTCTAGTAACAGGTGAATGCTGAGATAAAGTATTGTCTTCAAATACTCTTTATGGATTCTTGGATGAACAAAAGGTACTAAAGTCAGCAAACCTTTATTTATTACCTCTGATGTGCAATTGTGTTAGCTGTGCACAGGAAGAGTTCATGCTGTTAAGTCTACAGATTCAGAACCTCCATCCCCACAGGGCTGTGCTGCTGTGCATTCAATAGATGTAACTCCTTAAAGTGAATGTATATTTTTTTGAATCTCCATCTTATCAGACAGATCAAAGTAAAAACAGCTTTACCTAGTCTTTCTTTACTGAAAAACAAACTGTAGCTTCATTTACATACCTGCTATGATTCGCCTTGGGTTGCCAGATGTATATATTAAAGCGGTGTGTCAGAGAGAGACAGTAGTGCATTTAGGATACAAAAGGGAAACTTTGAATGTACCTGAAAAACATCTGCCTGGTTCACTGCTTATCCACAAAAAAACCACTCAAACTGTGCTTGTTTTTCTCAGAATCACAGAATTGTTCAGGTGGGAAGGGTCAGCTAGAGCAGCTTGCCCAGGACTGTATGTGGTTGAGTTTTGAGCAGCTCCACATATGGAGAATCTATAAACTTCCTGGGAAACCTGTTCCTACATTTGACCACCCTCACAGTAAAAAAAAAAAAAAAAAAAAATTCTTATGGTTTCTAAGAGGAGGAGAAGGAACCAAGAGACTCTTTTCTTCCTACTTCCATAGCAGGTTTCTTGTGTTGACAACACAGTAAGCAATTTGACGTCATGTTTGTTTCTTCATATAGGAAATGTTAAGGTAAATCCACTGACAGTTATGGAAGTATAGTTAAAAGGTAGTGTAAAATTTTTAAAGCTAAAAAGGAAAACTGTGTGAGAGGTACTGTATATAAATAGGAGTTTTTTCCTTAATGGATTTTTAGTGCTAGATTTAGAGGAACCAGACTGATTTCAGGCCCAGTTGAACAGATATAAACAGACTGAACAGATAAACTGTTCCTGTCTTTTAAGATAAACTCATGCAGTGTACCTGCCAGTATTACCTGTAGTTGTAACCTTCAAAGTGGGACAACAACAGATGCTCAGAGAAGCTTTTCCAATTTAATTTATTCTCATATGTGCTGATTCCTCTTTCTTACTAATAGTACTTTAAAAAAAGATGACTAAAACCATGCAACTTTCTCTCTGTGAGAAAAGCCAGCTCCAACTGAGAAATCCTCAGGTCCTTTAAGGAATAAATTCATACCTTTTGAATTGTGTTGGATTTTATAGCACAACGTATGGTTTGCTTTCATACCCCATTTCCATTCATTGCTTATCAGTGCCATGAACTTACAGAGAGGAGGGGAAAATGTAGTTCCCTTCCATTTATTCAGGTCATTTTGGACAACAGGGTTGAGCTGTGTTAGGCATCTTGTTGAGGATGGCGATGTTCTGATGCAGTGTAAATTTATCAGGACAGATTTTATAAACTTGTGCTGCTCCAAGCTAACATAGCCCTATTGTTATCAAGGGCGTTGCAACAGGGATTTACAGCAGCTGAAATCTGGACTTGTTGTCTTTTATTAAATAGATTGTCACATCCCTTGACAATGGCTATCAAAAGCTTATTCTTCGAAAGACAAAACATAGTAACATTTGTGTGTCAATGGCAACATACGCTGCCTGCATTTCAAAATCCTCAAAATTGTTCAAAACTGGCACCTTTCTGGGTCAGAAAGTTTTACTGACAAATACAACTCTCTCAAGCTTCCCCGTCTTGTGGAATGAACTTGATGTCCTGCATGTATGATGTGCTTGTTTTCCTGTGCTCCTAGTATTTTGAGGAACATCACATTCTGGCACTCTGAAATGTTCACACAGAAGGAATTTATATCTCAGGTTGTTTTTGAATGGTAGATAGGCAGTGTTAGACAAAGGGGTAAGGTGGAGTCAGGATTGACTGCGTGGGAGTATTTTGATTGTAAAAGTACAGCAACAAAAAATGCTTTATGAGGTTTTATTGGTTTTTCTTTTGTGTAGGAACAGGACCCAGTTTCAGTCTCTGTACTCAGCAAGTACAGCCATGAACACCACTACTGTATTTGCAACATCATCAGAGGGTCAAATGAAAGATATAACACTATCATAAACTCCAATATAAGGCAGGAGGCATAGGATGACATTTATGAGTATGAAGTTGAATTCACACCAAAGTCCTCCTTCCTAGGTGAGGTAATTAAAGCAGTGAGATTTTTCTTTTGGATTTCCTCTCTTTGCATAACAGTATTTCAATATCTGTGCTGGTTTAGTTTGATAATTTAAAACTTTGATGCAAATGCACTTAGTTATCAGATAGAACAGATTTTCTAGTGATGCACACTCATGCTCTCTTCTCTGCCCCCCCACCAGTTAAACTTGTCTTCAGTTTTTACCCTGGTGAACTTTAAGGTGAGAATGGTTTAAGGAACGTTCATTAGCCAGTTTATTCTAGTAATCTGAATCATTTGTCTGTGGTAGCTCTGCAGTGAATACAAGGCTGTGTCATTTCTGTCCTTCTCTGTGCTGACCCTACTCCCTGTAAGCTGTGAAATCAAAGCAGACAGCAAGCAGATTTCCATCTAAACTCTAGATGATTTTCTGAGGAAGTTGTACTGAAGTCATCATGTCTAATCACAAAACAAAAGGCCACCAGACCAGCTCTGTCTGGTCACACCAGTGGGAATGTTTCATCTCTGCCTTGCAAACATCAGGAGGGCCGGGCACAAGTTAGGACTGGGTGCAGAGTTCTTAATTTCGGTCAATTTGATTGAGTCATGTGAAGGCACTGCTGATTCCCAGGGGGCAGGAAAATTTCCTCAAGCATAGTCATTCTGTTTGTTAAGTAACATTAAAACTCTACTGATGTAGCTGGCATTATGTTTTCAGAAAGATTCAGAAGTCATAAACTAGAGAGAATGAAAAACATAAGGGCAGGTGAAAACCAGCTAGCTTTCCAGTCTGCAAATCTAGATGGAGTAATACCTGGGCTGTGTCTTTCCCTGGCAGTGTGAACAGCCAGTATAGGTCTCTGCTTGCTGTATTCCAAATATTTATGTCTCTTGTATATGACTGAATGGGAGCAATGGACTCTGAAGCCAGTATTTACAGGCATTGAATTGCTTTGTATTTTTTCTAGAACAGTTTGTCCTGTAACATATTATTGATGCTTTTTCTCCTGTGGGTTTCATACATGTATTTCATCCATACCTGTGCAGAAAAGGAGTAGAAGGGAGTACTGCAATCCTTCAATCCTACTAGCAACCCTGAGATAGAAATTCAAGTTCCAGTGTTGTTGAGAGGCAGGTTAACTCTGGTGTCTGAAAGCCAGTGGCTACCTGATGACTGATCAACTGCATGAAGTCCTTGCTATGAAACATCAGAAAGTCATGTAGCATACTCAACTTGATTAGCTCAGTCACTTCCCACTTACCGCAGTGGTAATTTTGCTGACAAAGAATACAGCTAGCTTATGCATTCGCAGAGAGACAGCTTCTAAAAGGCTAATAAATGCATGACAAGGGTAATTCAGCCACTGCTAATAAATGATGTCAGGGCTATAAAGAAATGTATATCAGTCTAATGTATGTTTGCTGTTCAACATATGAAATTAAAAAGTGTCACAAAGTCAAGTGTGTGTAGCAGTAAATATGGAGGAGAAAGATGAAAGTGGGGATATATGAAAGTCAAGTCTCACTCTTATCATTAGTTATAGTCTAGCAGTGCCATTTTCTGAGTGTTTCTGGAGAAAAACCTTGGAAGGCAAAGGAGCAGCCAGGGTGTTTGCTGCAGAGCAGGGCTCAGTTTGAATAACAAAAACAGTATCCAAATGCACAGCATAAAATCTTTTTTGTGATCTGCATCACACTTAGAAAATCATTTGTGTGACTCCTCATTGTGAAGCTCTAGATCATGGTGAGTAGTATTGATATGTGGCACAGAAAATGAAAGGCAGAGAACAAAGACAGTGCTGGTGAGAAACGGATGAGAGGGGAACAGCAGGTAATGAAGAGGAACACAGCAGATAGAAGGCTTTAGATCATTTAAGGGATAATAGATGAGAAAGATAGTTCACTGCAGATAAATGTGGAATAATGATGACTTTGATGAATCCTTTTCACTCCAGACTCTGTGTTTCACAAAACAGGGCTTTAAGAAAAAGCAACCCCAAAACTAGGAGTCAAAAGGCATAGCTATGTGTGCTGTTAACGAGTAATGAACAGGAGGAAGATGAATCTCTGAATGCAGGATAGTACTGCTGGTGGTGATCTTGATCCAGGATACTCAGGAGTGGGGTAAAACAAAAAAGAAGAAAGAAGGCAGGGGCAAGAGTGAACTGAAAAGGCAAAATAAAATGTTTAGCTAATTAAAAACTGAAGAGTTTGGAATAGCGTGCTTGCGTATGTGGGCTTTTGATGTCAAGATAACATACAGAAATGAATTGGTCCTAAAAGGGTTTCTTTTAGTTTATTACTGGTGGTTGCATTTGGAAGCACTGATATTACGTGTATTTAGAAGGCAGGTTTTGACTATAATTATCTTATTTTATTGGGGTGGGGAGAGAAAACTCAGAAACTAAAGAAGGGACAGGTAACACTAACATCGATGACCCAGTTTTCCCTTTGCTGATGGCAGGAGTGCAGAGACCCCAGCTGCGCCTGTCTGGGTAAGTCCCTCTTGCTGACACATGCCAGGAGGAGTGCATGCTGATTTTTATTTTTTTTTTCCCAAAAGGGGAGTCCTTTGCTCCCTGCTAGTGTGCGGGCATTTCACATTGCAGCATATAGTGCGTGTTTTTATGGAGGCAGGACTGCTGGCCGTTTTCCTTGCCAGAAGACTCTGAACTTTTGGGAGCTGTATTCCAGCAGTGGCACATCTATATGTGCCAAAATCCCATTTTTTGCTCTGTGTGTGTTGCAGTGAGGAAGGTGCTTCCTGCAATATTAACTTTTTCCTGAGGCTTTCTCAGCACAGCAGAGATGCAGGGATACAGGGTAGAATTTCTCCTTTAGCTGTGGAAGCCAGCATAACTTGCAAAGCTCCTAAACTGCTTAAAGCATTATAATCTCAGCTCAGACTAAGGCTGACAAGATTCCTAGATTTGTGGTCCATGGCAGAGAGCACTTCTGTTTGACATTAATTTCTTTGGGGAAAGAGAGGGCTTAGCACAAATCACCAAGAGTTGAAGGAGGTGATGTGGCTGGATTTTATTTTATTTTTTTAAATTTTTAGCCAATTAATTTCCCCTAGAAACCACAAATATTCACAGGGAAATATCAATATTTCTAACCTTTGTTCCAATTTGGAGTGCAAGCTGAGTTTTGTTGCAAAATACTGGGATTTTCAGAGGAATGAAAACTCCAGGTTTCATGGAGTGCTGTTACTGTTTTCCATTGGCTGAGCTCCCTGTGGGTTCCTGGCAGTCCTTGCAGCTCGCTCTCTGCTGCTTCCTCAGTCCTTGAGGCTCCTTCTCTGCTGCTTCCCCTTTACTTTCTGTTTCAGTGCTGCTCTAGCACTTCCTACCACTGCCTAGCGTGAGATACTTTCTTTTCCTCTCAGTTTTCTCTGTAGCCTCAATTCCTGCATATTCAAGCCTTCTATGCCTTCACAAACGGTATGAGCTGACCTGGTCCCACTTGGAACTGAAGCTTGTTTGGGTGTTCTCATACCCCTGCCATTTTCTCCTGTTGCTATTTTCAGTTTTTTTCCTATCCTAAATTACATGGCATGTCTATATGTTAAATTCAATTTGAAAAATGCTGAGGACCTGCGTAGCTGATCATGGTGCTGTGGAGTAATGAGTCAGTATGGCTGTGCACATGTCCATTGCCAGTGTGAGCTAAACCATATTAAGCACTATTGATTTCATTGCATGTCTGAGAGTAAAAAGGACTTGTCTTTGTAACATCCAGGGTGGTTTAAGATGTAATTGCTTCTATGACATCTTAAAACCATTTGCTGGTTATTCCTAGTCCTGTCATATTAAAGCTGGCTGATCTTTATGACTCTCCCCATCTTTTTCAGGCCAAAACCAGCTGCTTTAGCCTAACCTTCAATTACAGTGACTGAGTTAAACGGCACAGCTTTGAAGTAAGTTAAAGTACAATCCTACTCCCTGGCTGAGGAGTGGGGATGACAGTAACTTCTAGCCTATGGTCAGGGGTATGAACATTTGGGACATCCAAAAGAAGATAGTTCAAGTCTTTTCCATTTTCAGCCAGATAAGAAAACAGGAATGGGATTTCTTTAAGTTTTTGGGGTTTTTTTGTCTGACTTTGTCAGCTTTTTAATTGTCTGCTTGTATGAATAAGCGGCAGCTTTGGATGCTTAGATAACGCTTTGATGACTTGCAGATCTGTGCTTAGACTTGAAAGCCCAGATCTAAAATTTGAAGTATTTATCTAAAAAATAAATAACAAGATGGCCGTTGAATTTCTTTACATTTCAAAGTCACTGAATACGTGACCTGTAATTCTGTTGCACTTCACTCTGGGGCTGCTGAAGCTTTCTGCGTGGTGGCAGATTAAAGCTCAGAACTGGAACAGAAGAATGGATTGTGTCTTTGCCCTGTGTGGAAGTTTAATGATAATAAAACTTTCCCAGCTCCTACTGAAACAAATTAATTTAGTTGGTAAGTGCAGGTACAGGCTCTCGAGATGTGTGATACAGTCTGGGAAGATTTGAAGCCCCATGTCATTCAGTTCAAAGTTTAGAAAACTGAACCAAAGTGCTGTTATTTGATCATTTTAGGGCTCTCTTTTGAAGCTTAGATACTTTGTACTTTATTCCCGGGATGTTTTCCACAGTGGTATTTTAACTTTGGAGAATGCAGTGCCTACATGTATTCTGGAACATTTGACACTGACTTGAAGGATTCAAGGTAACGGCTTGAGTTCTTGTCAAGATTGTGTGTACTTTTGTGGCAAAAGCTCTGGATCTCTTCTGACTGTGGCTACAGTTTGTTCCTGGCCAGACAAGCATTAGTAAAACCTCAGTCACCATATTTTAGAATTAATGTTTTTTTTACTTTTTCACGTCTAAGTTTGGTTCGTATTTTCTATAAAGCCAAACCACTGACTGAAAGCAAAGAATGTGAAAGCAAATATATGCCAAAACCGATATGATAGGAGTCAAACAATTTTTCCAGACTCATAATGTCAATGCAAAACAAAGCCTTTTTACCATTTAGTTCAGGTGATAGTAGAGTTATAAAAGTCAAAGATCCCATTTTTTTCAGCACAAGATTTGCAAATCATGTGATAATGCAGAGTGCCTTTGTGGTTTGCTAGCTAGTCTCCATTTGGATTGAGCCCCAGGCCTGGCTATGTTACTTTGTGATGATGTGAATCACTTCATGTCTATATATTTCAGTTGTCTTCATTGTGCAGCTGTTGAGAGACTCTATGAAGTTTTGTAGAATACTTTGAGATTTAGATCGTAAGAAGTATTAGAAAAATAATTATTCATAACACTGGCTTATTGTATATGCAGTTAAATTTGTGTAAATGAATGATGTAGGCATAAGCTTTTTGTCTAATTCATGTTGTTAGAGCAGAATGATGAATCATTATTGTGCTATATGAATGAGGAATGGTAGTTTAACAAATTGCAGTTCAACCAACCACAGTTTAGTTTATGCACAAATGGATATTAAAAATAATAAGATTAAATGCTCTGTATCCTGCAACTGATCTTGAAGCCACTTAGTTTGTTAATGGCAACTGCTGTTTATAGGTGCTTCGGGCATCAGAGCACGGGAAACCAAACTAAAAGGTTTTAGTATGCATTTGTGCATCTGAGCTGTATGAAAGATGACTTTACTTCATAAGATATTTTTATACAGTGGGTAAAAGAACTGTGTGCCTTTGTCTAAATCATTCTGGTGTAGTGACTGAGCAAGAATACTACACCAAGAAACTGCAATTGAAAGAAGAAACTATTTAGTTCTGTGTAAGCAAGAAAAGTTTGGCCAAGGTCTGACTGAAGCAGGAGAGGAACTCTTTAAGATAGCAAGAGAGAAAACTGTTTCCTCTCTAGCAAACTTCCAACTTAATACAATTTAAAAGAAGGAGGTGTGCTTACTGACTTCCAGTAGGGACTTGAAAGCTTTACCAGTGATTGGTCAATAGAGAATATGTTTGTACCTACTGAGATTGCAGGTCATATTTCCAAGCATTTTAAATTAACTAAGCACAGTTCTTTCTCTTGCACTTTCTCTCTCTTTATAAAAACTCTATCTATATCTATATATCTTCCAAGAAGGCACTGATTTGTAACAAAGCTCTATACAACCAGCTGAAAAAAGAAAGTTAGCTGAGATGTGAGGGAGAAGAAAATGGGGACTGAGCAGATTGCTTCTCTCTGTGGTGAAGAAAATACTGCAGCTGAGAAACTCAAGCTTTCTGTTCATATCCAAATAAAATCCACTTTCCATCTCCATATGAGGTTAGATTCAAAGCTTTCTGACATTCAAAAAGAGGTGCCTACACCACTCTAGGAGCCATGTATATCAAAGAGCCATGCATCCACACTAGCATTTTTCTTTAAAATAAAAATTGATTTCCTGGGACATGTGTGTGTCTGTGTATGTACACCCACTTTTATTAGACAAATCAGACCTTCATAACATGTACCAGTCCTCCATTTCTTCCCCCTCCTGTTGAATTAATATTAGTTTGTGCAGTCTGTTTTCCTAGGTCATGTGATATTAATGTAGAGCCCTTCCATCTTCAGCTTCTTCCCTCTTGCTATCAGCCTTGCTTTAATATAGATTATTTGTGCAGTATGCTCCTGGTTCATAGGTGTCAACATGCCATTCAGTGCCATAAACATGTAGTGTTAATCCCAGAATAGGCTACTCCCATAATGAAGAGCTAACTTGCAAGAAAAAATATGACAAAATAGCAAACCGTATTATTACTAAAGAAAAGTGTTAGAACAAAGTATTTTCAAGGGATCGCAGAGGGCTGGAACAACTGTATTAGAAAGACACAGCCTTTAAAATGAATCAAGAGAAGAGTGAATAAATCCTGTAAAACCATTAAGAATAAAGCTGTCAAAAATACTTGCAGAGGCACTACAAGAACTTTGTCCCAATGACTGTGAGCTGTGCTCTTTGACTGAATTCCATACCCAGGACCTTCAGCTGAGAATGTTTTGCCTTAATCCAGTCTTGACTGATCCAACAATGGAGTTAAATAAGCAGCAGTAGTAAATAATCAAGCAGGGCATGAGGTATAGCTATGCATAAAGACTCTCTGCTTTGATATGCAGTAGAAGTACTGAAGAGTTTAGTAGCAAAATAAGATAAACATAATCCTGCATCCTGGAGAAGGCAGAACGTGACAGTGATTTTACCAAAGTATTGTGATTTTTGAAAAGCTTGAAAATGAGAAGTTGAAAGGTTTTGATGATCAGCCACAGTTCATGAATGAGTAAGAGAGAGCTATTTCTGGTTGTATTTTTTGCAGGGAAGAAGAGCTCTGATGGCCTCTGCCTTTCAGGACAGAGTATTGTTGACAGAAAGATGTTGCATTCTTTCAGTAGATGTAAGAAAAGTGCAACAGCTTTATTTCCTATTTGTGTCAATGAAAGTGGAACAAAGATCTCTGCTTTCCATACAACATTTGAAGAGTTGCTGCTTTCTGAGTTTGGGATTCTGTTTCTTGCACAATGGAGCCTATGTCACAGTGCATGCTATTTCATATGAGACCTTTAAACTGAGGTGTTAAAATATGATGTACAGAAAGTACACACCTTGGTATCAATGTTTTATAATCATCTTGAAGGTCAGATGAGATTCTGGTAAGTCCTTTCTCAGCTATTTCTGTGCTTCACTGAACAGTAGACATAAGCTTATCTTTTTATTATTATATTATACTGTTTTACTATACTACTATTTGTTGAAATTAGGACAGAATGAGATGGGTTTAATATCCCAAATGCAATCTTTGCAACTTTGATTTTTATACTGATGAAAATGGAGCCACAACCATGAATGCCTTTAGGGAATAATGATGCTCCAGTGGAGGTATCTTTCTATCAAAGGAAGAAACATCTGTATCCATCACTCAGGAACCCTTATCAGCCTTTAGCATTAGAAAATGAGCCATCACATCTCAAACCCCCCCCCCCCAAAACTAAAATGCAGGAGGCACAGAAGTGTGAGAGCTCTTGGCCCAACAGGCATTCCCTTTTCCTAATTAATATCAAAGAAACAAAGAAATAGATATTAACTGTGTTTTTTTAACAGGCAAAGGTGATAAAAGATTTATTCATGTGCTAAGGGGACATGAAGTTTGGTTGAGCTGTTCTCTGGCCCTCCTGGCCCTCATCTCCTCTGAACTGCAATTCCTCCCAGTAGTGGCCTCTGCTGTTGATGCTGTGGGATGCAGTGTGCCAGGGATCAGGCAGTGCCCTGCTCTTATGCTTCTGTAACCTTACTTGTCTTCTAGGAGTAAAGTAACAAGAAGGTTTGAACCAGTTCATTCTTTCACTATGTTCAGATCTGCTGAACTGCTGTTCAGGCTTTAATCTGTGCTAGAGATATGTTGGGAGCAGAAGTGGAAGTTTTCTTTGAAAGCACTGGATGTAACATTAGTTTGAGTGGGGACAGAATAACATCTCCTGAGCAGTTAGGAAAATTCTGAAGGGCAATAGTGTAGGGTTGTGCATCCAGATCTTGGTTAGAGCTGTTGATTCAACCACACTGTGGAAATGGCTTCAAGAAGGTCAGAAATTCAGAAGAAGTTCATGTGTGTGTGTTTTGAGGTGGAGAGGCAAACAATGTTCATACCATTAAAACCTCAAATGTCAGAGTAGGAATCTCTGCCTCTTGCAGGAACTGTGGTGATATTTTAAAATCATCTCTTGGTTCCTTTTCATTGGTTACGATTTGTTCCAGTATTTATGTGATATGCAAGACATTTAGCATCTGCTTCTTCTGAGTTGGTGGTGTATCCTTATTTTCTGGTTTTAGCTCTCCATTTTTCTGTATTTTCTCAGAAACGCTTTTCCTGGCATGCTGATGGTGGCAACGTGCTCCAATGGAAGAAGTATTTTACGAACACTTGGGTGTTATCGGTGCTGCATCCTTCCAGATGGCTCAAAACCCTGGACACTGGCATAAGGTATTTTCAGAGAGGAAATCATTTCACTCATTTCAGCTTTTCTGGTAACAAATTATATCTAGAGTTACAAGCTGAGAATTGCCTGCCCTGAATAGTCCAAACTTTGATCTTAAGCTTTTTTAGCTCTTATTCCTGTGGAGTGTAGCTATTTTGCTGCCTCATGCTGATAACCCTGTTCCACATAAAGGACTCTTAACCTGAATAAGGAGCTTCCTAGTGATGTACCAAACAAGCTTTGCCTAAAAACCTCACATCTGAAAAAGGGTCAAAAAAATCTCACACCAGTAAGTATTTTAAATTAAGAGTCATAGGGGTGTGGATATCAGGACAATGAGAATATTTTTCTAGTGCCTTGATAAATCAGCACTGCCAAGATGGCTTTGGGTTTGGTTCTATAGCACATGAACCTTGTGTGCTTGGATATGTTAATAACCCAGATGGTTATAAAAATTTTCTAGGAGATAATCTTCCATCCTGTAGAAAGGAATTTACTGACTGTAATCCAGACAATTTTAGCTACTTGGAATAGGACCATGGTGTTCTGCTGTTCACAAGTTTCCATGATATGACCGAGCTGAGATCTTTGCTCTAGATAGAGACAAGAGAAGCAGTTATTAGATAGTTATTTCCTTATGATAGAGACACACACTAATATTGGAGGTTTAACTGAAACATTGTACAGCTAGGAGAGTATTTTTACAAGTGGATACAGCATGGTTTGAAGGATATGATTTTAAATGATAGAGAGAGGAGGTACTTTCTGGTTTATGAATTGGGGACTATCAGCTGAGACAAAATTCCCATTTCATTCATGAATGAATGGGGAATAATTTTTGTAAGGGGATAGTGATGTATGAATCAAATGTTTTTCTTCTCACTGACAGGACAATCTTTATAATTACAGATGGGCCATGCTTCAGTTGCCTTACACTTTCAGCAAATGACATTGAATATTAGCGATTCTGCCATATCTGCAGTAAGTGGTTTGAAGCTGCAATTCTGCACAATGACTGCATATTCTGGAGTCTGACGCTGCTAAATTGAAGTCTTTCTAACTTGAAAATTAGATCCCTAGTACTGCAAGTGGTGCCAGAGTGATTATTTGTATCACAGCAAAATATGAATAAACTTGCAACAATGTGATTTTTTTGCATATTGTCTGTATTTATAGAGAGCAGCTATTTTAGTATGAGATATGTGGAAGAAGTGTTTTGGAAAATGCTGATATGTGACAGAAAGGGAAGGCTTAGGGGTACTGAAAGGGATACTTCCAAAGACAATGATGCAGTTGTGGGAGGGGCAAGCTAGATAATGCAAAACTCTTAAAATAACAATTCTCCAAAATGAGTCTTTCCGAAAGGGTTATGGAAGAGGAACGTCAATGTGGACCATCTGTGGCAGAAGGTGATATGTGGTGGGCCTCAGAAGAGATGCTCCAGTGCAGGGAGCACAGTCCAGGATCACAAGGCAGGAAAGGGAGGATGCAGGGATAGGCAGTGGGAGGATGATGAGTAGAAAATTGATTGCTGGTGACAGACACTATTGCAGCAGGAACAGCACTGGGCTAGAGCTGCGTAAGTGTCAGCAAGGACCTTTAACCAGAATGGTGGATGCAGGGGGCTGAGCAGATGCTGACAACTTCAGTATTGACTTTGAACTGCAGCCTTAACATATTTGTAGAGTGAAGAGAAGTTTGCTTTTTGGCTGTTTAAAAGAACTATGACCTTTTATTTTACAACTCACCTTTAAACTTTGGAAAAATAGCATGTTTCTGCTCTTTATACTTTACTATAAACTGTGGAAGTACCATTCTCTCCCCTTTTTCTTTTTCATGTTGGAGCCCTCTCCTGTGAACAGACTCTTACCCAAAGCATGGGGAGCTCCTTATCACTTGGTTGCTTTACCTCTGCCATTGACTAATCTGGGCTCTTTTTCCCAAGATCTTTCAGCCACCTGCTTTCTGGTGGGTAATGTCATGACAAGAACAATGAAGAAGTGTGTGATACAGCAAGAATGTGGGTAAAATAAGCAATAAGGTCTGTCTTCCTCTTCAGCCCCATAATTTTGTTTGCTCTCCTTCCCACACAGAAAGTTTGTTTTAATTAATCATCTGAGTCTGTGAAATATGATTTTTTTCCCCCTCTCCCACTGGTGTTCTGCCCAGCCTGTTGATGGACATGGGGTGAAAAAAAGGACATGTGAGTAGCTCTCAGGTGTGCCTGTTGGTTCCTGTTGCAAGAGGCTGTTTCAGCCCATCAGAGCTGGAGCTCCTGAGTTGTAGTTTCCCTTTCCCAATGTGACTTGAGCCCACAAAAGCCACTGCACACTCTTGTCCATCAGCAATATTGGTCTGTGGAGATCTGTGCCACTTGCCACACTCTCTGCACAAGGAGTGCTGCCATTCAAATAAAATTTGATTTTGTCTATGAAGCCTTTATTTGAAGGGACTGCCATGTACCTGGTGACTCCAGAACCAGCCGGGAATGCCGAGTGAGCCCACCACCCTGCCTGCTTTAGGCAAGTCTGTTTAGAATATCATGTTTGTTTCAGGAAGTATTCCTTAATTACTGATATCCAAATGGTTATGCATTCCTTGTATGTGATACATCTCTCTCTAGCTCCCACATCTGAAGCTTTATTTAAAGCATGATAAGGTGTGTTTGCACTATATGCTCAAGTCTAGTAGATTTATGAAGCTCTAGTGGAAATCGTTGCTTCTCTTTTTGCAGTGGTTTATTTTTTTAAAAATGTGCTTTTGTTCCCCCTTCTCCCTTGCTCAATAGAAGTGGTGATAAAGGACGTGAAAGTGCCCTGAGTATTTGTAAAAACCTCACTGCTGACCCTGGGTAAGGGTTGCCTGGCGGCACTGAGGTATTGCTTTCTCATCATCACTACTATTAGCTAAACCAGTTAAAAATAAATATGGAGATGCCAATACATATTGAGATCAGGAAGTGTGATGACAATGCAGTTCTTGTCCAGCTCTCCCACAGCATTGGGAACCTCCATTTTTCTGCTTACGTGTCATGTCACCTCCTTTGGATGTACATTATTTGTCTTTTACTCTCTGCCATTCACTGTGGTTGATGCTTGATAGATGAAATGCAAGTTCTTCCCACAGACCTCTACAGAGCAGAATAAGCTCTTTAGGATAAGGAGTAGCTCTTGACTGCAGACTCTTTACTGACAGCAGCAGTCTTGCTTCTTGGCATAAAAGCTTTTGGCTTGGTCTTTTGTATGATGATGAGTGAAGATGATGAGCACTTCATTTTGAGTAAGGCACAAAAGGGGAAACCAAGGTGCTTCTCATAGCTGAGACAAGGTCCAAGTCCTTGTGTCAGCATTTCTATGACTGTCAAAACCTCTAAGTATGCTTTTCTGGTTCATACAGAGTATAATTTTCAAGCCACATTCAAGGAGTTAGGAGGACACTCCTGTCTTTAATAAAGCAGCACTTTTGAGATGTGAGGGTCAGGACATTGTTGTTGCTTATGAAATGTAATGCAGAGCATTCAGTTGTACATGCACAGCTGAAGACATGCTGCTGCTACTGGAGTAAATGGTTATGGTTTTAATGCTTATTTGTCTTAGAAAGCAAACTTGTTTAGGATGATTATTTGGAAGAGTGGCTGGATGAGGATAAAGACAAAAGAAATGTTGGGATGGAAAATAATAGAAGGGAGTTAGCTAATGCTTCTCACTCTGTTTTCTCTCTACTGCCCTGCATCGGTTAATCACATTCTGCTCACAAGTGCTTCCACCTGGAAGTGGAAAGAGGAGAGTCACTTCTTTATGGCACTTGCAAGTTACTTGTCTGGCTTAGAGGTCCTTAGGATTTTATCATCTCTATAAATGCAATCATTGTATTTTAGTTTTTCCTTGCTCCTCTGTAATACTGTAACAGTATTACACTGTTTCCTTCAGGGATTGACTTTTTTTGCTATCTTTTGTCTGAGGTGACTGTAGTTCTTAAGATACCTCAACAGTTAGTTGTAACAGTCCTTGCAATTTGAATTTCAATGTTTCTCTTTATGCTTCTTATTTTTATTTTAGAACTCTCAATCCTACCTGTGAGAGGGGTTGTATTTTTAGGAGGTGTTTGCTTATTGCCTTTACGTTCCTGTTAAACTGCATCAGCTTCTGCTGCCCTTAAACTTGAGCAGCTGAGAATTTCAGTTATAGACCCACTATCTCTTAAGTGTTTCATCTTTCTGTAGTGGGTTTTTCCATACATTAGTGAGGCAGAATTGTACTTCCATAGTTGTTTTACATTAACTCAAAGCCAAGCTTCCAAATGTCAAAATCCTTTGTGTTATTCCTTCAGTTCTTACTGTCTCTAAGCACTGAATATTAGATAACATCTCTCTGTGGACTCAGTATGATCTCTTACCATCATAGCCCTTATCGTGCTGTTAGACTAACAAAGTAAACAATATAATTAATTGTTTACTTTCAAGTTGCAGACATTGCTTTATTATGTAGACAAGCCAGTGAATACTCATAAAACACATATTGTATATCTACCTATTTTACCCATTTTGGCACATACTGCAAGTGTTACTTTCACATCCAAAGAAACATTTGAGCCTTAAATATTTTCTTGACTCCATTTTAAATTTCCATCTCTAGTGCATGTTTAGCTTCTTTCCGTAACATATTATGATAGGATGTGAACACTCAGAATGTGTGTTTTGGGGAGAATGGAGCAGTGAGTGTTGCATTGGCTTTGATAGCGCAAAACTCCACCCTCAGTGGAGTTTGTCAGTTATCTAGTTCATTCTCTTACAAACCCTTAATGATGAAAACTTTTATGTTGTTTTGACCTTTTCCCTTACCTTGTGCATCACGATGCATTAATCTCTCTTTGCAGTTTTTATTTTTCCAGGTTTACACCCCTCACTCAGGCTAAACTCAGTTGATATAAGAATTAGGTTTTGCCTGACATTTGTTTCAAATAATTTACCTAAGGAGCAGAAATAATATCTGGAGCTAATTTCATTGATGTTACCCAGGACTGTATATAAATCACTACGTACATTTCATTTCCTTGACCACTAATTTTACTGTTCTCTCTAGAAGCGCTGACCGGGGCCAGAGCAACCATTATCCCAGACTTTCATGAGACACAGTCTGTTATTTTCACTTGAAGAAGGATCTATGATAAATTAACTTCATTAACTTCAAGCCAGTGCCTAGCTCTTGATTTCTAATCAGTTTTTTATTTTGTTCAGAGATCACTAGCTGCTAAAGCATAACATCAGTCTTCAATCAGAATTGAAATTCATCTCTTCTTTCAGAGCTTATAGGCAAAGACCCTCTTCTGAAGCTTGCTTGAAGCAGATTTAGCTTTTGTGCCCCTGCTCTTTATAAACACCCTTCCATCAGAGGTTATTGTCTCCAGAGCCCTGCTGGCAGAGCAAGTCGTACAAGTGTTCCCTAACCCATTGCAGGCAGAGTCCTCCAAGTTATTTCAAACAATCTAAAGGGTTTGGGCTGTTATCTTGGCATTTTGCCTAATGCAGAGGATGGCAACCTCACATGATTTACCCCAGAAAAGGTACAGGTGGCAACAGTCTCCCACCCCTTGGTGGTGGTAGGTAGTGAAGGTGCAGTCACCAGTGGCAGGTGGACAATGTATTTGTCCTTTGCATGTAACAGATAGTGGAATGGCTGAGCAGAAATGGCCCCAGCCTGAGCTGAAGTTACTGCCATGACATTACACTATGGGGCACAATGTGCCCCAAAGAAAACTTGGGAGAGGCAAAGATGTGTCCGTTGCACTGATTATTCATGTGGATTGGTGCAGGTGGTGGAAAAAACTGTACAGCCTTGGGATACTCTGCAGTATTATGTGCCATTTACCTGCAGGCTGGAGGGCCCAACATGGCTCCTTCTGCTCTCTCAGAGGCAATGCTTTTCCACAGTGATGCTGACCCAGTCCTCCTGTCTCTGGGGTGTGCAGGTCCATCCTTAAGAGCCTGAAGCCAGATCTGGGAAGTCTATCTCAGCAGGACTGCAATGGCCAACTGCGTTCAAGCACAGGTTATCAGTACAGACTTGTTTTGGCTGTAGTTTGCACCAAATAATTAACTTGAATTCAGTCCCCTCTTAGCTGATAGCACCTGCAAGGATCAAATTTTGAACAGAAAAATTTTCTCAGAACTTTCTTTATCAATCAGCAATTTATTGCATCTTGGTCATGTGAAAGAAGCCCAGAGTTCTTGTGGGAAAGGCTTTGCTTTGCTGAGAAGGTGTTCCTGGAATTGCTGTTAGCCTTCACATCTTGTCAAGAAAAAGCCTTAATGGGTCTGCCCAGCCTCACCTGGGACCCCATGCAACATCCTCTGCCCATGCACCTAGGGGCTTCATTTAAGCTCAGGCTTAGGGCTATGTTGTAGGTGTAGCTGTTCCTAGGCTTGTTCCTGAATCATTGTTTGGGTTTCCTGAACTGACTTTGGTCCATTACATCTGCCTGATGACCACTGGATCGTTGATAGGACATGTTGCTATCATCACCCTACTCTGCTTGCCCAGCTCTGGTGCTGTGGTGCTGAACCCTGCCAGTGGGCTTACTGCCCAGCCTGTGCTGTGGCCACTGCTAGCTCTTGGCTCATCATCACCTTAGGGAGCAGCCCCCTGACAGTTATACAGTAATAATAAATAAGATTTCAAAGTGCTTTTTAAGAAGCAGCATGACTTTTTGTTATTTCTGAGATAGGGAGGACATAACCAGTTGGTGGTCATGCAAGTGGAGTAGATGCTGATCAGGAGCAAGTACCTATTTCTGATTTATCGAGTAACAAGACATCCATGATGCCAAGCACATGAGGCTATGCTTTATTTCTTGTGGCCCTCTGAAGAGGTTGGCTCTGGCATCCTTATTTCCCTCTCAGTGCTCCTTCCCTTCTGGCACAGGAGGGCAGGGATGCTGCTGGGATCTGTCATTGCCTGTTTGCTGATCTGCTGAAAGGTGATTTGAGAGACAGAGGCTATCAGCTTTGTGACTCGAGCCAAACCCAATTCATTGAGTTTTGGTGCTGCATTTCTTGCTGTTGTAATTTAGTAGGGCCCTGTTGATTTAGCAGTAATTTAGCTTTTTGGCCTCTGAAAATCACTGTTGCAACACAGGTGAAATTTTTAGGCTGCTGAAGCTGACAGTATGGCAATTTGGTCTGTAGCCCAATCACTAATCCTTGAAAACAAAAGAATCACTATAAGTTTCAGTTCTAATAGCAGCTTAAATAAAGAGGCACAGCATACAGATGTTTTAATATTACTATGATTTATCAATAGATGTGTGGAAAGGGATATATTCAGTATCTTCTAGGATTCATTTGGGATTTTTCATTAACTGAGCTGTATGATTTTGCCCTAGGTTCTGGAGAAAGTTCTGCTGACCTTGTAGGATGTGGAAGGCCAATAAACTGTCATTGTGAGAGATGTGTTCTGTCTTCATGGGGAGCAGATGATGCATATGAAGGAGGTAAGCCCAAGGAATGACTCTGTTAGTATATGCTGCATTGGATAGTGCTTGCCACTAACTCCCTTGCTGCAGGATGTTTAGTTCATTCTGGCAGTGAAGACTGATGCTTCCAAAAGAATCTCAGGGTGCATTAACTTCCTGGAGGAAATAGAAGATAATGCAGTCTTGATCCTCAGATTTTTGGAACTGAATGGGAGCTAGATTTTTCTGGAGGAACAAGATTTGGGTTAGTTTTGCTGTTCTGTGTAAATACTCAGAGAAATGGCACTGCCAGAAGGCCTCATCAAGAACAACAACAGTTTCAAAAATAACCAGATGCCTTCTATTGACACATACTTAAACCTTGATCTCATTCTCTTCTCTCTTTACCTTTGGATGTGCTATAGGATCCTAATGCCCATCACCCAGTAACGATCATTTAAAACCAACACCACACCAAACAAACTTTTAAAATAAAGTGCATAACACAGATCTTAACTAAGAAAGAAATCTTGTTGAGATGCTGGACCTTCCAGGGAGGTGACACTGAGCTGAGGTGACAGAGAAAGGTCCCTAGTTTTTTTGGTTGAAAGTTACGTAGGTTATCCTTGGTTTATGGTCTTGCAGTCAGGGTGCTGATAAGCCCCAAGAGATGTTGCTCTGATATCTTCACTGCTGCAGCAAGAGCAGGAAAGTGCAGTGAACATGCATCCCTTCTCCTCTTAGACTGTGGAATCTCACTGCAGTCCTGATCGAAGCACTTGTGTTAACGTAGTGTGTGTGTGTGAATCGGAGAAAGCTTATTTATTAAGGTTTCAAACACTTTAAAGCTGTGAGCAGATGAGATCAGAAGAGACTGTTAGGCTTTCATAATTTACAGAATAGAATTATTTAGGCCATTTGCTAGGAAAGAGGTTTAGATCTTATACTGCCTGGTAAGTTAAAAGGTCTCTGTATCTGAGACAGCCGTAAGATCCTGAGGAGACAGACTAGTTAGACTAATCCTGTAGTGAAGGGCAAGGGACATTTCCTTAATAAAGAGTAAATTTTTTTATGTTAGATTTCAGTTATATATTTTCAGGGGAACTTAGAAGGACATTGTTAATTTAACCATGTACTTAGTTCTTTGTGTTGAACACTTTTTAAAAATTCAATATTTTATTTCTCCTTTATAGTGTTTTATGGGTTAGCAGTGTAAAAAAAAATGTTGTGAATATTACAGGGCCTTATAATTATCTGCAAAAGCTGGTGGGGAATAAGAAAGCTTAAAACCTGAGTGAAGCTCAGAATTACCTGAGAGAACTTGGGTCACAGTCGTTCCCATCACTGGTGCTCAACTTCCAGCCTTCCTACTGGCAACTGGGAATCTTTCAACCTCAATTTACCCTGGAAAGTGTGATTCACTTAGCTCTAAACTTTCAACAAGCTTTTACAGTCTAATTAAAAGAGATGGGGATATAAAGACACAAGTACAGGGATGCCAAAATGGGGCATTTGTTCAACAGCAAACCACATCCTCTGTGAAAATACAATGTTCAAACTTCACAGTGCCTAAATCCCAGCCTCTCCCTTATTGGGGGTGAGGAGGGAGTTCTCATCACTTCAGAAAACTTTCAAGCCTAGGACATGAAGGTGTACTCTATCAAGACATACCAATAAAAATCTTCTGGCTGCTGGAGCAGCTGTTACTAATTCCTTTGGATAGAAGCAACTTGTTCCAGATCCTGGGGAAGCAGAAGCACTTTCTCCTAGGGACTGCTGGTGGCTTCCCCCATCAGCATGAAGTGGCAAAGTAGGGGAAGACTCTTCCTCCCTTCAGGATGTGAGTGGAATTTGGGATTACAAAGGTGGCCTTAACCCAAACCTTCACCCTGCTACACGTCACTTGTCTACAGCCGCCCTGAGTAGATGATAAAAGTGAAGTTCAACCTGCTGTAAGTTATCCAAGAGCTCCTCTTCGAGTGGGATTATTTTAATAACTCACTGAGAACAGCAGACAGGCTCACCTACCCCAAAGTGTGTTAAAGCATGGACTATAACATTTTTTGGCACCTCCTGTAAAAGAACCTGCTGTCTCCAGGCTTTTAAAGCTTTACATCCAGTGGATCAGATTTGTCTGATCCACAGACCAGTGAATAAGATTTTTTTGTCATTCCTAGTTCAAGGCTGCAGACTTTGATCAACACGATGGTGCAAGGGACTCTGGGCTTGCCCCAGCCAGGCTGATTTTAGCTGTGATTGTCCAGTAGTCAGGTCATCATGGCATCATTTGGCTTCAATTGAGCTTTATTTTATAGTAATAAAAAGAAATAATCTGTAAAAATAACAGATTGTGTAGCAGAGTGAAAGGGCAAGGTAATGTTGGAGGTTCCAGTGAGTTAGCAGTCACTACAGGAGAGCTGCCTTGTCATTGGGTAAAGCCAGTGTAGAGGTAACAGAGAACAACAAAAAAAGCCCCAGAAAATTGGCAACCAATGGAAAGAAAGATCATATAAACAGACTCTGTCAAGAAACATGAAAATGACCCTTAGTGGATGTGAGGACTGAAGAGGAAGGTAGGGACTGGTACCATAAACATTGAACTACTGGTGAAGACCTCAGGATGCTGATGACTTGTCATCAGCTGTATCCTCAGTCTGCTCGAGGAAAACTGAAGCCATCAAACAGATGGACACTGAAAGGGTGAATATAATACTATAGAAAAGGTGCAGATAACAGATATTACTAAGAGGATTTTTTGTGTATATAACAATTTTAACTGTATGATGCTTTTCTGTATTGTTGTAGACTATGAGTGTTAGTATTATTGCAGTTGTGCTAATATCTAATAACTAGTGAATTTTAAATTAGTTTGGCAAGATATTAATTAATCTAACAATAAAACCTTAACTTCATGGTACGATCCTTTTGGTCCATAACCAGATTTTGAAAGTACCAGTCAAAAGAATTTCCTACAGCCTCCCTTTGCTTGCTAGTACTTCAACTTGCCAGAAATGTTTAAACTCATCACTACTTTGTTATTTTTTTCCCTAGCCCTGCTACTTAATATGCCTGAGGAGTACAGTTTCCTTTTAAGTGCCTGAACCCTGTGAATGCTACGGGCTGTGTTGTTGTCCCTCCAAAAATAGGAAATCTTTCATAATTAAGATTCATGGCAACTGCAGAGGTCTGCATTTCTAGAATGTATGAAAATAAACATGAAAAACTGTGAAAACAATGTAAGGGATCCGAGTGACACAGGCCAGGGAATTCTCTTAGCTGTTTCAGCTGTCATTCTGACTTCCTCAGAAGTTGTGTGATCTGACGTACCCTCTGATACTGATCTAAAGTTGCTGCTTTTTCCTTTATTTTCAGGCTATGCTGCAATAAAGGGGAAAAAGGGGGAAAAGTAAATCAAAATCATAATTTTGTTCCCATCGTTTGGAGTCAGAAGGAGTAGATCTGTGCCCCTCACAGCCATGCTGTAGGTAGAAAGATGACTCAAATTTTATGGGTTAAGTTGCTAATTGAGTCACAGCAGTGTTTAATGAATTTGGAAGACAGCATGTCAGGGGAGCCATAGAAGACCCAAATTCTGCCCAGGGCTTCCTAAGGCATTTACCATCCGTAAATATGCAGTATAAGTTTCTCCTACCCCTCTGAGGATTGACTTGTGTCTGAGGTGCTGCCCCCAATGCAGAGCAGCAGACTGATACTGAAAGACGTCTGTGTGTTCAGTCGCTACTGTGGTTCAGAAATCTGTTGCCTCTGTTCGAATCTCTCTTTTGTCTCTGGTGCAGACTGAGATGCTGAGACTCATGTGATGGCTGCTTGGCCATGGTCACCTGTTCAATGCATCCTTCCCACAGAGGGGAAGAGCAGATAGCAGTGTCTTAAATTATCACAGCAAGGTTCCCCAGGTGCTCATCCACTAGGGGCCAGGCTTGTGCTGGGCACAGAAGCTCCTGAGGAGCTGCTCCACTATCCAGGGCTGCAAAATTTATTTAATTCCAGACTTCCAGCAACTGAAGATGCCTTTATGACAGGGTTTCACATGGGACAGATAATGTTGTTTTCCAGGCTTTGCATTAGGGCTTCTCTTTCCATTCTACCAGAGAGCGTATAGTCACCACAATGAATATATAGTGGTAAATACATGTTTTTGTATACTGCATTTCAGCATAATAACACTCAAGCAGATAGCCAAAGTATAAAGTTTCTTTCTGCTTGTGTTGCTTTGTGCATGTTGGTGTTAATGTTTTGAGGGCAAGGAGTGCTGCATTGCACTTCAGGGATTATAGCAGCACAGCTTATGATTTCATTTTCTTTTCATGTCACTTGATTTGCTGACCTTAATTCACAGATTCTGGTTTCTGAATTATCCATGGAAAAAACTGCAGAGAAGGGCCTCCTTCCTTGAAATAGGCTTGGTCCTCATGATATGCATTGTTCCTTTATCTTCTGTCAAGGACAAAATCACAGAATTATTCAGAAGCTGCGGGGAAATCTAATGGCATCTTCAGTGACTAGTGTTTTTTTTTTTTCTTTAATTAAAGAACTATAGGAAGAGTGGACATATCATATTAGCTGCTTAGGACTTCACCAGGGGAAGCTGTATATTCCTTTTCTCATTAACTTGTGGATTACATAAATCGGGGATATCGCAAAGTGCTCAGAGAACTTGGAGTTCCTTCCCTCCCTTCCCTGCTTTTGGAGATGATGAGTTGCTATGTGTCTGTCATATTAAAACATGCCTCCTGGTAATAGCCTGAGTGCTGTGAGCTATTTTGGTGTACCTGCATATTGCCGTGGAGGATTTCAAATACCTCTTCTGAGTGTTTTTGGAGCTTCTTTATTCATTACTGTCAGCACTGTGGGGAAACCAGTTTGAAAAGCCACTCCAAACAAACATAAGGCAAGGTAGGAGATGCAGTATGAAAGAAATGCAAAATATTAAAATTGCATTTTACATTAACCTACATTATGGTAGGTTACTGTGGGTTTATCACATAAGGTAATATTTAATCTGTAGGAAAAAACATAGAACTAGTTTTCACACCGAGATTTTTTTGTCTGTCCTGAAGTATGCATGCCTGTGAAGTGGTGGGTCCTACTTTATGAAAACAAACATGCTCCATAGGTAGGTCTGTAGGTTGTACTTAGGTGAGTGAGCTGAACCATCTCTGAGGAATGTTTTCTCTGATCCTGGTGCCTCCTAGTAGTACAATCCATACAGCTCAAAATTCAGCGATTCATTGTCTTGAGCTGTGACAAGCACCAACCTATTTAACAATGTCAGCCTTGATCACTTGCATAAGGTCTTACTGCAGACTGAAACCCAGCTCTGGTATTTATCTATATGGAGTTTATGGAGTAGCAGAGACTGTCATAGGATTATGTCAGAGATGGTTGTTCCTGTTGTTTAGTAGTTATAGAGAGATGATAATTGTTTTTGTGGGCTCACTGTAGTGAGACTTTTTGCAAGAGTTCTCAAAGGCCATAATATGTCTGGATTTAGTTGTAGTGTATGAAGACAGAGATCAATATTCCTCTTTCTCCTACGTGGCAATGACTCGCAGAACACATAGGAATCATTGCACTGATTAACCATGTGGTGTCTTTGCTCTGGTGTCCATATCCAACAGTACTAGGCAGTACCAGGTGTTTCAGATGAACATGTAAGGAAAGGTAATGCCCTACCCTTTGATGTCATCCTAATCTCTAGTAGAGTCTGGTTTATGACTTGAGAAATCAGGGTTTACATCATTCCCAGGTTTGTTTTTTTGGCTGTTGTTTCATTCACTGAATTAAATAGGAGAGTAACATGTAAGAACATGGCATATATGCTTAAAAATCCTGGGCTCCTTTTGCCTTGAAATGGTACCAAGCATGTGTGTGAGTTACGAATGTTTCAGTGGATTTTAATATTTCTCACAAATATTCTCTGGACAATGTAACTTCTGTTTATACAATCTAGATGAAACACAAGAGATTGCAAGCTTTCCCCCATTGGCCTATCATTATGCCACAAATCAGGAAAGGCCAATTTTAAATGCAAATTTTGCTTTTTGAAAGGATTGCTAAGCTGAGATGTGCTGCCTGCATTTTGAGTGTTCAGAACGTGCTAGGTTTGGTGAAAGACTCTAATTTTCTGCTATAATAATACAGCTGTTGGGAATTATGTGGTAGCCAAATTCATATCAACTTTCCCAACAATTAGAAACGGTCCTACTCAACCCCAAAGAAAAAAAATAATAATAAGGTGATTGCTGAATGATCATACAGCAGACTGTTTTGAAATGTTACCACGAAGATATCAAAGATATCTTTGATATCTTCTTGATAGGAGAAGACAGCAGAAGAATAAGCTGATAATTGATTCAGTGAGGATGTCAGATCACCACTGATTTGAAGATAAGAAACTGAAAATAGTGGAAAAATGCAGGAAATGGTCTTCATGACAGTAGTTATGGGTGCCATACAACAACCAATTCTAGAAAAAAAAGCCCCATATTCAACTACTTTTTGTCCATATGAATAGCTTCATCTGATCATTTTACTTTTTTCATATGTGAAAAAGATTGATTTTTTTCCCAGCATAACTTTGACAATCAAATATTTCAGCCAAAAAAAAATGAATAATTTTTTCTTTTACATGTCTGAGAGTGGAAATGAAAAAAACCAAACCCTGCCAAACATTGAAAATACAATTGTCTGGAAAATAACTGCTGAAATGAAATTCTTAGAAATCCAATTCTGAGAAACCCATTGAAGTCAGTGCTACTACACACCTATGCTAAGAAAATACCTAAATACTTTAATGCTTTGCTGAATTTGAGATATGGATAGAAATTACACAGCTTGAAGATTTGAAAGGACTCATGAAAGCAAAAGAATAAATGGAATGGGATTGTCATGAGCTACAGAGAAGGCAGAGCTGAAACCTGCCATATTGAGAGGAAAGCAATGAAATGGGTGAGGTCACTTCATTAGAATTAGGAAAAAAAAAATCTTACACAGCATCCTGTACATTAATTAGCAGTAATGAAAATAATTGTTCCCTCCAGCTTGAAACTGTGACTAATTACAGTTAAGTGTTCATTACAAGCTAACGTAATTAGACCTTCACTATGTTTCATAAATACATGGCTTAAATTATGCAGGGAGGGAGGAAGTGTCTTTTGTAGTGCTTTCCTGTCTGTCTTCTTTTCCATCTACTTCCACAGTTGTTTCTTAGACTTCTTTCTTGGACGATTCTACTGTATGTGCTAGACCTGATTATTGAGACAATTTCTTGCCAAGCCTGAGACACATTTATGCTGTATATCCCTTGTGTCAGGCAGGATCAGTAAGACCCAGCTTTGCAGAGGATTTCAGGAACTGCAGCCTCACTGAAGTTGTGCTTTTATGCCTCTGATCCCAAATGTAGATCCCAAATGCATAGTTTAAGTAATAAGCTTTTGTAAAATGAGGAAAGAAGGCACTAAAAAAAGGAAAAAAAAAAAACCAAAACCTAAATATTTTCTGCCTTTCTAAAAATACAGTTTCTTTATAATAAAACATCCAGTACTTCAGCTGATGTAGGCTACTGTGTCTGCAGTGGATTTGTGCTGATTTTTGTTTTCCACTGAGATTTGGAGGACAGCAACACAACAGTGCATTTCATTACTTTTGGCTAGAAGTTGCAATGTTTTTTATTTCCATTTGGGGATAAAATATCATTTACTCATTCTTCATCCTTTCTCTCCCACATCCTAATTTAGATATACATTGCATATGAAAATAGTTCTATTTAGCTTTGTACCTTTTCTCTCTCTCTATTTTCTTTGAGTCATGAAACTAAAAATTTAGACATTACACTAGAAAGCAGTCACTAACATTAAGCTGTTCTGATGGTTATCTGTTAACTAGAAGATATATATGCTCTAGCACAGTGCTGTCAGAAGACCTGCTGCTTGTCTCACCAGTTCACAGGTGGGGTGGAATGCCACCTGCATCATCAAGTGATCTGTTCTGGTCACTAGTTCTGGAAGAGCTGGAGGTGACAGAGATTTGGGGATGGTTATGGCCGTGCAAGAAGTGCAGTGTGCCTGCCTAGGGAGAAGGGATGGAGAATGGATAGCTAATTGAGCATAAAAAAGGATGGAAAAGGCAAACAATAGAAGGAAGGAGAGTGAAATGTCTGGAAATGAAAAGACTATTCAGCAAAGCGAGCAAATAAGCAAACAAAGGAAATGCCTTTGCAGTAAGGAAATACCCAGTAGTAATTCCACTGGACTGAGAAAAATAAGCAAAACAAGAAAAACAACCTGGTTAGTAGGTGGCAGGAGGCTGCGGGGATCCCAGGTTCAGCAGGGCTTGCCCTTCCCCTGCACTTAGTTATCTGAGACCTTAATGGCTGATTTTTGTCAAAACAGAGATTTCTCACCTTGAGTTCTGGCCCATTTTCAGTCTGGGCAGTTCTGTTCTGGTAGTTATCCTAATATTGTGCTGATATTTCATCTTCCTGATAGCTTCATTATTTTGCCTCACCTCCTGTCCTGATGTCTTGTGTAGTGTTGCTGTTGACTCTTGAACTGCTGTTGCATGTTGAGGTGAAGTGGCTTCTGCCATCTTAAAGTGCCTGTTGTTGTTCCCTGGGATGAGAAGCACAGGTCAGCACTATCTAATAAGGCTTTGCCTTTGTGTAAAGCCTTTCAACCTGAAATAGAAGGAGTGATTGCATTACAGAGTAATGATAAAGACTGAAACTGAGATGTCCTAATTTATAATCCCCTGATTTGGGAAACTCTATGTAATTTTATGGCTAAGCTTTAAAATGAAAGAAGGGAATGTCCTTTACAGACTTTTTAAACAGCATATCCTGGAATGAAAAGTTGTAAAGCCATTCAGGTTGAAAGGAACTTCAGGACTTCTTTAGGCCAAACTCCAGCTCAAAGCAAGGTCAGCTGGGCAGAGAAGCTGGACTACTCAGGCTTTATCCAGTTGGACCTTAAAAACATCCAGTGATGGAGCCTGCACAGCCCTGTGTAACTGCTGTCACTGCTTGACTGTCCCAGAGTAAAACAGTTTTTCCTCGTGTCCAGGTGTAACCCTTCTTGTTTCAGTTTATGCCTGTTGCCCCTCATCCTCCCACAGTACTGTGAAGGGCTTGGCTCTGTGTTCTTTGTATCATTGTCAGAGATAGTGGTAGACTGCTATTCCTTTCCCCAAAACCATCTCTTCTCCAAGCTGAACAAGCCTATGTTCCTCAGCCTCTCCTCACAGCACAAATGCTCCAGACACCAATCATCACAGTGGCCCTTCACTGAACTTCTTCCAATTGATTGATGCCTGAGTTGTATTGGAGGCCTCAAAACTGGATGCCATATTCTAGATGTGGTGTAACAAGTGCTGAGAGTCACTGCCCTTGATGTACCAGGTGTGCTGCTGATAATGCAGCCCAGGATGCCGTTGGCCTTCATTGCTGCCAAGGGTCCTTGCTGACGCACAACCAGGTCAGTGTCTGCCAAGACCTAACCTTCCTTCTCCACAGAGCTGCAGGCTGTGTTCTTGCGAGGGGTTCCTCCTTCTCAGGTAGAGAAGGACTTGGCATTGGTCCTTGCTGAATTTCACAGGGTTCCTGTTGGCCCATTCTTCCAGCCCATCCCTCTGAACAGCAGTCCTGCCCTTGAGTGCATCAACTGCTCCCCCCTGACATGACCACCACCAATTTGGTATCACATGCAAGCTTGATGAGAGTGGCCTCCATGGCTTCCTTCCTCCAGGTCATAAAGATGTGAAGGAGGACAGATCCCAGGATAGGCCCCAAGAGGACTCTGCTTGTTACCTCCAGGTAGACCCATGAATCTCTGCCCTCTGAGCCTGCCCATTGTACCAGTTTTCAATCCATGTAGTTGTCTACGCATCCAATGTAATGTACAAACTTGACTATGTGACTGTTTTGGAGGATAGTGTCAAAAGCTAAAGCTGAGATAAATGATATGCATTGCTCTCCCCTTGTCCCCAGATTCTTTCATTTTTGCCTAGTAGGTGATCAGGTTGGTCATGCATGATTTATCCTTGGTAAATGCAACAGTTCTAATTATAACAAGTAAAGAAACAAAAGCATTGTTCTATTCTTTGTGCAAGAAACACAGCTTTTCTCTTTATGGTCCAGTGTAGTATTTTGTTACGTTTAATATATAACTCTTTTGCTGTTAGCCCCTTTACCTTTTTGGAAATTCCTGTGAATCTAAGATGGCCAAAAAGGGAAACTTGAATTCTCTGTCCTGGGAAAAAGACAGCAGAACCTTTGGTTTATTCAGTCTCTGTGCTTGACAGCAATCTAGGCTTCATACAGGCGTCTGTGGAATACAATGCAAAATTCACATTTCTCTAGCTGGTTCAATCCTCATCATCAAAATACTCAAAGATTGGCTTAAGAACAAAAGCATTCCCCCGGCCTGACATCCTTGTGTAGTTTTGTGTGGTGCTCTGCCAATCACCGCATCTCCAGTGCCACTTCTGAGTGCAGTAAAGTCCAAGTCCCATAAATCCTCATGGATTTAAAACAGAGCAGTGGTTAGATTTCTTTGGGAGGCTGACCTCTAGTGTTTCAGTATGACAAGCTCAAGAGAAGAGGAGCAGCAGAGGAATGAATGCTCTATGGAGTGATGCCCAAAATACGTCTGCATTGGCTGGCATTTTATGAGCCTGCAGGATGCTTAATTTATTTAATAATAAAAGAGGAAGTGTTGCTATGGTATCTTGAAGTGTATTTATACTGCTACGGCCACATAAGGATTCCATGATATTTTTAATCTTTATTTTAATTACTGAGTTCAATTTTTTGAAATTGCAGGGGCCGCTTACATTTTTTGATTATGCAGTGTTCTGTGAGATTAAAATATTAATTGAAACAAGAGCTGTCTCTCTCTTTCATGAGAAGAAATCAAATAATCTCTGAAGTCCCAGCTATATGCAAGATTTGATTAAAATTCTTGTGGTGGTCACTGGAACAGCCAGTGCTGAAACACAGTTATTTTTTATACATGAGTATGAGCTTAGTCTTAGAAGCAAGACAGAGATATCTATTATTCATAGTGGGTTTGTGTGTCTTCTTATGCAAAAATCCAAAACACAGGCAGGTTTTTATTGCTTCAGGTCAGACCCCAAAATGCACCATGGTTCAGCTGTGAGGTACCAGGCACTTTTGAATTGCCACTGACTTAACATCCTTCTGCATCTACTCCCAGACGATGTCTGAGGTAGTGAAAAAGGTATTTGATTGTTTTGTTGATGCAAGCATGTTTCTAAAGCAGGTGTATATAGAGCAAAATGAGCAAAATTGTTACTATGGTACTCCAGGGAAATCTGTTTATCCCCTTGTCTGACCACTTTCATGTACATTTTCTAACATTTAAAACTTATTATGGATTTTTTTGGTATGAAAATACATAATTTCAGTTGTGGACAGAGAACATAACTTTTTGAAATAAGAATGAGAGCTTCTCCAGACCTTAAAAAGCAGCACATTTTTTGTGCAGCAAAATGATCTTAGTTGATCTTGAAATTTCTGCTGTTGAGAAGTCATTTATTCAAGACCTGAATTTGTTGACACACAGCTAGAACAAGACATGCTGGTGGGTGTTGAGAGCAGTAGTTAGTGTGAAGGATCTGGAATGCTATTTCTTCTGTCCTTTGGTTTCTTGAACAGCTGTCAAATCACCTGAGCCTAGGCTTTCATTTTGCAAATTTCAGTTTTCTGGTGTCTTGTCTGGAAGGTGTGTTTGTGAGCCAGTTTTGTATATGGGAGCTAACACCTGTGAACAAATGTACTGTTGTAGTTGTGGTGTGCAGCTTTACTCTGCAAAACACTGTCTCATCTAAGGTCCAGAGGCAAACAAGAAGATACCTTATATTACTATAAACCAGTCATTGCTGCTGTTGAAAAGTTCTTGCAGGAGGCTTCTTTCCCTTGCAGTGCATTATTCACGTCCCACCAATTCAAATAGCCTGAATTTCTAGCAGACTTTTTTTTAAAGGAGAGCTGCTGAGAAAAGAAATCTTGCCTGAAGGGCTGTGTATCGAGAGCATGTCTCAAAATATCTGCCTTATTTTTGCTGCACAGTAGTTTAGTGGCCAGTGTTTTTGGAGCAGTTATTTTGGCTTGTTTATTCTCTATTCACTAGGCATCAAAGTGAGAGTTGGTTTAAGGAACATAAATGAACACACATTTTTCACATAGCAAAGTAGAATGTTAGCAAGAATAGACAAGTGGGGGAGTTGTAGGAATGCAGAACCAAACCTGCTGATGTCCCTGGAACATCTCATGCCATGGCAATAGGCCTGTGACAGAACATTTGTAACACGATTGAAAAATATGCATGTTACTGTCACATTAAGGGCTTTGTAGTACACTCCTCACTGGGGCATGAGATCTGTGTTGGTTTTTCATGTCTGATTTCTCTGGAAATGGTTACATTTGTGGGTGATCTCTTTGTGCTGTAGTACATGTCTCTGCAAGAGGGAAAATTACACAGGCCTACTATTCCCTTTTACCCTTCTAATATTACTCCACATCTGTGTAGTTAAAACTGACTAAGGCATCCTATTGCAGACTTTTTTCTAGGGCAATAGACACTGCATAGATGACCAGAAATAGCTCTCTTCATGTCAGGAAATTCAATTAAACCATTCTGAAAATGAGCATGTAGAGGCAGAGGTGTCTCTTTACTTGATCACACCTCTTCTGGTAATGTTACTATTGCACTCTTCATGGTTCTAAGACAATGTTAGATACATCCCAAATATACAACACTAGCTATATAAATAGCCATCATCTCTGCTGGTAGTTTAAATCCAGGCCAGTCTAGTATGGATAGCAGCAAGGTTCACGGTTTCAGTAAGAAGAAATTAATTATCAGCTTCACAGATAAAATGAGGTCATGATGCTAGTGCTGAACTCAGTAGAGACCAGACTTCTGGCTACAGAAGTGAATCACCCCTTCAGGATGCGTTTCTGGAGAACAGAAAAGATGTATGATGCACACGCAGAATGAAGAAATTTGCATTACTGGTGCTAGTACATCACCTATTTTAAACAGAAACAAAGATTTGTGGTATTGACTGTCATTGGCTTAGGGGCATTTCATGGAAAAAAAAATTGATTTTTAGGATTAAACAATGTTTATGAGTAAGATAGAATAAGATCCACAACTGTTACTATGAAGGCCTAAAATTTGCTACAGATCCAGAGGAAGCATTTTGAATTTAAACTTTCTTAACTTAGAAATTAGTAGCTGGTGATATTAACATATTTGCACTGTACTTATTTCTGACCTGTTTATAGTTGCGTAGTGTAAACTCATGTTAAAAAGTTGTATGTAAAATGTTGATGACTTGTAGACTTCTTTAATCCACTATAAACAAATAGACCTTTGCATGTAGACAGCATGGAGCTATTTCCATTTTGAAGGACCCTCTGTTGAAGAACACGTGGAATCAAAAAGTTACTAGAGAAACATGATTCTGTCCTTTTTGAAAAAGTAAGCTTGAAACTACACAAAATAGGTAGCTCTATTCCTTACAGGCTGAATGGGTAGGGTTTAGCTGACCCTGCAGACATTTGTATGAATGCTAGATAAATCAGACTCCTGTCATAGTCAATGGGGAGAAATTGATTTTTCAGGTGCCATTTATTTCTTCTGAAATATATACCTAAAATCAGGGAGATAAACTGATACTTTAAGAGCACAATTTATTTCTATTAGGGACAGAGCTCCATTAAGTTCCATTTTACACTGATATTTAATTCTCTTACAGGCTAAAAATGATTACTTTATTCTTTGTAAATACTGCAGAAGATGCTGTGTAGCTTCTCCTTGGCTTAAATCTTTCCTTTTTTTTTTTAAGACCTCATTTCCTCACTCTGTACTGTGACTAGATCACTACAGGACTTCTATAGAGCCTTTGACATTTTCTATGTGTTGGGGGTGTACTTCAGCTCCTTTGGCATGACCTTTTACAATCATATAGTACTCCTGGCTCTTCTCTGTGCTTCTCTCCTTCCATGTACTAGCTTTTGCAACCAGCCTTTTCTCATCCCTGCTCCATAACCCTCCACTTCTGGTTTGTATATCTGGGGCTGCCTTCTTTTAAGCATCGTTTAACTTTCTCAGCTTCAAGATTCCATGATTATGTAGAGAGCAGTTCTAATGCTCAGCATAGTGTTTTTGTCTGTGAATCTGAATAAAGTAGCTGGGCCTCATCATCCACATTTCTCATCTGCAAATAAAGCTTTGTCACTGTTAATTATGTCAACTGAACCAAAAGTTTGGGGCCTATATCAGAAATTATATAGGCTCACAAAACCAGAAGGATTTTGGTATTTTTTGGTTAGAGATGTCCTTTTCTTCACCAAAAAATACCAAACTTCTTGCAAAATATTATGGTTTTGAGAAGAAAAAATTGTGCTGCCCAAGTATTGTAGCAAAATGTTGCTTAAAGACAAAACTGAAAAATTTGGTTTTTTTTTTAAACTGTTGAAGTGTTTTGGCTTCTCCAAAATTTTTTGAGGAGTGGACTTCAGCTGAAAATAAACCTGCCAAGTTTGCATGCATCCAAAAATATTCAATGATAATGCATTTTGTACTCGTGATGGGATGTTGCACTTATTTTTAAGTGCTACTGTTTCTTTGGTTATAGAAGTCTTTCTGGTATTAGTAGTATGATTTGTAAAGACAATTTGGCTTCTTGGTTAGGAGGATCTGAGTGCTATCAGAGATGATCTGCCTGTAGACCAAAATATGGATGAGGAGCTATGCACTGATGTTATACTCCTCACTGATTTGAATCTACATTTAGATGGAGAGACAGGTGCATCAGTTAATGATTGTATTACAACCACAAAAATACAGATGTAACTCTGGATGCCTACAAAAAGGGCTTCTCCATTTGAACACTAGACCCTTAAAATTTTTTTGAATGCTAGACCCTTAAAATCCATCATTGTCTCAGTGATTTGAACATGAAGGATGTTTTATGCATGGTATTTTATGAATTGTAGACAACTAAAAAAATCTCTTTACAGCATTTTAACTTTTCAGTTAAGGCCTTAACCCTTGAGAAAAAGGGGAGCTCATTACTGACTGAGGGAAAAATCACTGAGCTGCTGTGACCATGGACCTCTGCCATACCCTGGATCAGACCCAGAGTAATCTCTTGTGCACAGAGGTGGTGTGTTGTTAGCCTGCACTGTTTTTGAACAAAACCTTAATCCAAACTGCTTTCTTTGTTATTAGCTGGTGGGTGATATATTTTCTTTGTTTGGTGTCTTGGAGCTCTCTGGAAAAAAAAAATTGATGATGGTGATGTGTTCACACTCTTTCTTTCTCTGTCAAGCTGCCGACTTCATCAGCTCAATTTTTATGTTCCAGACTGTGTGTGAACAGTTGTTGAATGCCTAATATTACTTCCATTTGCCAAGCTAATCTACTTCTAGTACTTAAAATACAACTTCACATGCAATCTTTGGCAGCCAAAGATCTATGCTTAGTAGAACCTGTGATAGTTGACAAAGAATATTTTGAACTCTAGGCTGTAGTCAGAGCTATAACTGCAGAGGAATTAAATCACAGATTTCATCATCATGCTATTTTAGGAGAGAGAAATTAATTATAGAACATTTTTTTTTAAAAAATAAATATAGATCATTCTGACAAATTCAGAGGGCTCTTGCTAGCCAGACTGCTTAACAGTGAAAATTATGTAGACTATGGCTTGAATATAGAGTGGACTATAGGAGTAGCAGTTTGTCTTAATATTGTTGACTTGCTGAGATATTCTGATAGCTCACAATGCAAAGTCTTTGATAAGTTTAAGTCCATAACAGTGGGTTGAAGTAATTGTGCTAGCCTAGTTATCATGTAAGATATCATGACATATATATATAATATAGTTTAAAGGTTAAGAATGCGTATCTCACTGTGTGCCAATATTTTTTCTCTTGGAAGAAAAAAGCTCACATCATGTGGTGAGACTGTATACAGCATTTTCAAAGAGCAAAGCAGTTGCAACAGCCCCCATAACCTGGCGATAGCTCCATTTTATCAGGTAAACACTGCTTTCTGGTGCTCCTGTGCACTGGTGAGATTGCTGGTGCCACTCTTCATTTAGTCATGAACTACATGTCCAGTCAGCATCTGGACCTCTGACTGTCAGGTTAAGCTTAGTGCAATTTAAAACGGCAATGTTCCTCTGGCTCCACAGCTGCTCCTGAGCTCTCAGCCAGCAGGAGCTGGCAGAGAGTTTTTTTGACATGCCTTTCCACCTCTGCAGACTTTCAGTCTCAGGCCTTCCTCTTTTGAATCTGCTCTTCCTGAGTCTTTATTCTGGCTGCCTCATTTTGCCAATCTTAACATTTTAGTCATTGAGCAGTTTTCAGTTACTGGCAGGATAAATAGAATACCCTCTGTTGAATCTCACCTGCGTTTTTACTGCAAGGAATTGAGCCAGAAGCAGTAGAGTTCCTGCTTTTCAAAAATGACAGATCCAAACTAATGCTGTGTGAGATTTGAAAAAGGAAGCTGAAGAAAAGAAGGAGCCTAAGATTGCACTTAAAATGACTCACTTGAGGCTATTGGGAAGTTGACTGTAAAGTCTGGGTCTTTGGCCAGTTTTAGACCTATCCTGTTCCCTAGGCATCCTAACTGAGGGATGTGCTTTGGAGGTGCTTCTCTTATTGGGGATTCACTAAGCCCCTGGTTCGCTCCACTCCCTGAGCCTGGAGTGATGAAAGGGCTTCCTGGCAGCACAGTGGGGCTGGCAGGGCCAATTAAAAGATTTTGCCATACCCATTACAGTTAAAACAAAAAGGAACATAATTTTTCAGAAGTTGTTTACCCTGATTATAGTAGGCAAGAAATAGCCAAGGAACCTTGGGGCTATTTACAGCTTCAGGTGATGGTCAGGTCACCCACCAGAAGGAACAGGGAAGAGATTCCTCTGAATACCAGATACCTGGATAAGGTTGGGGCTTATTTCGAGAGTTTAAAGCTCGGAATTTTTCAATCTGACCTGTGAACTGTATTTTCTTCAGACAGAATTTTTATGGCTACTGTTGGGAGGGAATTAGCAAGGAGGCAAATTTGGTGCAAAATGATAATTTCCCTAATTTTAAAAGTTTGAATTCTACTCTCTTGCCTACACAGACGAGGTACAGCAGTACATTTTGTTTCAGATGTCAGTGCGTAACCCTCCTTGCTTTTAATGTATTATACCAAAACACAGCAAATTACAAATGAGAGGAGCAGGTTGGCCTGCTTTTGCTTTGCAACAGCCAGGTAACCTAACAGACAGCATGCTGCAGCTCTCAGCAAGGCAGTAGCGCTGCTTGGCACTAGGCTGTTTCATCTGACTTTGCCTCAGATAGAAATGTAATTCCCAGGGCTTAGAGTGTGCTCTGCTGGTATGATGGGAAGGAAAGGTGTAGCTCAGGAGCTTTGGTTTTAATTTTCTTCCAATTTTCCTCATTTTAGAAAAAATACCTTAGGCAAGAAGTTTTCCCACCTTGCTCAGGTGGGATTTGAGTTATTACAGAAATAAGAATGTGTTAAAACTCAGAATTTGTAGGTGTGCAAATAGATCTTTTAATTGTTGTGCAATTGTATGGGGAGTAAACACATCAGTGCCTGCAATTAAAGACTCAGTAAGCAGTTGAAAATGTTTTTGTAAATTTTCAGGTGCATTCCCAAATGCACAGGTATGCCTATTATAGCATATTCTTATGACTCTGGAGTGTACAGGGGAACCTGACTTTAGCATGCATGGGTTGGTTGAATATTTTAGTCCCGTAGACAACAGCAAACATGCATATTTTATGTTTAGTACAAATTAGCCATGCAGGATATCAAATGAGTGCCTGAGGAGGTGCAGTGTGTTGAAATTAGAGTCCAAATGAAATCTGTTTAGTATTAAAACAGTCAAATCCTGAGCTAGCCTCTCCACTGGTGTCAATCAGTCCAGATCCATTAACTTCAGTGGAGCTGTGCCTCTGTATCTGCTGGGGAAAAGGCCTACTCTGAATATTTTGAGTAAACATAGAATAGTTCTGTTAATAGATGAAAAACACTTTTATGCAATTTTTCAATGTAAATTTACTCTAACAATTTAGAAATTAGCTCTGAGCCTGGTCTGTAAAAGGTTCTGCTGGGTCACTGTCTGTCGTCATGAAGAGCTGCTGAAGAGGGGGTCCAGGTCTGATAGATCCTCCACTCTTCTGTATGGGGGACAAATAGGATTTGGTTAGATGCTGACCATCTACCCTGCCAGTAGGCATGGGAACTGCATGTCCTTACCAAAGCGTGAGACTTGTACTTAGAACATCCTGTGAGCTTTCTTATCGTTTAGTGGCTGCAAATAGCGACTTTGCACTCAGGCTGGCATTTTCAAAATAGCTAGATGACTTAGAAGCTGGAGACACGTTTCTTGTCAGTAGGAGTCGAGGTCCTAAATATATAAGATTTTCAATTGTTGTTTCTTGAAGCCCTGAGTCCTGAAGATATTTTGAAAAATTTCCTCCTCTGATATGAAAGTGATAGGCACTTTCAAAATATCGTGGTTTAATTAGCTGACCCTAATAAAAGAAAGTCAACCTTGAGGATTCTTTTTGTCAGCCAGTTTTAATTATTATAGAGAAGAAAGAGGAACAATGACTCAGAAGCTCATTTGTCCTGTTTGAGTTTGATAATCTCTCAAAATAGAGACCATCAAGCTTCCTGAGAGGGGGCAGAAGGTGTCCTCATAGCAATATAAGACAAGCCCTCTTTAATTAGAGTAGGAGGGATTTTGAATGTTTGTTCTCTTGTGGCTTGAGTTAGCGTTGGGAAAGAACTGAAGAGCAGTTTAGAAATCAGGGCTGAGAGAAGCGTTTGAAAGGAAAAAAAATAAATTTCTCTTGTGTCTAGATATAGAGTTGCTACATTACAGGCACCACAGCTGCAGTATTTATACTGCCTCTAATATCATTCTGGAGTAAAGAAAAGGGCTTAATGTCTTTGCTGCTTATGTGTAAACCTCTTAAATGTGGGCTGGACTATTTTGGTATCCCTTGGTAAATATTGCTCAATAAAGCTTGGGGCTTTGCTAGATTTGGCAACTAATTCTTACAGGTCTTTTTTTTTTTCTTTGGTGGTTGCTTCAAATCAAGACAGAGACCTTTGTATGCCAACACAGAAATTTTCACAGGGTCCAGTAATTGCTCATGTCATGCACTGCATGCTCCATCACCTCTAAGCAATAGCAAACAGCAGCACCTCCTTAATTGTTTACCTCAGACTCCTGGAGTCGTAAATACTTCAATTTTTTTAAACACAGATAATAAATTAAAGCTACAGTGTCTCTTTTCCACCCTGAAGTTATGTTTATTCTTGAAGTGCAAAACAAAAAAACCCCATGAATACAATAGTAGTATTTTCCACAAAGATTCAGTACAAGCATATATGCTGCCCATTAGTTACATTAATTATTGATATAAAATGATCCTGACAATACTTGGGCCAAGGTTTTTAAAAAGCAGAGCCTCTGTTTTGTCCTTCTGCATGCAGCCAGTTGGGTTTTGTGTGTACCTTAGATGTGCCAGATTCCCAAGGCTTTTCGTAGGGTGCTCACAGACTGTGCAGGAGAGCTTTGGGTGCCACTGCCAGGTGTAACTCCTTCACAGGAGGGGAGTTAAGTCCCTTATACTCAGATCTCTGAGGATGCCAATTTAATCTCTCCTACTAAATTGTATCCTCCTCTGGCACCTCTGTGCAGTGACACTGTCTGAGATTATTCTACTTTCCATCATTACCTCATATAGTAATCACTGCAACTGAGACAACCATTGATACTTCAGTTTACTGCTTTCACTTTGTCTTTTATTGCTTGAGAATGAAGGGATCTGCTTTTTGCTGTAGTGAGACATAGAGGTGAGGAACCCAAGATCACCTCCAAGATACTGTGTTAAAATAAATACATTGTGAGTTACGGTACTGCACACACTATAAGATGTAGTTGTTTGTAGTTTATGAAGCTGTTATAGGAAGCAAAAATCTGTATATAAGTTTTTTTTTCATGACTGCAATTTAGCAGACCTTTTGTCTCCTGTTCATATGCTAAATCCTATTCATATCAATGAGAGATTTAAGAAAATAAAGTTCTGAATGGAATGGTACTAGGCATAATACAACCTCAATAGAAAAGAAAGTTACTTCAGGTGCCAGTAAAATTATCATCTGAGGGGTTTTGTTCTTAGCAGTCTGATTTGCATGCTTTGCTCTGTGTAGGAGCACCTGCATGGCCCATTGGCAGATGGGGAATTGTGTGATATTTGAAATATTAGAAGAATATCCATTGGTATATGGCAAAATAATGTGTTATTTGAAGTATTAAAATAATGTATTTAAATTAACCTTTTAAACTTCATATTTGCAGATAATTAATATTGCACACATCACCAGCTGTCACTTCTCAGATAAGGGGTGGGAACCTCCTAAGAAAGTCTAATGGGGTTTCTTGCAGTTTACTTTCTACAACAGGATAGTAGAAACATCTGGCATATCAGGAAACTTTATTTGTGACTATTGAATTAAAGGTGATATGTGTCAGAGAGAGCACTCTCCTAATCTATAGTGGAATTTTGGTCTGCCAAATAGCAGTATAAGCTCCAGTCTTGGTATTGTCAATTAATTCACTGACAGCCAGCCAGCAAATCACATTTAGAATTTTCAGCTGCAAAAATAGGGTGTAAAGTTAAAGCTCCTTTGGAAGAGCCCTGAACAGTCAAAGGACTATAGAACAATATGTCTAGAAGGAATCATTAAATGGTGCAGCCCAGTCAGGATTGTATACAATGAAATGATAAATGTGCACCAGGCCAAAAGCCATGTGCATTGAGATATGCTAGATATACCAAGGTTTTTATTCTAAGAGGAGTTATTCCTCCCACTTGGCCAAAAGTGTAATTAATGCCCAGGAATTCTGTTATTTGATCACTTACGCTCACATGATCGTTAACTTGTTCATGGAGAACTCTTAATATTTTGAATATGCTCTGTGTCTTTGTATTGACATGGGTTTAAAACATAATTTATCTTAGGTATAAGACAGATGTCTAGATATCATTTATCCAACTACATCATTGCAGGCACCTTCTACGAATATTCAGCAGTCAGGAGAACTCAGACCTTGTCTGTCTCTTCCCAGCATCCTCCTGGAGACTTGTAATCAGACACTTGGGCTCCCTATAGAAAGGAGGAAATATTTTGATAAAATGATCCCCAAAAATCAATAAACTTTACAGACTTACTGCTCTAATTGACATGCAACATTATGGAAATATGTACTAAGTAGGAAGTATAGCTCTGTAGAGAATCTAAATTGAACTATCTTCAGAAAGTAAAAAGGAGATAAATGCAGGACTCACTTCATCTTGACATTTACTGGCTTATACTTTCAATAAGGAGTTTTAAGTATTTAATAAATTTTTTGGGGGTTTCTTTGATAACTAGTATTGCCCTTAGGCAATTAAATTAGACAGTCAATATCTTTAGGTCTTTTACAAATACAAGTACTACAAATAAAGCTGAAAATTCTCATACCAATAATTTTTTTTCTACTCTTGTCTCTGTTGATTCTAAAAGCTTTAAGGATGTGACAGAAATCAGTGTAACAGTAATTCTCTCACAAATGCAGGATAATTTTCTGATGACAATGCTTTAGAGATTATTCTTTTTTTTTAAAAAAAAAAGACTGATAAATGATATCATTAAGCTGGGAAATCTCTCCCACTTGGAGGTTCCTGTCTTACTGAGTTTGGAGCCTGTGTATCAGGCTTGGGCTTTTTTTAATCTTTCCTGAACTTGAGCAAGGTAAGGATGGACTTTCAGAATGAACAAACCCTGCCTCTGCAAAAGCTGGGGCTCTGCTTTCCAGCAGCTGCAGGATAAATGACACTCCAAGTTCATCAACTTTCCATGTTTGAGAGCTCCAGTCTTGTGGCTCCCTGAGGCTAACAGTTCACCTTTTCATGAATATATGTTGAGAAGCAAAAAGACACAGGACAATAGATCAAAAATACATCAGTCTTCACATAGGTAGCCCAGAAAATACATTATGTCTCCCTCTGTAGATGTAAATATAGACAGAGGTGTATTATTTGATGATATACTTCACTTCTCCATATTGGGATGTTCTTCAGGAATTGGGTCACTGCTCAAGTGCTCTGGTTTAATACCAGTTGTTTTAAACAACTCTGTCTCTTCTGTTTCCGAGGAAATGCTATTCCTTCTGGATCCACTTTCTAGAAGAAAACCTTGTGTCAGCCTAACTGTTGTCTAAAAATCATCCCATTCCAATGGGTGCATACAAAGATTTACTCATTCTCCAATGTCCGTGATCTGATATAGCCTTTATCATAATGAATATTATATTCGCAGAAGGATTTGATAATACAGACATTTAATTAAATCAACTAGAAATCAGATGGTTTATGTAGTCAAATTTCCCAGATAATGACAAAGGCTATAAATGGCTTAAATTGGTACCTGGTTAAAATGCAGGAAGAACTGTTGACATGTTTTTCATATGGAGTTGGGGCTGTTGGTGTTTTGTGAGTTTGAGATCTCTCATCAACATAATCAATTAGGCAATTCTGAGTAATACAGGTTCACCAGTTCATACTTTTTTGTGAAAACAATCAGGCTGCCTAATTTAATTTTACATGTAGCCAATCTTTTATTAGATGGATTTTATTTAGCACCTTTTCAGACTGAATGCTGGTGTAGGGTTTTCAGGCTATGCCAAGAAAAACATTATTTCAAATAGTGTAGCTGACATCCTATACCTGCTTCTTTCATCCCTTGCCCTGACTCAGCCCTCCTGCAAAGGTGGAGTCAGAAGAACCTATTATAACTCTCTAAACACAATATTTTATTAAAATCTCACACATACACACAAAAACCCTCCGTGGATTTCAAAAGTGGCTTTGGTTTTAAAATACCTGTTCATTATCAAGTGGCAAAACTGATTTTTTTTTTCTTTCATGAGAATAATAATTTTAATTCATGTGGTGTCTTGACCATCTTTTTCTTGTTGGCAGAACCACAGGAAACATAAAAGTAGTATCTAGTAAAAACTAGTTTTAGGTTTAAGCCTTCATTCTGTATCCTCTGCTTGTTGGAAGCAGGTTTTGATTTTCTTAAATTATTTGTGAGAATATGTATGTAACCTTAAGTGGCTGCTGAGAAGGTAGGGAAGTAAAACGTAATCAGCTCTCTGTAGATGCCTAACAAATGGAAGACAGAAATAGAATCTGATGTATACAATAAACAGCACTTCAGGGACAAAGCCCTGGTGACCAGAAAGGCGCATAGCCTCCAGAAAGCAGGCTTCAGGTGAGCAGCCCCAGGCTGAGGTGTGTGGAATTGGAGGGAACTTAACTGTGCCAGAAAGAAAAGGAATAAGCTTGAAAATAATTAGGACAAAATCTGTGGTACAAAAACCTTGGCGATATAAAAGCAAGATAGTGAAGGCATCCTTCTGAGGAAAATAAAACTGATTTCAGTGTTACATTTGAGAATATGACCCAGTCAGGAAATACTAATATTCCACAGCCATTTTATTCTTCACTCTAATTCTTCTTCAGCTGTACTATTTTCTGTCTTGTTAGAGAGCTGTCTATATAGGATGCCTCTAATAGTCACTTTAATGTGAATATTTTTATTGTGAATTACTGGCTCTTGTTTTCCCTCTTATTGCTTGGAGGAATTTGCAGGTGAAGTTGATGTGAGGTTCAGTGCGGATGACTCTCTCATATCGCAGCTGGGAGTCAGGAGATGGATTCCTTTTCCTGAGCAATACAGAACTGTTTTGTTTTGCTCCTTGGAGGGCTATTGCAGGCTATGGAGAAACAGAAAGGCAACCATAGGCATAAAGAAAGGAAAAGGGAGAGAGAGGCAGCTGTAAATGCAATGTTATTGAATGACACAAGAATATTCTGGGAACAGTGTAGTTTTAATGTAACAATAAGGCTGATAGAGAAAGACTCAGAAGTTGGTTATTTTAAGATCTTGAAACCCAAAATGGCTTAGGCAATTTTACTATAATTTGCTCTAGTCTGTACATAGATACACACATATACACAGAGCAGTAATAAAACCAGACTAACCCTTGTTTTGATGTGTCATTTAATCTAGTTCCTGGATGTCAGGCGAACACAGACTAAAATAATTTTTTTGGCTTCCAGAACAAAGACAGCACAGTTCTGTGCTATCAGCAAAAACCTGGTATAAATGACAGTCCCCTTAAGGGCTTTTAGCCCCTTCAGGGCTAAAATTCAAAACAGAAAATACCTTTTTCTCTTGTAGATGGTAATTAGTGCACTTTGTCCCTTTTCAGGTTGTTCCAGTTTAGGGGAATGGAGGTTCCTTAGCACTTCCTCGGCTCCTGGTGCTCCAGCTGTGCCACACTTGAGAGAGGAAGAGTTCTTCCTCCCTCCTGGAAATTCTGGCTAAAAAATGGCTGGGTTTTTTTATATCTAGCTTCCCAGGCATCTCATATAGTTTTCCTAAAGGACTGGAAAATAGAGTGACTCCTCAAATGTCACACTTCCAATATTTTACTTCAGTAGTACTTTTCTGTATTGATTGGGATCTCTATATCTCTGTGGGATTTCTGGTAGCGATATGACACTGGAGAGACCGAGTTCATGTATGTCTGGCATTTTTTTCTCTTCAACTGGTGGTGGTCATAAACATTATTCCATTTTTCACTAAAAATGTTTTTTGTATCCTATGGAGTGGGTGCAGTGCAAAGCTGAAAATCTGTTTTTCTTCAGAGGTCTTGGTCCAAAAGCCCTCTGAATCCAGCAGAAAACCTCAATTGGCTTTGTGCTTTTCCCAGACTTGTTCAAAGGTGATTTTTTTTTTTTGTTTTTGTACTGGCACTTTTTAGGATTTTCCACTACAGTATTGAGGCTGGACTCTAGTAATACAGGCTGAGTGTATGCTGAAGGGAGGTGTGTCTTCAGTACACATAGCAGTGTGGAAGCTGCTGTCAGCTCTAGATGTGGTGTGGCACTCTGTATATACCAGTTAGGCTTGCTGGGAATGGGTCAAGTGCTTCTAAGGATCCCCAGTATTCTCTTTAGATACAAGGAATAAGGAAGTATTTTTGGCTGGAAATTTAATTCAACACTAGAAAGATTGTACTAACCTAAATGATAGGAATGACATTATGCGATAACATAACTTTTGAGTAATTTCTTATTGCAAATTGGTATTCAAATAAATTAATGAGAAAAGTGAGATATGGAAATTTGCCATGGATGGAGAGATATCATGGACCAGTGAAGCGAGGAGGGAGAGACTTATTGAAAACAGTTGGAAAATGCAACCTGCTTTAGACAGATTTAAAAAATAAAAATAAAAATGTGAAGGTAAGAAATTGAAGGAAAGACAGACCAGCCCTTGCACTGTGTTGTTGTCAGGGTTTGGGGGAATCTGTGAAGCTGCTGATCTGTCAGACTAAGGCTGTCCTGCACTAACAACTTGATTATTCCCACTGAACTGATATTATGCAAAATATACGCGACATATTATGCACCCCCCCCCCCAATAAAACAGAATCCAAACAAAACAAAAAAACGCAAAAACATTGGACAAAATTCAGTAAAAAAGGACATGTGTATGCTGCTCTTCAACATTTTCACGCATTTTCTCCTGGTCAAACAATTATGCAAATACATGCTAACTGACTAAAATTATTTGTCTTGTTCTTCTGTAGTCAGACACTGGATAGTAGCAACTCAGTTTTCAGAGCTGGTGTGTGCCCAGAACATATTGGCAGAGATGTCTAGTTGTCTTCATTTCTGAATGGAAGACCATGTCTGTTCAGATACATCAGAAAACTCAAAAACTTTACAGAGTGTTTGGAGAATTAAAGAGCTTCTATGCACGTGCAGAGTGAGAAACCACTGTAACAGAAATATACAACTTAAATGAGGGGAAAGAGTCATGCCTTCAGGTGAAAATCTGCCTATGCCACCTCTTCTCCATGCTCCTATGCCCACAAGGGCATAGAAATAACAATGCAAATCAAGGCTTTATAGTCTGATGCTGCATATGGAACATATTTCAAGTACTAAATTTTTTTGGAGAGGGACCTACTGTCATCAGAGTGGCTTGTACTTCTGTAGAAACCTGTTGTATAGACACCTGCATGTCTGTTTCTGGCAGATTGGATGTGAGCCATAAACACAGTCAAGGATGGACCTTGTTACAGATCTCTGATTAAAAGATATTTCATGTTGTTAAATGTATGATCAGGTTAGAAGTGTTAGACTTGGTCCAGAAATGAGTTTTTTTTTCAAAATTGGGCAAATAATTTAAATATAAACTAGATACAGTAGCCTTATTAATAATTTAAGACTGTCAGAATTTGAAGTTATTTTGGAATATACTGAATTTAACTTTTTTTAGAAAACAAAGCTTTATTGTTGTGTAGATTCGGTAAGCCTAAACACTATCCTGAGTTAACAACACAGAGACTAATGCATATATGGCTTGCAAAGTCTCATAAACTCTTTAGCTAATTTAGTAGGATACTCTATCCTCCAACCTTATTAACAATAAAATATTTTAAATAAACTCCAAGAAAATAATTGCAGGGTTTCTCCTGCTAATCCTTATGACTGTTGTCACACTGCAACTATTAAAGTAATGGCATTTTAATGGTAATATATATATATGCACATAGCAGTCAGATGCTTCATTCTACAAGCACAATTATGCATGCCTTTCACTACAAAGGTCACAATTACTAAGGCAACATTTCCACCTGTTATACTATAGTGGTATCTGTGAAACTGAACTTTTTCCCAATGACAAAAGCCAGCTAAAATCCAAAGTACAGCTGTTTGTATGTAAGGTGAAAATATGTTGTTACCACAAACATTAGTGTTGCTGCAGTGGCAGTCTTGCCTATGGACAGCAAAATGATACATATCTGCCTGTTTCTAGTAGCTGCTGGCTGCCAGTTTATTGGCAGCACTTCTGTGGTGCTTGAATGCGATAATTGTAAATCAACTAAGATCAACAGGAACCGCTTCTTAGAGATGTCTAACTGGCTGTAGATAACTAGCTTGATGTAGAAGCCTAACTTCTAGGTAGCTATATTGAAATTTAACACCCTCTTTAGGAGTGCAGAAGGATGTAATCCTTTATCTGCTAAGTTTTGGAGTATCTGAAGAGCTACTCTTTCCAGTGGCTAGAAAGGTTTTGCCTTTTTAATATTATTTACTCTCTGACTTCAAACTTGGGACTGTATTACTTAACATGAATGACTCACTGAATTATGGACTTGTAGAATAGTTCAGGTTGGAAAAGGACCTCAGGAAGTTTCTAATCCAACCTCCAGCTGAAACAAAAGTTGGCTATAGGATCAGACCAAGTTGCTCAGGGCTTTATGCTGTTGGATCTTGAAAGCATCCAAGTATGGAGAGTGCACAAACCCTCTGGGCAACTTCTGCCATTGCTGGATTTATCCTCAAGATGGAAAAGCTTTTCCTTAAATGCTGTTGGAGTTTATGCCCGTTGGCTCTCATCCTCCTGTCATAGACCACTGCAGGTCACACTGGCTCTGTCTTCTATAACCTTGTCATAGGTACTGTCAGGCTTCTGCTAGGTCTCCCCTAAAACCATCTCTTCTCCAAGCTGAACAAGCCTATGTTCCTCAGCCTCTCCTCACAGCACAAATGCTCCAGACACCAATCATCACAGTGGCCCTTCACTGAACTTCTTCCAATTGATTGATGCCTGAGTTGTATTGGAGGCCCCAAAACTGGATGCCATATTCTAGATGTGGTGTAACAAGTGCTGAGAGTCACTGCCCTTGATGTACCAGGTGTGCTGCTGATAATGCAGCCCAGGATGCCGTTGGCCTTCATTGCTGCCAAGGGTCCTTGCTGACGCACAACCAGGTCAGTGTCTGCCAAGACCTAACCTTCCTTCTCCACAGAGCTGCAGGCTGTGTTCTTGCGAGGGGTTCCTCCTTCTCAGGTAGAGAAGGACTTGGCATTGGTCCTTGCTGAATTTCACAGGGTTCCTGTTGGCCCATTCTTCCAGCCCATCCCTCTGAACAGCAGTCCTGCCCTTGAGTGCATCAACTGCTCCCCCCTGACATGACCACCACCAATTTTGTATCACATGCAAGCTTGGTGAGAGTGGCCTCCATGGCTTCCTTCCTCCAGGTCATAAAGATGTGAAGGAAGACAGATCCCAGGATAGGCCCCAAGAGGACTCTGCTTGCTACTTCCAGGTAGAGTATGATCCATGAATCTCTGCCCTCTGAGCCTGTCCATTGCACCAGTTTTCAATCCATGTAGTTGTCTATGTATATAGACTGTATTGACCACATTTGGATACACGGCTGTTTTGGGAGACAGTGTCAAAAGTTTTGAAAAAGTTCAGGTAAATTGTCTCTCTTGCTCTCCCCTTGTCCCCAGATTCATTCATTTTCACCTAAAAGGCAATCAGGTTGTTCAGGCATAACCTACTCTTGTTAAATCTGTGCTGACTATTTTCAGTACCTTCTCCTTCACGTGCCCAGAAATATGTTCCAAGAGGACCTGCTTCAGCAACCCTCCGCATTTATATATACTTCCACATTTATATATACGTCAATTGAATCATGTTAGGTACAGGTTTTTTCTAAATCTATAGGTACTGAACTTAGTGTGTTATACTTAGACAACCCAGAGTTCTTTGTATTCTTTATCAGCCACTGGGACTGCACGCAATCCTTTATAAAGCTGGAAGCAAATCTGTTGTTGAACACCATTAACTCATGTTGATTTGGCTTAGCAGCTGATGATGCTTTTATTTTCAAATTCCACTGAATAGTTAAAGTGATTTTTTTTATTTATTATGCAGTTTGTTTGTAAATCAGGCAGGTCTGCTCAGCAACAGAAATCATTACTTTTAAAGTCTCAGATTTGATCAATACCATGTTCCTTGGAGTACTGTTTTATTTGACATTTCACAGTCATTGTGCATATCAAAAACTGCATCAACTACTTAAAAAATAATAGAGTTTATTGTGGGTTTTCCATACCCTGTGGTGTTCACTTGTACATTTTTATTATGCTTCACATATCCTGTATTCAGCAGTAAACTCATTCTGAACTTCTGAAATTTAAAGTAGAGGTCCTAACATTTTCCTATGAATAAATCAGATGCTCTCTGCTCTATGTAGTATCTTCTTAGTGTGGTACATTAACTTCAATCACATTAAAGAAAAATCCTGCCTCCGGATTTCTGTTGAGTTAATTTTGTGGATTTTGTAAACTTCTGAGTGTATTTTGGATGTGTCCTGCATTGTCGGTGTCCTATGGACGAGCTTCTTACAGTGAGGTGGTAGTAGTGATGTAGCAGAGTGCAATCTGGCAAACCTGCACACTTACAGATTCTTTATGTCTCCAATTCCTCCCCCACACCATACTCTATAATTCCTACTGTCTTAATGTTGGCAAAACCAGACAGCTTATTTCTAGACATGTAGTTTCCCACTTGGTGCTCTTCGTTACCACTGAGTTGTTGGAGGCCCTGAACCATCAAGCAACTGCTCATAGATATTTGACGACCTTGAAAATCGGAGCCTAATGACCTAGCACTTTATGGATTTATATATATATATCTGTTGTGGTTTGACCTTGGCTAAATGCCAGGTACCCACCAAGTTGCTCTATCACTTCCCCCCCTTTCCCCTTTTTTTCTCAACAGGGCAAAGAAGGGAAAGAAAATAAGATAGAAAAAAACCAAACCCTTGTGGGTAAAACAAAAGCAGTTTTAATATAAGCAAAGCGAAGCAAAGGTCCACGCGCAGAAGCAAAAAAAAAGAAAACAGATTTATTCTCTACTTCCCATTAACAGGCAATGTCGGGCCTTCTCAGGAAGCAGGGCTCCGATACGCGTAGTGGTTGCCTCGGAGGACCAAGGGTGACCCCACCCCCTTCCTCCTTTCTCCCATACTCTCTTATACTGAGCAGACATCATATGGTATGGAATATCCCTTTGGTCAGTTCGGGTCAGCTGTCCTGGTTGTGTCCCCTCCCAAGATCTTGCCCACCCCGTCCCACTGGGGGGGGGGGTGGGAATGTCAGAAAGAGCCTTGGTGCTGTGTAAGCACTACTCAGCAGTAGCCACAACACCAGAGTGCTATCAACACCCTGCCAGCTCCCAACATAAAACACAGCACCCTGAGGGCTGCTACGGGGGAAAACCAATTCCGGCTCAGCCAGACCCAGTACAATATCTGAGGCAAGAGAGATAGAACTCCTAGATTGTTTCAGTGCCATTTTATTGTGGAGTTGCAGAGAGGGGGAGGGAGTGATGTTGGGTGTTGGTTTTAACTGTGATGTTGGGTGTTGGTTTTAACTGCTGACTGCTTCCAGCTACCATCACCAGTTGGACCACAAGTACAAATGCTTTACATGTGTGTTCTGTCATTTAACACTGACTAAATTTTTGACCGGTTATTTTGTCTAATCTAAATTCAGGACATGTATGTCCTTGATGACTACTGTTTAGACAGTAAGTGACAATAACAAGCGCCTGAGGAGGCAGATAGGAAGTGAATCTCTGTTATCGCAGCCATTATCACAGGATGGCCATACTGTGTGTTTTCAGTGCAGTGCAGATACTCAGATGGAAGCTGCTAAGTCTCAATCATGCTCTTTGTGGTTGGAAAACAGATTTGTCCTATCTTCTCTAGCACTTAATCCAATATCTGTGTCAATTTAAGATACCTATTGGCAAAAAATCTTCATCAAGTAGTGGTTATGTGATTTGCATAAAGTTTTGATCTGCTTGTTTAGTCTACAGACTCAGTAAAGAGTTGATAATTTAATATGGATTCTGCTGTGCTGCATCTGCTAGGATGCAACTAAAAAGAAAAAGTGGAAAAAACAAAATAGCAGAAAAAAGATACTGGGAAGTATTTCCCTGGAATGTTAGAAGGAATAACGCATGAATGTTAAGGTGGAAAATCCTAGTCCAACATGATTTTGTCTCTGATTTAAATTTATCTTTGTAAATTTTGTCTCATTATAAATCTCAGTTTCTCAGCAAAGTAGGTTCTTTTCTTGGCTAAAAGGCTATTCTGCCATAGTCACGGACATTTTGTTTAAAAGCTCAAAGAAAAACACCCCAGAAATCTGGATTAATGAGAAATGAACATAAATTCAGAATTATGTAAAGTCTTAGGGTGATTTGTTGGTACCAGGCAACGGCTTTTACTGAAAAATACTGAAAACATAATGATAAATCAAAGATTGTCATTGTTTTGTTATTTGATTGTTATTATTGATGATTATACATTTTTTACTTACGTTTTAAACCTATTTCAATGGAGTGTGTGAAAGCTAAAAGTCAAAATGGCTTCTGCAGATATCTGTGGTATTACTGAGAATGATACACAAAGTGGTGATAGTACTGCACTGTGAGGAATTTAGTAACAAATATAAGGACATCTATGATCCTAGCTTAACATGACTGAAGGATGGAATCTTTAAGCAGGAGAAACACCCAAGGTGAGTGTACACGTTTTAGAATGATTAAGGTCAAAACCCGAAACTGAGCAAATACAAAGATTTTCTGGCTGGATCTTGAGTCATGCTTAAACAGGCAAATACAGAGCTCCGAAAATGGATCTCCATTTGTATGTTCTTATGTATGTATTGATGAATAATGTGTGATTTTAACTTCAATTTTGATACTGAGTTGTAACATATTAGTAAATTTATCTGTGAAATTAAGCGTCTTTTGAATAAGCAGTCTCTAGGTAGTAACATTTTCAATAATGCAGATTTTAAATTTTTTTTTATATAATTTTTGATTTCTACAACTGTGTAACTGCTATTCTTGCTCAAACCAACTCAAGAAAAAAATCAGTTAAGCAGAAATTGAAGTTCACTGCTTTACTAATATCCTTCATAAAATCTCAGAAGATTTAAACTATTGCTTATGTTCATGTCCCATGTGCTTACTTTCTGCCCATTCTTCTTTAATGATGTACAGATTCAGTCCAATTGCCTCTCTATAGTATGGCTGTCCTCATCAGTAGAAGGTGGTGTTTTGTTCCTTGAACCTTTGAGCGCTCAAGATACAGATAACATACAGACTTTCCCAGTTTGTAAAATACATGTTGTAAGTACTCTTCTAGTTTGGAAATCCATCTGTGCTCAGAAGATGGAAAGATACTGAAGAGAACATGTAATCTGAGCACCCCACAATATTTGACCAAGGAAGGGATCCTCAAGAAAAGGGGTTTATTTCTCTTTGAGAAGCCAAGAGCAGAGAAGAACTCACAGGCCCTTGTGAAGGAAGATGAGAAAACAGAGCTCTTCATTGCTTTTCATTGTTTTATATAATTTTTCAGTATTTCATTATTTCTGTCTTACACAAACAAAAAGAAGTGGGTAAGGGAATCTCTAAGGGTTAGAGTACATGTGAGTAGTTTGATATTTAGGTGCAGAAACACATGCATTGTAGAGGGTGTTTAATATTAAAAGAACATACATCTGGAAATAGTTTGGTTTAAATATATGTAAAAACTGATGCATTGTAGCATAATTCTAGTTTTGAAGTCAGTTGATTTCAATGTATTTTGGTACTGAAGACTGCAGGAGTGAATCAGTTCCATAATTATTTTGGGAAAAAATATTATGTTAGTAGTTCTAGAGAAATTTTTCTGTATGAATCATTACTGTTTAGGTAGGGAAACCATACCTTTCTTCACATGTCTAAATGAATTCCATCTTGTATATGCAGAGATGATTCTCTTTAGGTTTCATTAGGGAAGGGTTTTTTTTTCCTCTGTAAATAGCAGATGTCTCGGATGAATAAGAGAATGCTGGCAATGTTGTTATGAGGTAGAATCCTAAAAATTCTGATTATTGTAACAAATAAACAGGGAACAAAGGTTTCAAAAGCTTACTTAATAGCAGCTCTAATATTAACCCATAAAAAAAAATTAAGATATTTTCCACTGCTGTTGACAACTGAAACTGTTAATCAAAAAGAATCAAGTTCTTATCATTTTCTCAGTGACAAAGAAGAGAGGGCAATATTTTGGGTGTAAATTAATCAAATATATGACATTGGCTGAGAGTGAGGAAGAAATTTTAGTAGCTATATTAATTGCCATAGGAACACTGGCCTTAATGGAGCTTGTAGGGGTATTTGAAGTTGTGGGTTCAAATTATTTTAAATTTTTTTTGTCAGTCTTCATTAAGGTGTATAAATTGCATTAATAGATATGCTATATGTAGTTCCTTAATTAGCTCCAAAATGCATGTCAGTAAGTGCGAGGTAACATAGCTGTCACAAATCTTAAAGGACTGAAATATTATTTAGTTTTTTTGTTTAAATTGTCTGAGATAGACAAGCATTAACAAAAACTGAAATGCAGAGGAAAATATGTTGTAAATATATTCACGTAGCACAGAGAAATATTGAAACACGAATGAGGTGTGACCTCTGTAGCTCTCATCGGCTAAATATTCTTACTGAGTATCCATGCAGAAATGTAAAATCTTCCTCTATATTTATTAAAATCATACCTTAGTGTGAAAAGACAGATGTTTCAGGAATAATGGGGAAAGATACATGACTAATTTTGACTAGAATATATTTGCAGTTAATGTAAATCTACCAAGTACCAAAGGACTACAGTCTGTTTGCCACAGAGTTGCAAAGGTGTATCTATGCTTGAAAGAAGCTCTCAATTGTGGTCAAACTTAGTATTCATGTCTGACATGTTCAGATTTCAGCAGGACAGGTAAAAAAATTGTGCCAGTATTGTCTTATTCACAGAGAGAGGAAGAACATCTTTCTGGAGCTCCAGTCTGAAAAGACACAAGAAACAACGTTCTTGGTGTACGCAGAATATTGGTAGGAGCATTAGTGTGGCATTAAGTATAGTGTTGGAAGACTGAAAAAAAAATACTTTCTCCTGACAACAGAGGCACATAACAAAATAGGAAAAGTGAAAAAAAAAGGGGAGAACAGTAGCAGTATAGGGCAGGTGAAGATATTTGAGAGCAGGAGGAGTGCTAGGAACCTGTTTTATCTAGACATGTTCTGAGAAGAAGCATTGATAATGGGCCTGCATGGGAAAAAAAAAATCACTCTGAACCTCAATCTGATGTGAAGAGTCAGATGAACTACTCCTACACAATGCTGTCAGACTTTGAGAGGGGTTTTTTACACAGTAATGAAAAATATTATTAAAAACTGACCTTGTTAGTCTCTGCCTATGCAAAGATTTACTCAGTCATCAAAGCTGCAGAATCATGAGATTGCTTGATTTAGTAGTTTCTAAAACAATGTCTTTAATATTGATTAGGAACCTAGAGAGAAGCAAGAAGTAAAAAAAACAAACCCAAAACAAGAAAAGAAAAAAACCCCAACCCCACAAAAAACCCCCCAAACACTTACCAGTAATAAGATGCTGATAGACCTTTGTTGGCTTTTAATCTGTTGGCATGCACAGTTTCAGTAAATATTACGGGTAGGTTCATGACTGAAGCATGAACAAGTTTAATTATATTTGAATTGGAAAAGTACAGCCTGTTTCTTCCTGGTAGCAATGCCAGATTACATGCAGAAAGGAGATATTAATAGCTGAACCTTAGCTTCTATTGTTTGGTCATCATTGCATCAATAGTCATTCTTGCAGTTCAAGTAAGCTGCACGTGAGAAATAAAATGTGTTTCCTTTGATTGTAGGAAAGTGAAAGCCTTTCTTTGGTTATGAGGTCCTCTCTGGTTGAAGGAGAAACCTATGAGGATTCAGAAGGTTATACTGTGGCTAATTTTCTGCTTTTTGATTTTTCAGTAAAGGCTGTGACACATTGTGATATTTCACTGAATCTTGCCATGGCAATATCTCACAACCCACATTTACGGCAATGTATTCCTTTCATATTCTATTAGATGCAGTTGCTGCCTATCTTCTCAATAATAAATCTAATTTCAAGTTTTCTAGTTGGCAAATGTATTTTAGTTGTTTCCTCCTGGATTTTATGTTTGCTATTTATTGTTAATCAGTCACAGTTCATTGATGATTGTAGATGACTGTGATGGATTAACCTGTGGCACTTAACTTTTTATTTTGCTTCATTTAAAGCATATATTTAGATTTGCATGTACGTATGTAAAGCACTGAAAATAAGACTTGAAAACCAAAGTGGGCTGGGTATCCAAAAATCATTAATCACTGTTAATAATTTTGTGTGATGACTTTCGAAAGATACTGTGTTCTGCTTTTGGATTATACTACTTATATATGCCATTTTATAAACTCTTTACCATTGGGAGAAGCAGAGAATAGTCTTTCAGATGAAAATGCTTTAAAAATGGTCGTCTCTAATGAAAAGGTTTAAGGATGAGATGAAGATGTAATTAACGGACATCGGTATTGGTAATGACATTTTGGCCAGTATAGCTCATTTAAGCCTTTATTCTAGCTAGTTTTTAAATAATGTGCCTAATATTGAGAATGCATTTAAGCATTTCCCTCCTGGGTATTTGAATCTTTGCTTGCTTTTATCAAAATTAATGATCTGTTCTGCCTTTAGACCCTGAATGGCAAATTGCATTAAGGTCTGCTCATACAGCTCTGTCTTGACAGCATTGGAGCTAGGTCATAAAGAAGGTACAGTTAAACAGTAATTTGCAGGGAAAGGTCTAATGGTAAACATGGAAATGGCCCTAATCTGGTAAAAAAGATTCATGTGTTTTCTGCATGCGTTCTTCTTGGCTTAAAAGTATTATGATCTGCTGTGAAAACTACCATTTTACTTGTGCTTTGGGCAGAAAGAGAATTAGGAAGCAGAAGGAAGGACATGGAATAATTGCATAAAGTTGTTCTGATTCACACTCAATTTAAATGGGTGATAATGCAGTATTTTATGCAGTGTCTGCTCAGTAGAAGAGATAGTGGGAAAAGACAGAAGAAATCATTGCACTCCTGTGCAGACCTGTGGTGGGTACATGACTTTGGTGCCATTCTGGTGTCCACATCTCAGGCAGGACAGAGCTAAGGGAATGTGTGAGGAAAGACAATCGAACTGGTGTTGGGGCTGTAACTGCTCTGTACGAGGAGTCACTAGGAAGGCTGGTTTAGCACACCTGTTCTAAACAGCATGAGGCCGACAAGGGCTATGGCTGAGATGTACAAACTCTAGGACGTGGTAAATACAGCAAATGTAAAACTTCAGTGCTAGAGGTATTTCTTAAACTATTACTTGAAGCAGTTAAAAGAAGTACTTCCTTACCCAGGGGTAAGGAAGGTAACATCTGGAATTTATTGCCAGAGGAGGACATGGGGCGGGCTGTATCAGCAGGATCAGAGAGGCACATTCATGAACAACAGGTTCATAATCAGGAACAGGAAGGGATGTGCCCTCCTTCATCCCATCTGTGGATGATGGGGGAGTGTGAGGGCAATCGACAGCAGAGAGTGTCCAGGCATCCCCTGACCAGTGTCCCCTGCTACCACAGACAGACAGAAAGAGTGCTGGACTGGGAGATGACCTGTCCAGTGCAATATGGCATTTCCTATGCACTTAGTTTTTGCTTTAAGTCTAGCTAGAATGGATACCTGTAATAATCTGTCCATGGTAGAACAGAGCTGTGCCTGGGATAATATATTTTACTACTTAGACAGTTTTTCCATCCTGGAGTGATGGCCTTGACCCATTTATGTAGCCTCCAATCTCTTTTTCCTGTGGGTCAATGAAATGTTAAACCATGGCAATTACTTTACCAGGTGACTGTAGGAAAATTGTAGGAAAGTGTTTCTGTTATGGACAGCAGTTCTGAGGTTGCTCTAACATTTATTTGCCTTACATGACTATGAATTATTCTTTCTGCTTGGTGAGAACTACACAAGAGGGACAGTTACAGATAGAAGGTTAAATAAATCATTCATTCTCAACAAAACAGGAAGAAGTTTGCAAACAATATTTCTTTTTTCCTCAGTAGCTGCAGCCTCCTGCTCCTTGGATATTGTCCTTATGTGAATGAGGGGTTAAACCTTCTTTTGATTGTTTAGATACATCTTCTACCCCTTTCCCAGGGCAGCCAAGGTGTGCTTCGGAGACCACTGCCTGCCTTAATTTCTAGATTTGTGTGATTCTGCATGTCCTGGTTTCGGCCAGAATAGAGTTAACTTTTCTTGAGCTGGGAGGGAGCACAGCTGGAGGGCCGGGCCCAGTTTGGCCATTAGAGTATTCCATATCATGTGTCATCACGCTCAGTATATAAAGGAGGTGGTGCTCTCTCATCTTCCGCTTCCAGTTGGTGCGGTGGGATCTTTGGTGCGGTCGGGATCGCTGCTGGGGGCGGGCTGTGTACCGGTGGCTGGGTGGTGGGCAACTGCATTGAGTATTACCTGTTTGGACTTACTATTGTTACTGTTGTTTTGTTACTATTACTAAACTGTTTTTGTTTTGTTTTGGTTTTTTATTCAACCTGTGAATTATCCTTTTTTGTCCCTCCCCTATTTCACCAGAGAGGTGGGGGGAAAGTAAGCAACTGACTGCATGGTGATTGGCTACCAGCCGAGTTCAAACCACGACATTGCATATTTACAGAGGATATGAATTAATATTAAATGAGACAAAATTAAGATAAAGAGAAGAATGTGAAACCAATGAGAGACTTTATGGCTAGTAAGTACAAAAAAGAATATCAAGTCCTAAATACCTTTGTACCAGCACTCAGTCAAATGAAAACAGAGTAAGCGGTGATGACAGGTTTGAACTTTGGGTAGACAGTGAAATTTTACTTTTCCTAATCCAAGATTTATTAATGCCAAGACAACAATATCGCTAAGATTCCTTGTGGACTTACACCTATGCATCCTTAGCCTCTGCATAATTTATTTGCACTATTTATATTGTGCACTACACTATTTTGTACATTTTGTAGATTTTAAGTTATGGCTTTAGAAATCTAAATTATGGATATACCCTTTGAGGAGAAAAAAGAATTACAAGATTTACATATAGTGAAAAAGCAAATAACTGAAGACCTCCCTCTCCTCTGCATCCTTGTGTCCCTGTGGTCCCAACCACCTAAATTCAAGGCATTATGCTTTCTGTCTCATCTGCCCTCAAAGGCACTGTTATTACCTCAGGCAGTGCAAGCTGATTCAGATTCCCCTTAAATCACCAGGAATCCTTCTGTTAACTCTTGTCTGCCTGATTTGGTCCAGACTTTCCAGGACCCCTGATAGATGAGGTCGCTACATAGATCAAAGCCTCAAACACTAATTTTATACTGAGACTGCATTTCAAAATCATTAAAACATCACAAACTGTCACAAATAGCAGCAGAATTACAATACAAAGGTCTTGTGGCTGCAGGAAATTAAACAACAAAGAAAACCTGTAAGCACACCCATTATTTAACAGCAGTAGATCAGTTTGATGTATACAGTAAGCTCTTTTAAAATATACATAAATTTTTTTATTATTCTTTTTATATATTCTCAATCCAATATTTTTCTTTCTGCTTGAATCTCAGGCCTTATCATATGTTCTCCTAAGGATTTAACAGCTACTACTTCCCTTAAAAGATGCATATGAAATAAATACCTTTTATCTGGCAGGGGATCAGAGGCAGCACCACCTGGGAGAAGAGGCAACCTATCCTGCAGAGACCAGCACTGCTCTGATGTGCCATTCTTGCTCTTTTTCACAGCAGTGAAAGTGGTGGCTGCTACCAGGTTTGCTTTCAGGCTATTGAGACAAGGAGCTGTCTCTGCTCCTGTATCGTGTTATGGCACTGATACACAGTACTGTATAAGGTTTGAAATTATGTTAAACAGAGACTGTTTCACACCAAAATAAAAGCAAACAGGTGAGCAGGGAAAGCAGAGTGCAAAATTCAGTCATTACGTAAGATATTCTGATGCCAACAGTTCAAAGCACTATACAAATGATGCTGAAAAGAATTATCTTTCAGGAGACCTCTGCCATCCAGTGCTGGATTTCTGCCTCCATTTTGCTTTTGCCTTACTTATGCAAGACACTACTCTGCCTCTTTCTTCTCCAGATCTTGAAAGCAGATTTTGTTTAAGGAGAGTGGACTGCATTTTGTATGCTTTTATTCCTTCTGTATGGTATTTGCTCAGACCATGACCAGAAAGAGGTCACCAGTGTAGAACTTTGGAGTGTAGTCTTCCCTCTCCAAACCTACCTTTGTTGATGAGCACTGAAATAGGCACCATTATGGCCAGTAAATTATCATCACTGGTTTCTGAGATCATGCGCATGGAAATGATTGGCATGTCTTACTGGTGAGAACTCTTGTTGTAGGTCCTTTGCAAAATCAGACAGATGTCACTGTTTCACTTGTGTTCTGTTTTCAAGGTTTTCTTGTGTTTTCTGCTTTTAAATGTAAAAAAACAGATGCACTGGGGAACAACCTGAGCTTTTCCAAATGTTTTCCTGGTTAGTCTCTCCCGTGTTTGCTGTAATGTCACCGGTACTAGTCTGAAAACTGTTGATAAGTGGTTGGACTTCAGCTTCTCTTAGATGTCTACTTCTGAGCTGATCAGATCTTGACAGGTTATTTATCTAAAGATGCATTCATATTTACCCATCATAGGTGGTGAGATTTCACTCCTTCCCTCTTTCTGTTCCTGTAGTTTGAGTGCTCACAAGCTTTCTTCTTTTACCCTTGCAATCCTGTTATAGGAAGAGGTGGGAACTAAAATGAAGGAGAGACTGCGTTTACATCGAGGGTCCCAAGGGCAGATGTGTCTGACCTAGCTTGAAACTAGTATGGCCTCCTTCAATTTGGAGTCCAGTGCAAAAGCCATGTGTTACCTGGATTGTCACTCAGGTGAGCCATTTGTTGTGAGCTCTGTGTCATGTCAGCTAAAGGGCTACAGTGCTCAGTCTAAAACTGGTCTGGTATTGAGCTGCAGTTGATCTTCGGGTTAAGTTTCATTACACTCAGTCCCAAGTATCTCACCCAAGCTGAAGCCAGCTGCCTCAAGTCCTAGTCTTGGGCACTAACCACTGGACCATTATGCTCTCTCATAAGACATGCCTTTGAAAAGCTAATTGTGTCTACCCAGGTATTTCATGTTGATATTCCTTCTCAGAGTATATCAATTTTGGCAGATCTGTCTTTCCTTGTAGGTCAGTCTCTTTAGTACCCCTTTTTCAGCTTTCTCATTTCTGTCAATACTTCTGGAAATGAGGGGTCTAGAAGCAATGCTATTTTAAATAACAAGTACAGCTTGTTAAATGACAGTCACAACATTTACAACATCCAAGTTAAACAAGGAAAGGAATAGTCAAATAGTCAAATAGTCACAGTACATCATGAATTAATCTTACAATAAATGTTTTCTATCAAGTGTAAACAAACACTTAGTAAATCTCTCTCTTCTACCTTAATTTACCTGTTGGGACATACCTGTATGACAGATTGTTTCAAGGATTTATCAATCACTAGTTACACATTAATTCACAATTCATTGCTGTTGTCATAAATCCATTAAACTAATTTCCTGTGCAATAGCTCTTATCCTTTTTTCCTGCTTTCTCAGTTTTACATTGTTGATAGTTCTGTGAATCGTGTTTAAGTACTAAACAAGGCACTTGATTAAAGACAGTGAGGAAAGTGGTTGAGATGTTATGGGCTAATCTTTTAAAAAATGTACATAATTCAAAACTTGCATATTTGTGCCTGTTACCAGCTTTGCGTGCACAGATGAATAGCATCTAGGATCTTAATCTAATTGTTATGTGACAAATACCAATTTCCATTTATGCTGTGAATACAAAAAGGCTTAGCTGAAAAAAAAAATGCATCTCAACTTATAGCCTAAGGTTGGATATTTGGTCCATTGTGCAAATCACAGATATTAGAAAATGTATCCCCTTTCAGATGCAGCTATTACATTTTTAATGTGATACAGATACTTGTGGGCTGTTAAGGCAGAGTTAGAGGACAGCTAGAGCCAGTAAGAATGACAAAACTATTGCAGCTGAGTACAAAGGTTCTCTGTAAAAAAAGATAAAAAATAAAAGAAAAAGGGAGAACTGTATCACACTGGTGAAAGCATATCTAGCATACTTATTTCACTGTATTAGCAGTGGGAGTCTTCAGAAAGTGATACTGATTCAGTCTTTTGGTTATTTCAAAGAGACTTAAGTACATTTTAAGTGCTTCATAGAACTGGGACCGTTACGAAGGATGGTTCACACTACAGTGTTTTGTAAAATGTGCAATTGTGAATTGCTCTCAAGAGAGATTTGAAGTAATCTTGTATCTTGAAATATAAATAATATCCTAGAGAAAGGGTTGTGTTTCCCACTGAATGACCAGGCATGTTTAATTGACTGCTAGTTTAATATTCAGGTCAATAAAATTATAAAGTGATAGTGATGTGACCCAAACATTGCTTTATGTGAGGTGTGCAGCCCAAGAAAGTTAAGTGTCTCCAAGAAAATGTTTTTTTAAATAAGTTTCCATGTAAAATTAAACTTGAACAAAAAAATCAAGATAATGGAATTGCTAAAATAAAATAAAAGAAAGAACACCACCTAACATACCATATTAAAAGAGAAAAATGTCTTTACTATGTCAGTTGCTCTAAATTTTCTGGTAATCATCATGCAAATGTACTTTAATTGCTGTATAATTATGTTCCCATATATGTTTCAATCCAGATTTCCTTTCTATGTTTGACACATTAGTTGTTTTCATCAAGTGTTAAAACAGTGATTCAAGGTGAAATCTATAAGAAATTATTATAAGAAGATTAAATTATAATTATATGGATATTATTTGTCATAATCAAATTATGGTTTATATGCTCTCAGAAAGAGAGAGATGTGTATTTGTTAGAAGTTTTATATGCAGCTATTATATCTGTGATTTTCTTCTTTAAAAAGGTGATAGATGTTTCTCACAGAGAAAAGTGAAGGAATAAGTCTTACAAACAGAGCAGACAAGTTCCACTAAAACTGATTTGAGAAAGAAGAAAATATTTCTTGTCCTATATGCTATTGTACTTGACTTCTAACCCTGTTATTCTGGTCAGCATATTGACTCTGGAATTTAAAGCTCCTGAGGTTGACTCTAATTTAATGAAATTGAGTTCTCACCTGAGTATAATAAGCCAGAAAGATGTTTAATTGCTTTTCATATTTTAAACTGTGTGAAAAAAGCAAGGAAGGCAAAGATGAAACAGTTGGTCTTTAGTACAAAAATATTGCAATCTAGTTTTTAGGTGGAATGGTTTGACTGGGTGCAGATAAGGCTGTGAGATGGGAGTGCTTTTCCCCTTCTGTCCTGGGCAAATTATCACTGGTTTTCATACTGTGTGAAACCCATCATGGGTTCATCATGACCTTTCCCACAAGGGATGTAATTTATGGGCTTGTTGGTATAGTAAGCAGCTCACTAGTCTGCCTTAACTTCTGGGCTTGGCTGTTTTGCTGCACACGATCTGAAAAGCCTTATTCCTCTAAGCAGGCCTGAGGAGGGCTGGCACAACCTAAAACAAAGAGCCTTTTTTGGCCACAAACCCTTAGTGTGGAGTCCAGCATGCTCAGATGGTTGAGGGTCAGTCTGTAGGAGGGAACAGCCAAGCAGAGATAGTTACAGCCAAGCCTGTGTGCCAGTGTATGCAATACCAGGATGCTGATGGGCTGATCTTGCATCTGTAAGGAAGGAAGGAAGAAGACAACATAGGATACGCAGGAACTAAGGCTGTTTCTCCCTTACCCACTATAATCCAGAATTGGACTGAGAGGTTTTGGTATCTTTTATTTGTGGTGATGTATATGGCCCACAACTCAGGAAATTATACCCAGAAATTTTAAAGATGTGCTTATCCATAAAGATTGTAGCCTGCCTTTTGAAGACCATTTTGTGCCAAACCCTTGGGTGGCTGCTAATACATGCCTGTCTTTTGTGGCTTACCTAGATAAAATTCTGTAGGCAACACATATATTAACTGCATGTGAAAAGGTAAATATTGCAGGTCTGTATGGAAACCAATCAGGAATGTTATTTTCACACATATATATATTTAAAAAAAATTATCATGCTGTCAACTACCTGTGTTCTAGGTAAAAAAAAGAAAAAAGAAGCCATCCTTCATGTGGTCATATGTTTTGGCAGGTTTTGCCTTTCTTACATCATTACTGCTTCACAAATGGGTATGGTGCTACCTGAGTTTATAATAGTCTTTTTAAATAATAAATGCTACAAGAGCTGTATGTACCCTCATAACCTTGTCCTTCAAAATTAGCATTGAATTAGTAATCCAAGGGAGGAGTTGATAGGTTTAATAAAGTACTTTGGCAGCAAATAATCTATTTAGAATATGTTTATAATTTAAAAGCATTGTGCCAGTCATTTTGAAATTGCACGTTAGCGTGAATAAGAATATTGGATGTGAAAGTAGAAACTGCGGTGACAGAGCTGTTAGGGAAAATACTTGTGGTTTTTAAAGAAACACAAAAATGTTTGTGTTCATCATTTGAAGTGCTCTAAAGAACAGAAGCAGAAATGGGTTACTAAGTGAAATAATAGATTCCAGTGGGTGCGAAGGGTAAAATGTGAGTTCTCTACTAATGTATTCAATGAAAAGTCGCTTATAATGCTAACAGCTTGCACTTATAGGAAATAACAAGCAAATCTACTGAGGAATGAGAGAGGTTAGAAAGCTGTGAAGGACTACTTGTGTGCAACAAAAATCTCTGTCACCTGTTATGTTGTAGATGAGAAAAAGCTCCATACTCAGGATGGGGTCGTTGTTCAGGCTGTGTAACCTGTGCTTGCACAAGTGAGAATCAGGTGAGGTGAAATCCTTTGGCTTCAGAGAGGGAGCTCAGAGAAGGTGCTCTGAAGGTGATGGGGGGAGGTGGCATAGTCCAAGTCTTGCCATACACTAACCATAATCATACCTTGGTATGTAAATTATCTTTGTATTTGGATATCCTTTTTAGTTTCCACAGGTATCCCATTGTAACAACACCTCTATTATGCCTATGAACTTCACAGGAGAGTGGAGACAGGAGATTGAATGCCTTCTGAATGCTTAGTTGAAAATTATTTCAGATTGTCTTATAAAGGGTGTTGTCACCTGGCCTGAAAACTGGGATATCGGGTGATAGATACACAGGAAAGATATCTATTTCAGCAACTTTCAGATATTACTAAATATCTTTGTTATTGATCTGAAAGAGAAATAAAAAGGAAACTCGCAGAGGCAGCTAAATCAGGCAAAGTGGTAAATGCTGGTGAGGGTAGACGAGTTTAATTTTACACAGGCACTTAGAAGCTGAAGAAAGGGGCAGAAAATATATTAAAAAATTAAAGTTCAGGGAAGTGAATATATATGGAAAATAATTTAGCTATTCAGTGGGAGGGAAAAATCAGCAAGACATCAAGGAATGAAATTGAACAGCAATTTTCATTTTATTATGCAAATGAAAATCTGGAAGAACTCCATTGATTCCTAAGAGTAGCAAATTATACCTTCATGACACATGAATGTGATTCCTATTGATACACCTGCATGCAACTCCCTTTTATATCTGAGAACAGGGATTGTTGTCGCAGAAGTACAGGTGGTCTGAAATCAGGGGATGGCTGTGCACCAATTTGCAAGCTTAACCGAACCTCTCTCCAGCCAAGGTCTTAATTATGTGTTTATCTTGAAGCTGGCTGAAGTCCATGACCTTAAATTTAGCTTTCTGGATGAGAGTTTTTGTGTGTGCTGTTCACTGTAGAGAAAAAGCATGGTATATTACCCTGATCTGAGCCCTCGGCAAAGTAGTTCTACCCACAGACAGCCCTTGGGGAAAAAATATAAATTCCCTCCCTAAACTGGATTAATCCCAAGGAAAGTATAGATTAATTTTGCCATCAGATTTCATCTCTGACCTTGGACTAGTCACTTAAATAATCTGCATCTCCATTCTCAGCACATGTTTTTAAGCTTTCATTTTACGTGCTGTTTATTTTGGCTGGAAATTCAACTGTTTCCTGTCACATCATACATCTCCTGTATGATGTAAGTACTGCAGACTTTGGACATTGACATAATATAAATAAGAATAATAGCAGGATGAAAAAGACATAAAATCAGAGGTGAGAAGGAAATTTCGGGTGTGTGCTAAGACTGTCACTTTAAACAGAAGAGCTTTCTTATTTGCCTGGAGAGTGAGGCATTCATTCAGCGTGTCCATTTCTGATGTGTAATTTTGTTTGCTGAGGTGCATGCCACACAGTGACAGCAGATCGTAGCACTGGACTCTGCCTCTCTGAAACACCAAGAGGCAGTTTGTGTATATCATACAGCCTAGAGGGCCGCTGGCAGTGTGCCATCTTTAACTGAGCTGCTGATTAGATAGTAACCTCATTATAATACATTTAAATTGATTTAATTTTGCATAAACTTTTTTATATATAATTCAGTGGATACTTTCAATTTTGGGGCTGCTTGATTATAGTCTTTTGATTTTTGTCAAGACTGAAGCAAACACAATGTTCACTGAAAACCTCAGGCTGACAGAAACAAAGTAACTGCTTTCATTCTTGGTCATTGTCTCCAAATTATGATCTTAAATGCCAGAATGCCTTTTCATCAACTTCCCTCATTTTTCTTTCCCCATCTTGGTGATGGAGTGCAACACACACACACACCTTCACCCATTACTGCCTCATAAATCCATGGGTAGCAGTGGTTTAGGGAATGGACAGTATGTCACCTAATGAGAGACAATAGATTTGACTTAGCCAACCCCAGATGCCACCTGGGTCTGGAGGAAGGGAGGAAGGAGGGTTATAGTGATGTGCGAGTAGGTAGGTGGGTAGGTGTTCAGAAAGTCCTTGTGAGGCTCCCGTGTTTCACCAGATGTAAGTACAGTCCTGTAGTCTTTATCTGGGTAGAGCAAGGCACTGCCTTACTGGGTGTGGGTGAATAGACCACCAGTTGATGCCAGTGTGTGACAGTGGCCTTTGGTAGACTCTTCATGTCCTGACTTTATAATTTCTTCCTGATTCAACAGGAATACTGGTCTGGTGCTTATCAGACTTTCCCACACTGGTTTCTCAGCATTTACTTTTCTCTCTTTGGCTTGCAGTTTTGTGGTCTTCTCACAGAAGGGGTCTTTGTGACAGAGTGGGCTTCTCTGGTTAAACACACATAGTATTTGACTGCTACTTCCCTTTGTTTAGAAATGTACCACCTCTGGAGTGCTTCCTTGTTTGTGCTTTAGTAGTCATGGATCAATATAAGCCAACATTGGCCCATGTGCATCACACTTCTTTTTTGTATGGCTTGTATAAGTCTGAGTTTTGAAAGTGCTAGTCATGTGGCAGAGTGGTAAAATACAGATAGAAATGACCGCTGGGATATGAAGAGGAATAGGGCCTGCTGCTCTTTAACAGAAATGGAAGCTTTCTACAAGGGCTAGGAATTTACTATTGGGAAAGGAGCTGTCAACAATGAGGGTGATGAGCCTTAGAAACTCTAGACAGGAGTGTCTAAAGGAGTGTCTAAAAGGAAATCAAAGTTACTTACTCTTTGGATTGCCTGAGCTGGAACGTTTTCCCTGTGCCTTATTGCCATACTGTCTATGGCTTGATATCTATATTCTTTGTAACCTGCTGCTTTCTCAGGTCTATAGGATCTTTTGATAGGCAGATCTCTTTCAGATATTTATTTCTAATGACTTTTAAAATACTAAGGTGTGTTAACTTCAATTTTAATTATGTTGCATTTTGACTAGGACATAAATACGCCAACAAGTTTGAAAAAAACTGTGACCTGGTATATAAGTGTACTCAGTGCCTTGGTTTTGTTCAATTCAAATGGAAACTCTAGTTCTGTTTTTTTTTTTTTTTAAGCTTTCCTCAATTTAGACTCTCAACAGCTGAAGTCATCCCTCTTTTTTGCTTTTCCTTTCTTGGACATATGCCCCCATGCCTGCCTGGCCTGCTCAAAGTGAATTCAGCTCACTGCAATTTTCCCTTTTATGCTCAGTGCCAGGATCTCCATGCCTTTTGCCACTGGACATGCATCCTACACTCTCCTGCTGAAATTGCTCCTTCAGCATGTTCCCCCAAGGAGACTTTTGACCTTGGCTATTTATAGACTAAAAGTTAAAGTTAATACAGTTGCATTTAAAAAACACCTACTGCATTATCTTCCATTCATATGAATTAGTTTTCCAAGTGACCACATAATCATATTGTCCTTCTGTGTCACCCTTCCTTCTCATTTACTTTTCTCTTACGCTAATTTATGAGCTCTTTTGTACTAGTGGATTCATCTTTACAGACATTCCTGGAGTCTATGTGCTGTCGTGTTTAGATTACTACTAAAAATTGGCTAGGTATGTGAGAATTCGTGAGTGCTCCCTAACTACCCTTCATTGTTGCAACCTTGCACATCAGCTTTTCTTTGTGTTTTTACATACAGCCTTGCTGACTAAGCAAGTAGGCATCATGCCCTTCACGTGTTTGCTGCTGCAGGACTTTGTCACTGCTGGTGATGGCTTTGAGTATTGGAAGGGAAAAGATTAGCCAAGAGTTGGTGGTGAAACCAATAGGTAAGATAGAAGAGGTCCTGCTCTCACTCCTGCAACTTTTTGTTATCTAGAATCTTCTTACCTCAGATGCTGCTTCTCTCATTCTGTTGTCACTGTCATTCTCCCTTTAAGTCTAAAATTGTCCATGGCTGATCATAATGAACATGTGTTGCTGTGGTGATTAGTTACAGAGTGTAATGGTTTAGCCCCTGCCGGGGTCTGAGACCACGCGGCCGCTGCCCCTCCCCCACAAAGGGAGTGAAATACAAAGCCTCGAAACTGAGATAAGGAAAGGTTTAATACAACAGAGCAACAGCAACACAACAAACAGCAACAATAAGAATAACAGTGATAACAATGAACAGAGCAAAGTATATCTACCAATACAGGAGTGAGAGGAGCAGATGTATAAAACCACACACCCCGCGCTCCCGCGCCAGGATGTGACGCGCCAGGATGTGACGCGCCAGGATGTGACGTCCACATGGTATCTGAATAACCCGGCTAGAGCTCCCCCCCACACACTGCTGGGGAAACTTAACCCTATCCTGGTTAAACCAGGACACAGAGCTTCACAATCTTGCTCAGCCAGGAAGACAGTAAGGGCATTTTGCCTGCCTTTGTCCTCAGTGAAGGCTTGGGCTAGTTGCTGGGCAGTATGGATTGTCCAAGGTGACATACAACAAAGAAATCTGTAACTTTGTGCTTTTGTTTTACATTCCTGTACTGATGCAGGGCACCCTTGAAGCTTACAGCTCAAAATTTAGAGTCCCTGCTCCCTCAGGGTTAAGAAAGGATGAAGAAGCAAACAAAGGTGTGGAGGTAACGGGGATTAGCTCAGGATCACTTAGCAGGTCAATGGTTGTGTTGGGACGGCAGTCAAAATCTGCTGCATTCTAGGTCAGAGTCTTCTCTGCTTCATCTTGCCACCATGCTCGAGCCACGTGGGCAGGATGGAGACATCCAGCTGTCTGGGTAACATGCAGTTTCATTGTGCTGCTTTAAACTCCACAATAAGGGAAAAGGACTGGTTGTCAGGCACCTTCTGCATTCCCTGAAGTAAGGGGCACTGGCTATTGCTCTACCCTGCCTATTTATCTTGGATCACTATTCTGAAAATGTGAAATGCGCTGATCCCAGGCTGCTGGAGGGAAGTGCTGCAAGGTGATGTCAAGATGTCTGTTTTCCAGACAAAGCCACAGCCAAGCAGCCTATGTCCCATCCTGCTCCACCAGCCATATAAGCCTGCTGCTCCTGTCTTCCCCAATTCCATTCACAAAATATCTTGCACACAGACACATGTCATTTCCGTATCAACAGTGACAGCTGTATTTTCTGGTGTATGTGTCTACAAGAACTAGTGCTCTCGTTTGTTGGAGGCTTGGTTTTGCTCAGAAAAACCCTGCCTCTGGACATAACATGATAACACATGGTTTCTCAGGGTAGTTCACTGCCTGTTGCACATTCATCATGACTTTTTCTTTCTTGGTGTGATTTGGTGGAACCTAGCAAGTTTCTGTCTTGTCTGCATCGAAAGCATAGAAAACAATTTCAAGATAGAAAGTATGCTAATTCTTTTCTCCATTATAATTAAAGTAGAACATTTAAAATAGGGCAGGTGGTAACTGTGTTTTAAAACCTGTTTGGAAATAACTCCATTGTTATGTTTGGTGAGCAATATTCCGTGTCTGCACAGATGAAAAGTATGTTAGAAAAACAGCTTCTTGTGGTTGGATTTCTGGGTCTGGAAATTGGTGGATGCATCTGCCATCCTGCCGTTACCATGAGCTCCTTTCTGAAGACTGAGGGTAAAAGCTGTTTGCAAACATTTCATGACAAACTGCTTAAATACTGAGAACTTTCAGGGTGAGTCAGATGCTGTCATACTTATGGACAGGAAGGATGATATTATCAGGAAAGTTTAAGTCTGCATACCAACAGAGAGTTGAACAGCAGATTAATGAAGCATACCTCATCTTTAGAGATTCAGGATTTTCCCTCCACTAACTGCTGTCCCATTGGAAGTCTGGGCTGGATGTTGTTCAGTTCTGGCAACTTACTTCAACTCAATATTTTAGTGCCACTGAGATGTCCAAGATGGCAAAACCTTAGAGGTCATCTGAGCCGTGATCCATCAGTATAGAAATGCACCTGAAGAATGGTTCAGGTGTGTGCTTTTAAAATACTTTGACACAGATGCATCATCTCAACTACAATATACATCATCCCAACGACAGTACAAGGAATACCTCTGGGAGAGTAATTACCTTTAAATCCTCTGTGGTAAGATGTACTGCAAATGAATAATTCACAGTTGCCAAACAGAAGAGAATGCTTCATATTAATTTGGAACTTTTTGTGGATGGGCTTTCTTCTGGAAAGTATCACAAGGGAACAGATCAAGGATAGCCTGAACCTCAGAGAATTTCTGACTATTAAGAAAACAATTCAGTTCTTTTTTTATTTATGCATTATGAAACCTAATTTGCAGTTCCTTGATTTGGAGCTTCTTACCAGACAGCTTTCTTTTCCCCACTTGGATTATTGCCAAAATATAGTATAAACAAATTAGCACCTTCTTTTTCAAAAGCTTTAATCTCGTTGCTTTTGCCATACCAAATAGAAAAGAATAGACAAACCAGAGGCATGAAATCTTCTTAAGTTTAAAGCTCAAATTAATTTAGTCTCCTTGATATTTTTTGCCTTGAAGCAAGTAGATTGCTTTTGAAACATTACATTACACATTTAATTCTAACAATGTTATCTTTTTCATTCACTTTATGTTCTAATGGGAGTGCAGGGGGTTTGGCAAAGTGTGATGTTGATTATATATGTATTTATAAGGAGGTGAATGTATACATGCATATAAAATGTGTGCATAATCTCCAGAGACTCCAGGAGTGGAAGGATCTGGAAACACTGCTGAATGATATCGTTGCTTTGGAAAAGCCTCTTTATTATCAACTGTAATGCAATATCATCTAGCTTAGTGCTTTACACATTCCAAATGAAGTACAGTTACTGTTTAGATTCTTGTGTCAGAAACTCAAATAATTAAATAATTCAATAATTCAAATTATTGAATGTATATATTTTTTTCCAGTAGCAAACTCTCCTTTTGATAATGTGCATTATTTGGTTACGATAAATTTTTAATTAAAAAAGAAAACTCTCACAAATCAATAAATAGGTGTGGACCAGTTTTATCGATGGTGGGTGTTGATACGGAATTACATCCAGGTCAAGCTCAGAAGCTAGTAATAAATCACTGAATGATGATGATAAGTCATCATTAACTGCAATTCTAAATTCCTATTTTCTTTTGTTTAAGCAAATTAAGCCTGTTTGTACCCTAATACAGACTTTTGCAAGTCTATATTAAGCAAGTATTTACAGATATTATAGAATATTTGCACATTTACAACAGTTTGCATTGTAAAGATCTTGCATATAGACAGATTTACACTTGCAAAATCAAGGCATAACTTTGGGTATATTCAGTTTTGCTCTGCCCAAAAGATAGAGAAAGATCACATTTAATATTTATCTTGTTTGTGATTAGGTGGAACTGTTGAATTAGTGTTGGGAGTTGCTGATTATAATAATGTTAAATCAATATGAATAAACCCCCCACATTTTATTTTACAGTGTGCTTCTATCTTTTTCTTTTTTTTTTTTTTTTTTTATGAACTGAAGGCAGAAATATGACCACCATACTGAGGTTTATCAATATAAATCAGTGCATAAATGTAACTTGTATTTGGCTGAATGTTAACATTTTGAACAAAGTCTTGGAAAGTTGGAAGGAAGTCCAAGTCCTGACTCTCACGTACTCTTTGTAAATGAACTAACTGGACTATTTTGCTGAGCTGAACTCCCTTAATTAGCTCATTAAGAAAATGTCAAATTAGAAAATTATTGTGACGGCCTTTGTCAGTGAACATGGTTTAGTGCTTTTAGGCAGCTCATAAATGTTGTTCACAATACAGCTATTTCACAGAAAGTCCAGGGAGTGAGATTTGTGTTCCCTGGAAAAATCTAGTAGTTAGCTTTTTCAAGGCATGAAGGTTTGGTTGGATCTTCAAAGACAATGTAGAACTTTCTTTGCATCGCAACATGCAACACTGTTCTAACACCAGTCTAAATGGGATCTTAGATGCTTGTCCATGTGTATCTGAGAGAAAAACCTTTTCCTTCAGCTTGACATAGGACAGAAGATCAGTGTGGACCATAAACTTGTACCTGTCTTGTATTCTGAAGCGCTCGGAATGTTATGCATTGGGAAGGGTGTATCAGGAAACAAGAGGAGCAAGAAAGTACTTTAAATATCTCGTGTCTGTGTTAATTTCCCTGGCTGCAATTTCCCTAGCTGCTAAATACTCAGATTGCTTTATATCTCTATTTCATTACTTATGCCACATGAGGCTAAAGGATACTGGAAACAGAGAGTCTGTGTGGCTCCCACCAGATCTGTTTTCTCCTTTCACCAGGGGCTGCAGGGCTAAACTTTTCATCTTGTGTGGTGCTTGAAACTACCACATCTAGATATTATTGAACGTGTTGTACTTGGAAATTTTACTAGTGTGGATTCTGAGACTTTCCTACATCTGTTGGGAAGTGTGCCAGCCTGGGTGGGAGACTGCTCGTTAGCCAGGCTGCTGTCTGTCCAGCAGCCCAAGAGGAAAGTACTCAGCTGTTCTGTGATGTGCAGGAAGGCTGGTGTTGTGGGAGGTACTGGATTTGGCATGCAGGAGTGAGGTAGGAACTTGTGCAATAGGTCTTATGTCTTTGTGTCACTGCCCTAGTGCATGTGCAGCAAGTCTAACACGTGGTGCCTAACACCTTCATGCATGTGAACAGGTAGTGATAGTCTATATGGGTTTTGCTTACACCCAGAGCAAGGTAGCCCACATTAAGAAATTCACTTTGCAACTACAGAAAAACCTGAAAACCAAATGAAGGTCATGCTCAACTCCTGGGACAAATCAGTGCCTGTGTATATCAGCCATCAGGCTCCCAGTGACTCACTCAGTAGTGCAGGTTCAGGCCTACAAGCAGGTGTAACACTCATGGGAAAAACTCTTTTGTCCTTGTTCTGATTGATTCCAGGAATTGCATTTAATCCTAAATCTAATTCTCTGTTTTTTAACAGATACGCTAATTGCAGCAACTAAAAATAAACTGATCAGGCTAAATTTAAATCTAGATTAAATCAATTGTCAAAGCCTGACAGCAGGGTTTCCTGCTGATTAATGCAGGGATGGCTATTACTGCCATGTTGCTGTTTGCTTTTTCTTCCAAACCGTGATTTCAGGTGTGATTTTCCTTAAAATACTCTTTTCTTCTCCACTTAGGTTATCCGGAGAACTTTAAAGAATAAGATAGGCCATGTGAAGACAACTTCAAGAATGGAAGATAGGGGTCCTAGCATATGCTGCACTCAGGGACCTCACTCTTGTGATGGATGCTGTTCTTGTGTCAGAAAGCTACACGATCAGTTGGTCAAGGGTAAGTTTAATAACACAGACACATTCCAGGTATTATTTTAGTTTATTTTCTGAAGGTAAAATTAAGTTTCCCATCTGCCAGGGGAGTTCCTCCCTTCCCTGCGTTCACCCCCACCCAGCAAAATCGCTAGAAACTGATGGCAAGTTTTAACCACTTCAGACAACAGGTTGAATATCTGAAAGATAACTAAGTTTCTGAAAGTTTCATGAAAATCAGTGGCTTTGTAGAAGAAAGAGACCCTGTCTATTTTATCCTCAGTGAAAAAATTTCCAGATAGGATATTTGTTCTCTTTGGATTGCCACTTCACCATTCAACACACACACATGTTGTTTAGCCAGTTAGTATAGGTGCATAGCTTCAAAACACCTACAGCAATGCAACCTCATGCCAGCTTGCAACCAGAGAAAGGAAGCATGGGGTATGAAGGGAAGGTGGTGAGGGACTGGGAAGAAGTGTGAGGTACGCTAGAGAGGTTGCTGTCGTGGCTAGGGAATAGGACTAATGGGTACCAAGGTGAGAGAGCACAGTGGATATGAAGGGGAGCTGACATCATTAACTCTGGTAAATGGTATTTTTGTTACCAGAATGTGGGACTTAACACACAAATCCATGGGGAAAGGTAGCATCATTCATTCTACTTGTTTTGGGACAACTTCTTTGTTACCTTTAAAAGCTTAGTACCTTTTTGCTTCACTACTGAACGGAGCACTTCTCAGTGCATCCAAGCTGGCCTAGGCATCACAATTTCCATGAATCTGCTTAAAAAGTTTGCAATCTGGAGGATTCTTCTTTCTCTGTCCTAATTCCAGTTTTGATTTCTTTGCTGAGAAAGGTGACAGCTTTCCTGCCAGGTCTGATGGTGGTTTTATAGTTAGGAAGAATAGGCTCACCACAGGCAAACTTTGGTTTGAAATAGAAGCACATGAAATTTTAGCACTAGCCTAGATGTACAAGGTGGGGTGCAGTAAGTGGAGCAGGACACCACATACATTTTTCATGTGCATATCTTGTGGTACAAGGAAAGGCCCTAAGAAGATTGTGGTGACTCTGCAGTCCCTCTGACTTGAATTGTGAAGCAACTGCACCACTTGCAACATCTCTGTAATCTTCCCCAAATTCTGCAGATGCTTGATACGGGTCCTCAAATGCCATTAACTAGCAAAGGGAGAGAATAATTTCAGATGTGACAAGTTATATATCTTGAGGAATGGGATTTCCCTGTAAAATATTAGGATATTTCTGGAATTTTTGGATATTCTGTAATGGGAGCATTGTCTGGTATCTGCTGTGATTCCCTGTCCTCTGGGCACAGCTGAGTGGTCACAAAGTTGTCTGAATATCTCTGAAAAATACCACAGAAAACATTGATTAAATTACATTTGTGGCTAACAGAAAAAGTACAGAGAAGGAATTCCAGTTTTGTTCCAGAGTAATAAATTAAAAAAAAAATTTACTCTGCTAGGTAAACTTAAAATTGTGAAACAGGTAAATAAAAGCACTGAATGTACTTCAGGGTCTTTTGCTGTTTTATTTTTTGTCAAGAGACTGTTTAATCTGCTCTCCTGAGTGCAGCAGTCTTCCCTCTCTTGCCTCTTCTTTCTCCAATATGAATAATATATTGTGCACATGGAGGTATAAGTGTATAGAAAATTTTTTATTTCATGTGGGCAGCAGTGAAGCTTTCAGGCATTTCAACTGAGCCATTTAAAAACTGTATGAACACATTTCTGCTACACGGGACTAAAACAGTTTTCTTTTGCTTTCTGTAACTTCACCCAAGGAAACAATAAAAAAACACAGTTTGTGTCCAGCCTATTGAGTTCTGATCATGCCTAAAAGAAATAATAATCCTAACTGCAAAAGGTCCTTCTACTAGATACACAAATAATCCAAAAATGAGTCTCCTCCTTCATTGCACTTGATTTATGTCCAGTAAGAGAGTGATTGAGGGAGCTTGAGCAAATTCAGTCTTTATATCAACCACTTCAGATTAGATTTCTAAGACAATTGTCATGGGCAACTCTAGTATAAATTAATGGTTAATTTAATTTGACCTTTTCAAAACGCAAACACCATAAGTAACTGCCTTAAATATCTTGCATAAATTGCTTGATTTAATAAATGTGGTTTGCTTTCTTCTATTTATTTTGTTGCTTATTGTGTGTTTTCAGAGTTTTCTCCAGTCACATCCCTAATGTAATAAAATTGAAATGGAAGTCAGAAGACTGTCAAATGGCTAGGCAGCTCTGAAGCTAATGAAAATGAGTAGACTTGAGTATTACTTAACTGTGCTAAAATAGATGCCTTCACACTATTTCATGACATTTTCAGAGAGATTATATTACAGATCATGTTCCCTCCCATTGCATAGGCCTCTTGGCCTCTTCCTTGTGTACTCTCCCTTTGCAACTACAACAATCAGTTACATGAAGAATTAAATTTAGGAATATAATCAATTACTTTCTCACAGTTTTTTAATGAAAGTTAAACATTTATACACTGCTTTTAATTGTAGCTGCAGCCTCAGCAGCCCCACTCTACTTCCCTCAACTTAGCAGAGTGACCACCACCTGCCTCAATGGTGACCTTGTTGATAATTATATATATTTTAATCCTGACCCTCATGATTTAGTAGTAGAAACCAAAAGGTAAACATTGGAAGTATTATATATATTAGAGCAACACCTTTTCACTCCCTCACCCTGCATTCATCCAAGAGGCTGGGCTGGGCCCTGCGGCAGGGAAGGTCTGCTGTGGAACCAGGTGGAACCAGCCATGTCTGGGCATGGAGCAGCCCTGGCCTTTCCTCAGGGAGGAGCCCCCGTGGCTGACACTTGCCCAGGGCACTCGCTGCAGGAGGGAATCGCCATCGCCTCAGGAGCAGGAGCCCTGGGCTGCAGAGTTGCCACCTTCCTGTCCCCATCTGGGACCTCTCCCTTCTGCAAGACACAGATGTGGCCATGGTATAAGGCAAGAGCTTATAAGCTAGCAAAAGCTAGCTCAGTAAGAGCTAGCATTTTCCAAAGCACTTTATATACCCAAATAATGCTCCTATGCAGTTGAGCTGGCCCCCAAAAAAGCTCTGAGAAGAGCCGTAGTTAGAAACTGCACCTGAGGCCTCCGCCGCTCCTCAGGATTTTGCCGTGGGTGTTAGCCCTAGCCTCCATGTGAACCTCTACCTACTCCACAAAACGAACAATGTAACTCCTTTGTGGAAGTAATTCTTTGCAGAATTATTAAGTCAGTTAACTACAGTGATAGAGATAAAAATGCCAGGTACGTAACTTTGAATAAGTCTCTCTGTAGTCCTCAGCATCTGTGAGGAGATAAATGGAAATGGGGTGAGGTCAGTAAGTCAAACGTTGTTCAGAGGTATCACACCAAGGGGTAAAAAAGCAATATTAGCCTGCAAGAAGGAAAGTTTTTTATTTAAAAGAAGTTAGAAACTGCCTGAAAGGAAAAAGTTAGGAAATTAAATTCCTGGACTCAGCATGGAGGCAGGTAAAGAGCACCTTATTAGCATCACGGAGGGGACAGTGTGCACAACCCACAATATAAAAGAAGAAAAATGGAGGAAGGTGAGGGCCCCCATATAATGTGTTCAAGAGATAAGATACAATAGTTTATTGAAACTAAAATCCATCCTTCAGAAACAGACTTGGAGTCCAAACAATTCTAATGAAATGAAAGGGACTTTGGCAGATAAGAGAAGCAAACCAGGAGTTTCAGGAACTAATATTCAAAGGTACAAAGACAAGGAATAAGTGATTTAAGGTGATCAGAATTAATCTGCCTGTGGGGAAAAATGTTGGATCTGTTATACCACTGGAGTAGAGAGAGGGCAGCTGAGAAAGTGGCAACCTCCAGAGTGGCGTATGAATGTTTACAGGCTGAGGGTCCTGCCCTCCCTGAGACCAGGAGAGGTTAAGTGACACTTTGTGGGGACAATGACAAGTACCATTACAGAGTGCAAGGTGTGCATTCTTTCTGGGAAAGAAATTTTTAAGTTAGATAAACTTTATTTTGGGGTTGCAGTCTTTGGATAGCAAACACTGAGATGAATGGGTAAAAGTTCCATTGTTATATAGTACACATGAGCTGATCCATGGAGGGGTGGGTAGGATTGCTTATTTTAACCTACCACCCACCTCCTCAGCTTCAACCTTCTGTCTGTGCTGAATATCTATTTTTTAAGCTCTTCTACTTTCTGACCTTGATCAGTACAGCCTGCAACATTTAGGGGTTTTCTTCCCCCTCTATCTTCATTTTCCCTAGTCTAAGCAGTGTCTATTCTTGTCTTTTAAAATCTGTGTCATCTGCATTCGCACTAAATAATCCCTCATCATTTTGCTGTTTTGCCTTAAGCCTTCTTATACACCATTTTATAGATATAACTACCATTAATGTTGGACAGAATTATAAGATTGATTCTGTTCGGTTGAATTCAATAAGGTTTTTGTCATTAATTTTGATGGAAAATGGCACATACCCTAAATCTGTGGAGTTAAAAAAAAGAATTCTCTGCTGTTTGGTATTAAGTAGTTCTAAAGTTACCTGAATTAACTATATATCTATTCACTCTTCCTTCACAGCTCTACTTCATCAGTTTTGTTACTTGTGTCAGTTACCAGAAAGATACTTAGCTTTTCTATCTCTTAGCTTTGCTGCAGCCTTTGTAACTTTCTCCAACAGGATATGAAAGAAATATAAAAGGTTTTCTTGCAGCATTGTGGGATAAGAATTATGTAAAAGTGATCCTTTACATCACATTTAGAGGAAAACACATCTAATACTCTGCCAAGCTACCTCCACAGTGATATGAATATTTGTCTACCCATTTATGCTTTTTAGTTTTTATTTAAAATAACCATTAAGATAACTCTGTCATTTCTTTGTGGTTATATTTGGTTTTTGGTATAATATTCCAATTTCTTAGCTCTCACGAATAATAATAATAGCTGATAATAGGAGCTGGTTCTATGCAGCCGTCTAAATTGCTTTATTCATCCACTTGGATTTACTGATTAAGGAGATTTTTCAGGTTCATCAGAGACGAATTATCTGTCTGTCTTTATTACAGGTACAGAAAAACCAGGCTATTAACAAGCTCAAGCTTATTGTGTGCCCATGTATGGTTCTTCTGTAAGAAGTTAAATACTTCCTGATTTTATGTTATTGGTGTTGACAGACTGACTTATTTAATTTTCATCATCTAAATAAAATACTGATGATAATGCTCATTAATTCCAGAAGACATATGTCCAAAACTGTCACGTTAGCAGCTTTTTTAAATTTTTTTTCACTTCTCTTCACAAAATAATCTATCTACTTTTTTAGCCCTCCCCTAGTTCTGACTACCTCATGAAAATAGGTCTGAACAGCCCTGGTTAATCAGCATCTGACAACTTTCTAGATAAAACTGCAGAATGATAAAGGTTGACTGAACTGAATTAATTTTGATTTGGCTTTTACCTTCTAATTATTTAGCAGCTGAGCCTGCAGGGCCCTTAGTAGACAGTACATAGCTCAGTAGAGTTTAGCTACCTCAAAAGAAATGTTACAGCTCAAGTGATTTTGAAATATTTGAAAGCGGAGAGACTTTGCTGCTCATGAGAGTATAATGAAAATTCTGAATTAGAATACAAATGTACTAATTAATGTGTTGGAAAATTAAAACTCCAATAAGCATATAACAAAGTTAAGAGCAGACTTGCTGACATGCAAAATTAAGTCTGTTCTGAATACTGCATTAGTACAAGAAAGAAACACTATCACAAAATAGAAAATGTATGACTCAGTACTTGGTAAAAGGAAGGCATTTTTTAGGCTCATGATCTGTTTTTCCTAAGATGTTGATTGCAGCTCATCCTCGTTGCATGGAGTAGAGCATTCAAAATGTTTTGGCAGAAGCCAGTCTCTTAATGCATATACATGATCAGTTTTGCTTGATTAAATTAATGTAGTTCTCCTGACATTCAACCTAAAATACATAAGCAGAGTCTAATTAAGTCTAATGATGTCCTGCTGTCTAACAGAATCCACAAAACACCCAAATTTACCAGGTCTAGTGCATGTTCTCCCTTGTTTAACTGGTATACAAAATTTCCAAACCTCTCTGCAAGGTTTTCCATGAAATATCATTCCACACCCAGTAATCACAAGGGCTCCTTGACTCTGTCATGAAGAAGGCTCAGTGGCAAGGCTCTCCCACCCTTACAATGGATCATTTACATTTAGGATTGTGTCACAGCGCATTCCTGTTGATTTACACCAGAGGACTTGGGCATATGGTTGCATAAATTGAGAAGGCATGGAAGGCTGTGTTTTGACTTAACTGAAAGCGTAAGTGCAGTGGATCTTGGGATATACAGAATCTGTCTGATATCTTTTCATTGGTGTCAATATATGAGAGAGGATTGAGAGGGTTTAAAGAGGAATCTTTGAGTTATTGGGATTTGTCAGAAGAAAAAATATATTAAGAAATTAGTAAATAGTATTCTTGTTCATTAGGGCTTTAATGGATAACGAGGGGATCAGGCCTTGTCAGCATGGGTTTATGAAAGGCAGGTCCTGCCTGACCTCCTTCTACGACAGGGCGACCCGCTTATTGGATAAGGGAAAGGCTGTGGATGTTGTCTACCTTGACTTTAGTAAGGCCTTTGACACCGTTTCCCACAGCATTCTCCTGGGGAAACTGACTACTCGCGGCTTGGATGGGCACATGCTTCGCTGGGTAAAAAACTGGCTGGATGGCCGGGCCCAAAGAGTTGTGGTGAACGGAGTTAAATCCGGTTGGTGGCCGGTCACGAGTGGTGTCCCCCTGGGCTCAGTTTTGGGGCCACTCCTCTTTAATATCTTTATTGATGATCTAGACGAGGGGATCGAATGCACCGTCAGTAAGTTTGCAGACAACACCAAGTTGGGTGGGAGTGTTGATCTGCTCGAGGGTAGGGAGGCTCTGCAGAGGGATCTGGACATGCTGGAGCAATGGGCTAAGGCCAACTGTAGGAGTTTTAATAAGGCCAAATGCCGGGTGCTGCACTTCGGCCACAACAACCCCCAGCAGCGCTACAGGCTTGGGGAGGAGTGGCTGGAGAGCTGCCAGTCAGAGAGGGACCTGGGGGTGTTGATTGACAGCCAGCTGAACATGAGCCAGCAGTGTGCCCAGGTGGCCAAGAAGGCCAATGGCATCCTGGCTTGCATCAGAAATAGTGTGGCCAGCAGGGACAGGGAAGTGATCCTGCCCCTGTACTCGGCACTGGTGAGGCCGCACCTCAATGACTGTGTTCAGTTTTGGGCCCCTCACTACAAAAAGGACATTGAATCACTTGAGCGTGTCCAAAGAAGGGCAATGAAGCTGGTGAAGGGTCTGGAGCACATGTCGTACAAGGAGCGGCTGAGGGAACTGGGGTTGTTTAGTCTGGAGAAGAGGAGGCTGAGGGGTGACCTCGTCACCCTCTACAGCTACCTGAAAGGAGGTTGTAGAGAGCTGGGGATGAGCCTCTTTAGCCAAGTAACAAGTGATAGGACAAGAGGTAATGGCCTCAAATTGTGCCAGGGAAGGTTTAGACTGGATATTAGGAAGCATTTCTTTACAGAACGGGTGGTTAGGCGTTGGAATGGGCTGCCCAGGGCAGTGGTGGAGTCCCCATCCCTGGAGGTGTTTAAGAGTAAAGATGACTTAGCGCTTAGAGATATGTTGTAGTTGGGAACCGTCAGTTTTAGGTCAATGGTTGGACTGGATGATCTTCTAGGTCTTTTCCAACCTAGACAATTCTGTGATTCTGTAAAGGATATAGAAGCTGATGTCATTGTAAGAGAAAAATGTGATAGGTATAACTTGAGATGGATGAGGATTTTCTTGCAAATTAATGATAGGAATGTTTCTATGTGGCTTTATAGTTTCAAACATGATTTGTTAGAATTAAGAAAAAGAAACACCAATTTAAAAATTCAGTGAGACTCCAGAGAAAATCACAAGTGATATCAGCTGTTTTGTAGGTTGTGAACCTTTGTTCTGAAGCAGGTAAGAATACCCCTTCCTTTCTTTTTCCTTTGTGTGCACATGTGCACACATGTCTGTATGCATACACACCCATTGACCTAAATGGTCTCTCAGTTTGCTGGCAGAAATGAAATACAGGAGGTACCATCTTTCAGTTACGATATAAAGTTCAGATTCCAGTGATTTATTGTCTTTGAACTCCCTGCTATTTTCTGCAGGAATTAATCATAATTTTGAGAGTAAGATCTAGTTTGGGTAATTACGTTCTGCCTACCTGAAACTCTTCCTGTAGCTTCAGTTAATTAAATATTCTTCACTATTTGTCTTGAATCACTGTATGGCATATCTATCTGCAGGTATAAAAATTAAACTTCAATTAATTTTTAACCTGAAATTTAGGAAAGGACTGGGATGCCTGAAAACCAAGAAAACTTCTGTTTTACCAAAATAATATACAGTAAACATATTAATTACTTTATATAAGTTAAAGAATGTTTCGGACTTCTTTTTTTAGTAGAAAGATTCTCATACATTATTACTATATGGGATCTAAATTGTATACTTGTTTTCTTTATCAATAAATTATCATTGATTGAGATCTACAAAGAGAATTAAGACATCTCTGTGTTGTATTTTCTAACACCTGAACAAGCTAATTTCCGTGAGCTGTGGTGGATAAGGTACTTCAGGACTAGCCCCCTGTTATAGGAGCATTACTAAGAAAAATCAATCTTACATGAAATGTTCATATTAATTTTTAAATATGCAGAGTACAGACAAATAAGCCTGAAAGTCCACATCTGTCAAAAGGAAATTTTTTGTAGAAAGTACATTATGGAGTTTAATACTAATTTTGAGGGCTTCCATATTTTCTGCTGATTGGCACACCTGTAAAATTATTCTGGCAACCTAAATTCCAGCACTGTTTCTCCCTTTGTTTTTCTTTACGTGTTAGTAGACTTACTGTGCTGAAACATACTGATGGTGCTATTGAGATTCATACTGCCAAGTATCTCAGGATGAATAGCCTGCATGTATAACAGCAGGCTGAGTAAGGCAAAATGAATTTGTGTAAATAGAGAGGCCATGGCAGGTATCTGAGAGGAAAGCAGTTTGAGACATGTCTTCAAGAACAACAGGGATGCTGGAACCTAGAAAAAACTTAATCCTTTCACTCCTCCCATATCAAGATTTTTGGTGGTGCAGTGGTTCCTGACACTGTCACCTGAGAACCAAGTAGCAGACAGACATGGAATGACTGCTGAGAGATATTGTAAATTTGCTTATTAAATGCCCTCTTTGTTTCATCTGACTGTAAAACCTACCAAAATCCCAGAGGTAACCAGGGAAAATAGTCAAGGTTTTCCTACCTCCAGAGACATCTCAGAGGATTTCCATACAGAAGAGAACAAATAAGTCTTTCTTAGCAATGGTGTTGAGAAGGGGGCTCAGTCTCTCTTGGTTATGATTACTTCACAAATCTCATCAGAATAAAAAGTAGCAGCTGTGTGTCCCTTTTGTCATTCAAACTCTGACATGAGCCTGATGAGTAGGAAAATGCAACTTTTACTTCGTGGGAGATTATCTTCCTGAACATTGACATCATTTTCCATGTTTGCTATTAGAAAAAACAACTTAAATTCCACCTCCTGCCCCTTCGTCCTTCCTGTCTGCTTAACATGTCTGGAGAAGTCAGTGCTGAATGGGAACAGATCCATGCTGTTCTGTTAGTTTTCATTCTCTATATTTTGTAATATTTTATGGAAGTAAATCTAAACACAGGATTTATGCTGTTCTGTTAGGACAAGTCCAGCCACCTGCTCCACATGCTGGCAGTTTACACAATTAATTAATTTTCTGCAGCATAGATATTCTGCCATTTCAGTTTAGCAGGCTTAAAGGGACCCCACATTAAAGATATTCTGAGACTTTTATTTCCTATCAGGGAAAAAGCAAAAAATAGAAATTACATTTGGTTAAGTGAAGACCAAGATGAGGTGTGTGCTTGAGAGTGGCTAACATTTTTTTTTTCTTCCTTTTAAAAGGAATCTTTATAATAACCCATCTGTTGTAACAGCTTTTCACATATTTTCTGACATCAGGCAATCTATATTTCTGGGTCTTGTTGGTCTTTGACAGTATAATGCATATTAGAATTGTAGTTAGTTTTGGAATATTTTTTTCTCTAAGTAAGAGCAATATATGTCTGAAGAGGTTTATTCTAGCTTCTGGTTGAGCAACCAAGTAGCTGATGGGCATTTTAACTCTTTGGACAAGTCTTTTAAAATGCAGGAGGAATTGCTAATTGAGGTTCAATTGTTTAGGAAAGGACTCCCCCCAAGGAATTCTGATTTCTTTTTATAGGTCTTAATGTGGAAACAGTGCCTATCAGTTGTGATTTTTGTTTCTGAAGGTGTTGGCAAGATCAAACACATCAGCCTTTTGGTGGCATTTGTTGTCTTGAAAGTAATCTACCCCTGGAGAGCTGTGTCTTAAAAAATGAGATTTTCTACAATAACCTTCTAAAACCCACTGAAGGGATGGGAATCACTGCTTTTCTCCGATCAGAATGCAGGAATTCAACTTGAGTTCCTTCATGGAGTCCCTCACATCCAATGTTTGGTGGTGTTTTTTAGAGAGTTTTTCAGAATAGTCCCTTTGCTGCTGGGAATAGAGTCCATTGCCCAGCTTCCCTGGTTGGAATGCTAGGACTATTTGACTGGAAAATTTTCCTATGTGATGGAGTGATATGTTCTAGGAGCTTTTCAGAAGAACTGAGGTCAAGCATGTCATGCAGTATGCGAGGCTGTCACAGTAGTCATGCTGCAGGGACATTCTGTGGGGGATGCATATAGCTATATGTGGTGCCTACGAGAATTCTTATATACGGTTACATCTTTAAGCTGGAGGAAGAGAAAAAAACCACTTGTTTGAAGAAAGTGTACTTACCATGTAGACTTTCCTCCCCAGTGGAATTTTAAGACCACAAACAAGGTAAAACATACCGGAGTCATTTAAAATGGAGCTTTTATTTGTAGTATGTATTTGACACTGTTGTGAAATGCTCAAAAATCTGAATGGGACTTATTCTTAAAACCAGAATGCAGAATGCTTCAATAGCATAAACATGAAAGCACTTCCTCTTTCTTCCTTTAACAAACAGTGTTCATCTATTTGTCTTTTTGAACATCCATTACTTTTGCAGATTATACACCCAAAGTCCTTTTCTCCTCTGCATGCATGTGTTTAACTTCCAGTAATACCAGTAAATCTTTAAGGGGAATCATGTCTTCATGAGTCTTTAGAAACTCATGAACTGTGTGTTTTGTCTAGTTTCCTTCCAATGTGAGCCTTTGTTTTAGCTGTTCGAGGCAAGCTTGTTCAAGATGCTAGTATAGCTTGGAGGATTCATGTAATAAAGAAAGGTTAGTTAGGCCAGACAGTTCCACATCACTCAACAAACTTATTGGCATGTGGACTTCTTCATTAACTACATACTCTCTTATCACATCATTGTTACTGATGAAAGTATGTCTTCAGAAATTTATAGCTGCTGTACATTTTAATAGGCCTTAAACAATACCTTTTTTTTTTTTTTTTTTTTTTTAATTTGCTTAGTGATGCTGCAGCTAAATTCTGGCTGGAAGCTCGCACATGAATAAAAGCAGTTATAACTTAAATATATATCTTCCCTCCTATGGAAATTAAGTTCTTATCGTCTCAGTGCCTTATCCGCAAAGGCCTATATTTTTAGCACTCTTTATCTTCCCGAAGGGAATTGTATGAGACTCTGGAGATGAGTAATGGCTTTTCTTAATCAGCCTTTTGAAATGCCATTGTCTTGTCTGTCTTTGTTAGAACATCAGCACAGCGGTGGGTGTTTTGTAGCATAATATGAAACAAGGTACTTGCTGCTAAGAGCTTGTAATTTAAACAAAGCAGCAGCAATCAGAAAAGGGGCTGGCATACAGTGGCACTTGAAATTCAAGGGCTGAATGCTTTCTGCACTGAGGGTGAGAGTGAGGGAAAGAATGAACAAACACCAAACCAGAGTCCTCTTGTGTGCTCCAGTGTAATCTGCCAGGTCCTTCTTAGCAGGCTGTGTTGGCATTGATTTGTACATTCTAGGTTTATGTAGCTTCTCCTTGCCTGCTTATTTTGTTGTTACGTTTTCTTTGACCTCTATCTCAGCATTATGTAAAGATTCAACCTACATTTGCTTTAATATGCTTTTTACCCATTTTTGATACTTTTCCTGGTCTAAATAAATGGTATTTCTCAAATGTTGAAATGATTCCCAAATAAAATGAAAGCACAATATTTTATGACACTTAACTCCCATAGTATGTAGTACATTTTCTGTACATGATAAAAATGTGAATTTTTCAGTTTAGGACTTGGGCAGGGCAGAAAGGGCCTACCATAGGTCTTCAAACCATGTTTTAGACATGCCCAGACAAGTGTACCTACATTATACCTAACTGACCTTCTCCTTAAAAGCTTCCAATTAAGGAGCTGCCACAACAGCCCTACACAGCCAATTTCCATGTTTTGCCATTCTGATGATTAGAGCCATCATAATCTCATAACACCTGCATCTTTCCCTCCCTTTCTAGAAAACCTTTGTGTTTGCTAGCAACTCCTTCGATCTTGTGTTGTGGTTCTCCCCCCCCCCCCCCCCCCCTTAGTCCTCTTGTTTTCCTCTGCATTCTGTCACACTGATCTGCTTGCTATTTTAAGCACTCCTTGCAAAACTGGCTACGTATCAAGGCCTCACCTGAGTGAGGAAGAAATAACTCTTAGGGTGTGTGTAACATGACATTAATGTACTTAGACTTGAGGTTTCCTGTTTTGCCTGCACTGCCATGTGGTTGATGTGCATCCTCTTTGTGTTACAAACTTAGGTCTCATCTTTCTTCTGTTGCATGGCTGTATCACCAGTTGCTTCCCATTTTATATTTCTGTTTTCGATTTCTCTTTACTCTGTGTAGCACTTTGAGCTTGTCTTTATTGAACTGCATCTTGTTGATTTAAAACTCTTTCCAATTTATCAAGTTCATTTTGGATTCTGATCCTGCCCCTCAGCCTGCTTGCACCCCCTCTCCTTGTGCTGTTTTTACAAGTATACACTCTAGTCCATCATCTAAGTCATTAATGAAATGTTAAATAGAATTTGGTCATCATAGGACGATGAGCAGAGATGAGGAGGGTGTTCAGGGCCCAGAGATGTGGCGTGCTTTTCTGACTAGCATAGGGAACCATTGTTTTGCTGTTTCCTTTTTATTTATTTCCCAAAGAACTGGAGACAGTGGACCTGTTAGTAGTGATGCAAAACCACAAGACAGATTTTATACAGGCTTTGCATCCCAAATTGTTTTAAATTGCAGTAAACACCTTTATCTCCGTTTTATAGATGCAGAGGGCAAAGTCAGGCAGCTGGCCAGTGGCAAAGCTAGTGCTGGCAATGCACCTTCCCTCAGTAGCACCAGGTGCTCCCTCCACTGGTCTGCCCTGCTTCTCACGGTGACTGCATTTCCTTGTGTTTCCATTTGCCCTGCAGAAAAGTTGGTGTAGTAAAATCAACTACCTATGTCAAATAAGCATGTTTTCCACCTTGATTAGTATTTATAAAATGCCCATTAATTGGTTAGTGATACTGATATTGCTAACAGCAGAAAGAGAAGGGATAAAAAGGAAAATCATCTGGAATTGTCACAGTATCACATAAAACCCCTTAATTTCTTCTCTTGCCACTTCCCAGCTGTAAATGGGTGATTTATAACATCCCTGTGGATACAAGTTGTGTGTCCACCTCATCTCTCCTATTTATTGCACATAGGGGAGAGCTTGATACTGCTGATTTCAAGACTATTGATTCAAGATAAGTGAGTGTGTCACAGCACATAGATTTATTCCTTGTCCTTCAGCTCCTCCACCCATTGCAGCAGGAAATATATTTTGGGATTGTGTTCAATGGTGGGTGCTAGGATTTGAATGCTGTAGGGGGGATCACTCTACTTTCAAAACAAGTAATAGTAAAGACTTTGGTGCTTTCTCTCTGCCTTAGTTTTTTGTGAAGTTCTGCTGTTCTACACTTGTATAAGAAAACCAAGGCTTTTTTTTTTTTTCTTTTTTTTCTATCTACTTTGTTTGCTTTTGGGTAAAATTATAACTTTTTTTACCTGAACAACAGTACTGTGAGCCTCAGAATTAAATGCATTTCAGGAATGAGTTGGCTGTTAAGTAAGAGGGGATGTTATTATTTTAAAATCAGTATAGATTGAATTGGAATTGACCTGAGTGTTTCCACATGTATTGCAACAGGTATTATGATACTTCATAACTGGTGAAGTTCAGCAAGACAAAAACAGGCTTAACGTTGAAGAAAAATATGTGATCTGATTGATATGTCTTCAAAGATTTCTCCTCTCTTAGACTATGAATGGTAAAGATTTAACCTTGATCTTAAAATTAATCCCAGGTATTAAAATCTGTGGCAGAGTTTGCATTCATCAATGCCAGGGAAATCTGCATAGTTGTCCCCAAAAGGTTAGAGCAGTGAGGACCTGCTTAGAATGAGTTGCCTGTCATGCAACTTCACTACGGTAGTCTGCAGCTGCTAAATTACAACTCTTAACATTTTTCAGCCAAAGTTTCAATGCAGAGCAGTTGTTCTGGTGTCCTCAGCCAGAGTGCTCATGGAGGGATATAGTTCAGGAGTTTCTGTGGTGGAGACAAGCAGAGTTGGTATATAGCTCTGATTTACAATTTTAAGGTTGCCTTTTATTGCTGAGTGCACAGAACACTGAGGAAAATCACAACAGTACAGCTAAAACACCGACCCTCTCTTCTGTTTCACTGTGGGATATTTGTTGGAGGACTGGTGGGAGTTTCTCCAGCCCTGGGAGAGGAATCTGCTGGCAGAGCTGACCTTAACAGAGACATGGACCTGCTTTTCAAAGGGCTCTGTGGATGTGAAGCTGCCAGTAAGTTCAACAGCAATTTCTAGATTTTCATGTATATTCCGAACTGTAATATTAAGGTCAGTGATGACCTTTCTGACCATTGAGTGCTTGTTATGGGAAGATGGATGCAATATCCTTATTGCTGTTTTGCTCAGATCTTCATAATTATTACAGTCTAAGGGAATAAGGGGGTGCAAAACACCTAGTCCTCTTTCCAGAGATAATTTTCTCTTAAAATATTTCTGTTCTGGGAAATGTGAGAATGATGTGGGGCTTCAGGTGGATGGAAATTGTTTCTGTTATCAGAAAATAATTGCTAAATTATTTTAGCCTAAAATTTGCTAATTTATTTTAATCTAGTTCTGTGAGGCTAAGGCCAAACCACCAAATTCTTCCTATCAGCTTTGCAAACAGCCTGGCACATAACAATCTGTTTCCTGACTTGCAGATTATAGACCGTAGAAGAGGCTCGGCAAGTCAAACGTAGTCCCAAGCTGAGTCTGTCATTTCACTCCTTCAGCTCTACCTGAAATGCTACAGAGGGAGAAGGAACAACTGAGGATGCTGCTGTTGAGGAAGTGTATGCCAGGGGGAGATGCAGTCTTCTCCACAGTTGGTAGCTGTAAATACAGTCCTGAACTGCAGGGTAGGAAGATGTCACTGTTTTACTGCCCCTTCTCAGAGCTTACCAATGCTAAGATTTGTAAACAACATAAAGAAAAAACTTCCAACTCACTCTCCCTCCCCCTCTAAATTTCACACCCCCTTTCATTTGGTGTTTCACCAACATAATTGCAACTTTCTCCTCTCCACAGAAAGAAAAATAAAGCTGTTTGTTTTCACGCTTCCATTGCTGCTGTGTCTCATTACCAGAGAGGCTGATGTATTCAACACACCTGAGGGCAGAGAGTAGCCAATCTCATCTTCTTGATGTGGTTTTGGCTCTTTTTCTTCCTGAACAGGGACATGTCTACCCTAAAACTTGAGGCTTTTGCATATCCATGTTCAATGAAAAGCAATGACATAGAAGAATTGTCCATGCTGCATTGTTTGCCTTCTTTTGTTTTTACTTCTTCTTTTTTTTTTTTTTTTTTTTTTTTTTATTTGGTTTGAGTAGCACTCTATCTGTGAAGTAGTATTGCCTGGTCTTTTGATAAGAAACTTGCTAGGGTAAGTATCTCGGCATTCATTGCTACTCTACCAAGCTGAATTTGTATTACACATTGTGGAGCACCAACTTGGAAAGCAAAGGACTTTGGAGCTTGGGTGAAACAAAATAATCCCTCTGTTACTTGGTCATCTCTTCTGTTTTGGAGAGACAGTACTATTTTCAAAGCAGTGTCCAGCAATAAAGAGGAAATGTCTGACACTGCGTCTGTCCTAAGCTTGTCCCAGTGTTGAAGTCACTAGTGGGTTATGTGAATGTCCCTTTCACAATGTCTGAATATGACTATCTAGGGGGTTACAGCTGCTTGCTCTTCCTGGTTAACGCTGCTGTGGTGTAAGGATATCGAGGGTGTGATGCTGTTCACGGTTGTAGGAAGTACAAACCTCATAAGGTCATAAGGCTTGCTAATACATTGGCAGTAACTATATGGTTACACTGTTCTGTGTTTTGCACATAAAGTCTGAACACAGATAGAAAATACTATATCTCATTTAGAGCTCTGTTTGTTAGGCATTTTATGTTTAGCTTTAAATTGGTTGCCAGAATGTAGGTTAATACATTAACAGTACTGAAGGTGGCTGTATTAGGCTGTTCTGATGAATTAGGAGGCAAGCTGATGTCTTGCCTCAAAATATTTTGAAAAACTGACCAAGTGTGCAAGTTTTAACTGTCCTTCACACAATTGTCCCTTGCCCATTTTGTAGCAATATGTCTTGCTAGCCAAAACTGCATTACAAGGGTCATTCAGGGAGTTCAGAGAGATGAACTGCTTTTAGACTTTTTCTCTAGCCCATTAGGCACAGGCTCTCTGTCTTCAGTGTCAAATGTGACTGTCTTTCTGTCTATTTTTTTTCCTGAAAATACACGTTTTTGTGGACACTGCAAGGAAAATTACAGTCCCTGCTAATGCTTAAAACCTGTCTGATGGCATCACAAAGCCATGATTGAGTACAGTATGTTGTTTGGTACTTGCAATATGTCTTTTTCTTTGGAAAGGACCTTCAAGAAAACTCAAATGAAGTTTGAATGGAAGCTGGAGTTTATTACTCTGCTCCATCAGAAGTTTCCTTTCCTCTGTCCCTCTGTGTGGAGGCAGATTTATTTTACTGTTGCTGGTAAATATTCAGAATGGCACAAACAGGTTTTTCCTCTAAGCACACAGGTCTGTCTTTTTTGGTTTGACAAACATGTTCTGTGGAGATCGTGCAATGACACTAATGATTCTACCTGATCTCTGTTTAAACTGCTCTCTCTTTAATCTCTGTACTTACTAAGGGAGCTGATCAGAACCCTATAGCTGGGGCTACAAAATTATTTCCATTCTAATTTCAGGTCTTCTGTTACCTATTAATATTTGCATGGTGTTCAGTTTCCACAATGAAGTAAGCTCCCACCTTCAGGTGGATTCTCAGGCAACATGACTGCTTAAGGAAGGGTAGAAGTTGGTTGAAAAACCAGCTGTACAAGAATTCCCTGGAATGCCTTCCTCCACTTTTCATTCAGCCTGTTTTAAGACTTAGAGAAGTCATCAATGCGCTATATCTTATAAATTGTTAAGTTTAGTAGTAGGCATAAATTGTTAAGTTTAGTAGTAGGCAGGCACTGATGATCAAAGTGGGATATATAGGGAAAATAATAACTAACAAGAATAGTCTTTTAAAATAAGCACATTATTGATGTTCATAGAATCACAGAATACCAGGTTGGAAGGGACCTCGAGGATCATCTGGCCCAACCTTTCTTGGCAAAAGCACAGTCTAGACAAGATGGCCTGGTGCCCTGTCTAGCTGAATCTTAGAATTGTCCGATGGGGAATTCATCACTTCATTGGGGAGATTATTCCAGTGGCTGATTGTTCTCACTGTGAAAAAATTTTCCTCTTGTACCCAATCGGAATCTCCCCAGGAGTAACTTGTACCCATTAACCCTTGTCTTTTCTATGTGACTCCTTGTAAAAAGGGAGTCTTTTTTTTAGCCACCCTTTAAGTGCTGGAACATGGTGATAAGGTCTTCCCAAGGCTGAACAAAGCCAATTCTCTCAGCCCCTCCTCATACGGTAGACTTCCCAGTCCTTTGATCATCTTTGTGGCCCTTCTCTGGACCCTCTCCAGCCTGTCCACATGTTTTTGTATAGCAGGGACCAAAATACTGAACATAGTATTCCAGGTGTGGCCTGACAAGCGCTGAGTAGAATGGGATAATGACTTCCTTATCTCTGCCGGTGATGTCCTTGTTGATGCAACGCAGTATCCTGCTGGCTTTCTTTGCTGCTGCAGCACACTGCTTACTCATATTGAGCTTGTTGTCCACCAGGACCCCCAGGTCCTTTTCCACAGAGCTGCTTTCCAGCCAGGTAGATCCCAGCCTGTGCTGTACTCCTGGATTTTGTTGCCCAGCTGAAAGACCTTACACTTGTCCTTGTTGAACTTCATAAAGTTCTTGTTAGCCCACCCTTCCAGCTTATCCAGGTCATCCTTCAGGGTGGCTCTCCCTTCTGAAGTGTCCACTTCCCCACTCACTTTGGTATCATCAGCAAACTTCATCAGGCTATGCTTGATCCCATCACCCAGATCACTTATAAAGATATTAAACAGTGTTGGGCCCAATATCAATCCCTGGGGGACCCCACTTGTGACAGGTTGCCAGTTTGAAAAAGAGCTATTTACTACCACCCTCAGGGTGTGGTCTGTCAGCCAGTTCCCCACCCACTGCACAGACCACATCAGTTTCTCTAGGAAGAGGCTGTGGGGAACCATATCAGAAGCCTTGGAGAAATCCAAGTAGATAATGTCCACCATTCATCCCACATCAACTGAGCAGGTTACTTTGTCATAGAAGGCAGTTAGGTTTGTCAAGAACGATTTGCCCTTGGTGAATCTGTGCTGGCTTTTCCCAGTCATGTGCTTCATTTGACTTGATAGCCCCCAGGAGGATTCATTCCATGACTTTCCCAGGGATTGAAGTAAGACTGATGGGCCTATAATTTCCTGGATCCTCCTTTAAGCCCTTCTCATAGATGGGGGTGACATTAGCCTTCTTCCAGTCTTCTGGGACACTCCCGGATCTTCACAACATCTCAAAGGCTATGGAGAGTGGCTTTGCCACGACATCAGCCAGCTCTCTTAATGCCCTCAGGTGGATAATCTCAGGGCCCGTCAATTTGTAGGGGTCAAGCTCCTGTAATAGTTCACATACCAACTCTTCCTTCACTGACAGTGGGTCTGTGTTTCCATCGAGCTGGATTTTCATTCCCAATGCCTGGGGCCCAACAGTGTTGTTAGTGCACTGGGGTGACAGGGGTGAAGAAAGCGTTGAGAACCTCTGCCTTTTCAGTGCTGTTGGGACTAATTCACCTCTCCTGTTTAACAGCGGGCCAGTATTTTCCTTCTGTTTCTGCTTGTTGTATATGTACCTGAGAATCCTTTTTTGTAGTTTTGGACATCTTTGGCCAATTCCAATTCGAGCTGAGCTTTTGCTTTTCTAACTGCATCTCTGCATGCCCTGGCAATACCCTTGTAGTTCTCAATGGGTATTCATCTGCTTTTCCATCTCTGGTATGCTTCTCTTTTAGTTTTGAGCAGACTCAGAAGCTTGCAGTTAAGCCAAGGAGGTCTCTTGCTCCACCTACTTCCCTTACTTTTAAAGAGGATGAGCTGGTTTTGTGCTTCCAGAAGAGCATTCTTGAAAAACTCCCAGCACTTGCTAGCTCCTTTATCCTCCATGGAAGCTTCCCATGGAATACCTCCCAACTAAACTCTGTGCGAGCTGAAGGTTGCTCTTTTAAAATCTAAAACCTTTGTCTTAGTTTTAACCTTTAGCATGCTCAGCAGAATCCCAAACTGCACAATATTGTGATTATTGCAGCCAAGGCTATCACTAACCAAGATATTACAAAGCAGGTTTTCTTGGTTTGTGCATAACGAGACCAGCACTGCCTCATTCCTGGTTGGCACATCTAACATTTGTATGAGGAAGCAGTCCTCTACACATTCCAGGAACTTGATGGATGACATGTGAGCTGCTGTATTGTTCTTTCAACAAGTGTCTGGGTAGTTGAAGTCACCCATAAGAACCAGGTTCTCTTGACCCAAAGCTTGCTTAAGTGACACAAGTATTGCTTTGTTGGCCTGATCATCCTGGTTTGGAGGTTGGTAGCAAATGACTACTGGAATATCCCCCTTTGATCTTGACCCAGAGGCATTCAATAGGGCTTCCAGAATTGCCGTATTTGACTTCTATACATTCAAAGTTCTCCTTAACATAGAGTGTGACTCCTTCAACTCTTCTTCCCTTCCTGTCTTTATGAAACAGCCTATAGCCATCCATCATGGTCATCCAATTATGTGAATTGTCCCACCATGTTTCATTTATTCCTGTGATATCATAACTTTCTGACTGGGTGCAGAGCTTCAGTTCCTCCTTCGTTCCCCAGGCTGTGTGTGTTGGTATACATACACTTGTTGCCTCATCTAACTTAGCTGTAACTTTTCCATGTCTGAGGCTGTTGTATTCGTGTGAATCAATGGTATCATAGTGCAGCATTATGTCCTGTTGCACCTTGGGCAATATGAAATTCCCTTTTGAAGTTTACTTCCTTCCACAATAGCTACTGCCTACGGTTGCTTGACACTGTATATCAGGTTTACATGGTGAGGCTGGTATGGTCACTCACTTCCCAAGTTATTGCTCTGCAGTCTGATTTTAATCCATTTCTCCCTATTAAGAAGGATTTTAAAAATAATTAAATACAGGAGCTACTAAAAGTCATTAGAAGCCAAATTCCTTAAATTCCAGCACTGTTCATTCTCACTTTTGATAATTCCCTAAGTAGGAGATTATTTACATAAGAGGGAATGAGAATAAATCTCTTTTATATAAAAAAATAATAAGCAGAAAAAATTTGTTTCTCAGAGATTGAGGATAGTGTGGGAGCATCAATTCTTTCTTCTTTGCTCTATTACCAGTTTGGAGTTTTGTCTTTGTGCTTTTCTGGGAGAACAGTGTCTTTTATTCAGGCAGCTCTTGTTCTTACTGACACTGATTTGAAGCTCTCAGAAATATAAAGACCTGTAAGCTATCCAGCCTTTTTATTTCTTCCAGAGGTGATAATATCCACTTCTGAAATACAGCATGCTCTGTCTTGTGGCTGATCTCATTCACCAGGACTCATCTGTATCTTCATGCTATTGTGCTTCCCCAAAACCTCAGGGAGGTTGGTTTCTCTGCAGCTGAGCGTCTCTGAGGGGAGAGATTTCACTTCTCCACGTTATTTTTAGATATGCTGCTTCAAAAAAGCGCTCACTTACTGATGTCTGATGCCTTTGAGTGGGGTGAAACATATGGTCTCCCAGTGGCAGACATTAGGTTTCTCTGACCTAAGAGCAACCCAAACTGCTATTCCCATAAATAAGCCCAAGTGTCAAGTCCAAATCTAACAGTGAGTTAATGCTAGTTAGTGCACTTAATTGAAAGAAAGCTTACATTAGTCTAAATGTTCCTTTCTGACTCAATACTCTGCTTTTCAGTACAACTGTATATAAACACCCATTATAATTTTTCCCTCCTCTTTCCCACTCCCAATTTAATTTGCAGTTATCTTCTATAGTGAATGACACTTCTGTAGCACTTAAAACAGCTTTGATGCTTATATGCTAAGGTATTTTGCAAATTAATGAATTAAAGCACTTTTGTAGGTAGGAGTCAGATTTGGCAAACAAGTCATTAAAGTAACTTGTAACTGATGACACATAGCAGCATGATTGCTATGATAGATTCTGCAAAGCTAGGCAACAATTGACCTCCACAACAATCACCTATTTTTCAGTTAATTACAGTAACATTTTATGGATCCAAGGGCAATTCTTTCCAGCAATAAAATATTTATTGACTTTCAAATTCGCGTGCACATGTACATTTTTAGTGACATTCTGTCGGTATATGCAGAAATCCAGACAAGTGCGCTACATGCTGAGGCAGGTGGAGGATGGAAGTTCTGCACTAAGATGTCGCTTTGCTTCTGAATCAGACTGAAGGCATAGCATTTTTTAAATACTTGGAGTAGAAGGAAACAAGGCCTTTTTGTCTTTTTTTAATGACTGTGTTTTTTTGATAAAAGTTATTTGTTTAATTTTGCTTTGAACTAGCTTTATAATAGCAATGATCATACAGTAAAAAAAAAGTTTCAAATATAAAATAGTATTGAAATGAGACATAAAAATGTTTTGATGTTAAAACAAACCATTAGGGGATGTTTTGCAGACCAAAGCCCTATTTTTGTAGGATAATGAAGTTGAACTTGTCTCTGAATCCTGATATAAAAAAAAAAAAAAGTATTTTGAAAAGTCTCTGACCAATGACTTCTCAGCATCCCAAAACAGAAGCATATGTTCCTTTTGTTCAGAGTTTGATACTGAAAGCTAGGTTTTAACTAGGAAGACATCCAGTGGGATGTATTAAGCTTTCACACAGCAGGTAACTTATTTTAAATCTGGCCCTAATTGTAGGTGCTGAGTGCCTAAAATTGTGGCTCTGAGCTAAGCTCCTTTTAGGTTGTAATTCTCACTTTTTTCTACTGTCACTTCATAGAGTAACACCTGCTCCTTTTCTTTAAATTTTCAGTTAATTTTCCTTACTTTTAGGACTGGAATTTGATAAGATTCTCCAGATTTTTGCATCCTTACATTTTCTTTTTGGTTTTATAACAATAAACCATTTAACTTCTGAAAACTTCTATATAGAAGACTTCATTCATATCATCAAGGTAGTGCAGAAACATAGTTAAAATTCCTCTCTTTATTTAATTATTCCTGAAAACTGCTGTATCTTCTTTGCTCCAGAGTCTTCCCAGAGATGTTACTCCAAAATCCTCATTACGCTCCAGATAAGCTTTTGTTATTGAAGCACGTTTTAGAGTTATATACATGTGGTTTCAATTTCAAAACAATGAGTCTCATCTGGAGACAGTAGTCAGTAGGAGCTATTCTGTTTTGTTTAATGGCAGGTGGATCCAGCTTAGTATCTTTGTCCTGGGATATAGCATATACTACTTCATGTGACCAGCTCTTAAAATAACTGCACTTTCTCTTCTTCATTTAATCCTTAAACTTTAAAGGAAAACAGCTAAAGCTGTGAATTCCTGGTTTTCAATGCCAGAGGTGTTTAGCCTGCAGTTTATGGGTGGTGGTAATCTCTGCATCTAGCTGTGCAGATAGTCTGATGGGAAATTCCCAGCCAGCGCTTTGCTGATGCAGGAATGTTTTTAGTCATTTAGAAGGGGTTGTGCTTCTCTCTATTTAATGTAAGGCATTGAGGGATGCCATGCACCCAGAATAGTGTTTTTCAGGTAAGCTGGAAAGCCTATGTGCAGACCACTTTTTAGCATTTTGATTTAGATTCCAGTCATGAACCCAAACCTCTATAGGATACAGAGCACAGAAGACTGCTCAGCCCCAAAACAGCCTGAATTGGATAGACGTATTTTCTGGGGATACAAAAAATTAAGCTAATAAACTCGAGTTTTCAAGATAACAATTACTACAAAAACCTTTGCAAGGCAAAAATAGTAAGTAGGAATTAAAGTCTAGAAATTGTCACTTAATGTAAACAAATACTATGTTTTCCTTAAAAAATCTAAATGAGAACAGCAGGCATTTATAACTAAACTGAAGCTGGCCTGAATTCTATTATATTAAACAACTACAATACCTCTTATACAACGACTAATATTGAGTATTAAAACATGTAATTTTATATTTTAGATAGTTCTGGAATACAAATATGTAACTACAAATCTGAAACTGTTTTTCAGGCAAGGGAATAGCTTTGATGCTCATCTCTAGATGAGTAACATTCTCTGATTTGGAGGGTAAAGCTCCTAGGATTTCAAGAGTCCTGCTAAGGACTTTAAGGAAATCAGTATTTTGGTCTTGGTGTGTTACCGTTAGAGGAAGTGTTTCCAGAGTACAGCTGAAAGCACACATTCTGCTGGAAACCTGCAGTTAGAGAGCCCTTGTGGTCCATTAGTATTTTATTTTCTGTGAAAACCCAACAACCAAAATCCTATTATTTACAGATTATAAAACATATTCATAGAGAGGAGTAAACAGCCTTTACTACTTAATCCTGCCATAGCCTAATCATTGGCCTACCTTGGTCTCTGGAGAAGCATGTACTGCTTTTTGGAGATTTGAGCTGGAATCAGTTTTTCAGAGACTGCCTTTTCACCTGTTGCCTGAATAAATTCCCATTGAATTATAAACAAGATATTGTTGTTGTATATCTGCCAGGAGATACACTTTTCTGGCAGGACTTTCTGCCTGCCTGCTAACTCTATATGGTAAGTGTTTTGATACGTGTCAAAAATCTATGGTTGGTCACAGTTTAGGGGCAACATTGAAAGCCTGCTTCAGTCAGGAAGAGACATAGTTCGCTGTGAGGGGATTTTCATAAACATATTGCTCCAGGCTATATAAGTATTCTGACTCTCTTTCTATGCCTCCCCCCCAGTCTCTCCCTCAGCAACTATTAAAATAAACAGGCCAACAGCCTTATGTATCCGGACATGTTCAAGGGAACGAATCTCAGCATAAAAGGGGTAAAGGGATAAATGTTTCCATGGCAATACATTTAGAGTACATGGATCAGAAACAACAATTGGTCTTATTGTTACTGTCACATCAAGTGCTGTCAAGTCACATTCAGTGTTCTGTATAGTAATTGAGAAAATCAATTAATCCAAAGGAAAACTTCTTTCACATGGCCAAGGCTAATCAAAAGGTTGCTATTTAAGGCATCACTTATGAACAGTTGCATCATGGACATGTTTTTGGCAGCTTTTATTTAATATCTAGAGGATTTTTCAAGAAGTCCTTGAAAGAAAAGAGAAAAAGTGTTTAATCTCTGCTGTCCTTAATTTTCTTGTAAAAGAAAATTATATTCCATCACAGAATCTACCAATCATAGAACCACAGAATCATAGAATGGTTTGGGTTGGAAGGGACCTTAAAGATCATCTAGCTCCAACCCTCTGCCATGAGCAGGAACACCTCCCACTCGACCAGGTTGCTCAAAACCCCGTCCAACCCGGCCTTGAACACTGCCAGGGAGGGGGCAGGCACAACTTCTCTGGGCAACCTGTTCCAGTGCCTCACCACCCCCACAGGAAAGAATTTCTTCCTTACATCTAATCTAAATCTACCCCTTTTCAGTTTAAAACCATTACCCCTTGTCCTATCCCTACACTCCCTGATAAAGAGTCCTTCCCCATCTTTCCTGTAGGCCCCCTTTAAGTACTAGAAGGCCACTAGAAAGTCTCCGTGGAGCCTTCTATTCTCCAGGCTTCTCCAACTCTCTCAGCCTGTCCTCAGAAGGGAGGTGCCTCACCCCCTGATCATCCTTGTGGCCTCCTCTGGACCCGCTTGAGCAGGTCTATGTCCTTCTTTTGTCGGGGGCCCCAGAGCTGAACAACTGCCCTGGAGACCTTCAGCATATTTTAATAGTTAGAGTGAAGGGGGTTTCCTCTTCTGTAATTTAGATGAAGTGAAAGACAAAAAAAAAAAAAAGGTGAAAAAGAATCTTTGACTAGTATGGAGGCTTTTGCTTGATTTATATTTACATGGAAAATATTGTTCAGGGACAGTTTAGGAGTTATCATAGAATCATAGAATCATTCAGGTTGGAAAAGACCCTTTGGATCATCGAGTCCAACCATCAGCCCTACTCTACAAAGTTCTCCCCTACACCACATCCCCCAGCATCTCATCTAAACGACCCTTAAACACATCCAGGGATGGTGGCTCCACCACCTCCCCGGGCACCTATTCCACTGTCTAACCACTCTTTCTGTGAAAATTTTTTTCCTAATGTCCAGTCTGAACATCCCCTGTTGGAGTTTAAAGCCATTCCCCCTTGTTCTGTCACTAATCACCTGTGAGAAGAGACCAGCACCAACCTCTCTACAATGTCCTTTCAGGTAGCTGTAGAGAGTGATGAGGTCTCCCCTCAGCCTTTTCTTCCTCAAACTGAACAGTCCCAGATCCCTCAATCATTCCTCATAGGATTTGTTCTCCAGGCCCTTCACCAGCTTCATTGCCCTCCTCTGCACTTGCTCCAGCACCTTGACATCCCTCTCATACTGAGGTGCCCAAAACTGGACACAATACTCGAGGTATGGCCTCGCCAGTACAGGGGGACTATCACCTCCCTACTTCTGCTGGTCACACTATTGCTGATACAAGCCAGGATGCCATCGGCTTTCTTGGCCACCTGGGCACACTGCTGGCTCATGTTCAGCTGCTTGTCAATTAGAACCCCCAGATCCTTCTCTTCCAAACAGCTCTCCAGCCACACCTCCCCAAGCCTGTAGCCATGCATGGGGTTGTTGTGGCCCAAGTGCAGGACCTGGCACTTGGCCTTGTTGAAGCTCATCCCGTTAACGTTGGCCACCGATCCAACCTATCCAAGTCTCTCTGTAGAGCCTCCCTGTCCTCACGTAGATCGACACTCCCGCTTCACTTGGTGTCATCTGCGAATTTACTGATAATGCACTCTATGTCCTTATCAAGATCATCAATAAAGATGTTGAACAGAAATGGTCCCAACACCGAGCCCTGAGGAATACCACATGTGACCGGCCGCCAGCTGGATTTAGCTCCATTGACTACCACTCTCTGGGACTGTCCATCCAGCCAGTGCTTGACCCAGCAGACCATTCACTCACCATATCTTCTAGCCCAGTGTCTTTTCTTTGCTAGTAGCTAGTATTGGATGCTTATAGCAATAATATAGGAACTGATAAGTGCAGAGTTATATTTTTTCCTATTTTACATTCTCAGTCTGAAGCGCAGGAACTTCAGGAAGTTATATATGCATTTTTAATAGCCCTTGACAGACTTCCATTAATTTATCTGATCAGTCTTTGAGCTTATATATTTCTCATGTAAATCCATGCTTTCTAATTTATCCCTTTATACTTCCAACATCTTGTGGCACTGAATTCCACAATATAATTATGTCTTTCCTGAAAAAAATCCTACCTGATTAATTCAGGATACAATGTTGGCACAAAAGCAAGTGAGTATAAACTGTCATGAATATATTGAAGGTTAGAAATTAGAAGAATAGTCCTAGCAATTCCAGTCAGACTGTTAGGGGCAGTCTGAAGAAGGAACATGAGAAGTTTATCAGAACAATTATAAAATGTATTTGTAGATGACTGAAATTAATGACCCAGATACTTTCCTACAATAAGTTCCCCTTTTTCTCTAACTTTTAAATCACTGATGATACATCTTTCCTGCTGCAAAACATGAAAAATTAGGGAGCACAGCTCCTGTCAACATTAATTACAGCTGTTATGAAGTCAAAACACTGTTAGGAAAAGGCTCTTAAAAAGCATTTGTAACTTGTAAAACAAGGACTGATCTATTGTTGCCATTAAGAGCCTCATATTTCAGAATGCACTATAAATCATACGAGTTGTGGAGACTTATTATGTATAAAACATCGTTTTGGCACCATGGAAAATTGCCAATTGAATTTCAGTATGTTCCCTTCAGTCTTTGGTTGTGGACATAAGAACAGAGTCATAAATTACCTTAGGGCATTTTTATTTCCTGCTTCATCAGGATGACTCCTCTGCTGTATTTAGGCTTTGAATTGCCTAATTTGTAAACACTTTTCATGAACTCTGTAATTAATTGGCAGGCGAGACTACACACTGGCTGGAAGTAATTGAAGATTACTCTTAATTGTAAGAGCATACTTTTGGTGGATCATTTAAAATACATATGCAGATTAGAGGCAAATATAAACAATAATTAATGTGTGAACGCAAACAGTGTGTTGGTTTGGAAGGTGCACCATCAGAGTTCATCTGCTCTTCTGAACCTCCGTGTTCCCTTTCTGCCTTTAGCTGGAATACAGCTTTGTGGCCACTGCACCCAAGCAAAGGCTCTGAGGAGGTGATGGATGGTGACAAGGTTTTGGTTAATAATGAAGTAACCCACAAACTAAAGGCATTCCCCACCTGACAGCTACCCAGCCAAATTCCACCTCTCACAGACACACTCTGTCTCCTCTTGTTGCCAGCTGAAATAAATCAAATGCTAGAATGAGTCAGCAGAGCTAAGTTAACATTTCTTTGTAGGATTGAAGCAACTGTTGAGCAGTCTGGGCCTGCAAAGGCGCCTAGCCTTCTTGTCAGGAAGATTGATTATTATGTACATATAATGAGATTCTGGCTTAAACCAGTATAAATCAAATAAGAATTGGCCCTTCTAAAGTTGGTTATCTGAAACTGTTGCTTTTTATGTTCTATTACTTTACACGCTTTCCTGCAGCATGTCCTGAGCTAGATAGGTGATTATATTAGACTAGAAATCAGAGGATTTTTACATCATTCTAGCCAAGAAGGCAGACCTAAACACACAGTTGGAAACTGTATATCTGACATGCTGATGCTAGCCAAACAATTGCCTATAAAAAAGATAATTTTCCTGCAAAAATATGAATATATAACGGGTACCCTTGGAGACAGGTTTGAATACTAGAGTCCTGCTGGAGCCATTATTATTTTATCAAGCTGCACATGCTTATACTGAAGCAGTCTGATTTTTGATGTTTTGTCCATTCAGACTGTTTATTTATTGGTTTATGGAGTGGTCTGTATCTTGAAAAAATTGCTTTGATTAAAAATCCTAGATAGCTTCTTTCTATTTCAGGCTCTTAGCAGGGCTAAAAATGATTCATGCTGCACAATTAAATTTGGTATTTCTGCAAGCGTGGACATGTAGTGCTGTAGTAATTTCCATGTTCCTCCAAGTTTGATTCCCCCTGAAATTGCTTACAGAAATGATTGAAACTTCATCTAAGTAATCATATTGTAAATATTTAAATGATACGTGCTTGAATCGCATCATGCTGTCAAATAGCTTGAAAGATGTTTTTTATGCAAGCTCAGCAAAAATGAGTAGTGTGTGTGATATTCTGGTTATTGTGTGTGATATTTGGCTGAGGTAAATGGGTAGATTTTGGCTGAGGTCTTTCTTTAAAATTCCTTATGTTTTCTTGGAAGTCCACACTCAGACATTAAACTTCTGTTTGAGTCAAAACTTGTGTTGATTTTTATGATTTATCTGTTGAGAATGCAAATCAAAATCAGAATTATGGAAAAATTATTTATTATAAAAGTCTATTACACCTTGGGTAAATTTTCACAGCTTGCTGTATGAAAATTCATCTAAGCTTTATTTTGAATTTTTTTAATGTGAGATAATGAGTGCCAAATAAGGAGAACTTATTTTCGAAATTTGCAGTTTTTTAATATTCTGGTTTAAGAGAAAGGATGAAGATTATTAATTGCTTCTGCAGTTTATTGAACAACAAGTATGCATTCTGACTGGAAGTGAAACCAGGACACCAAAATAAAAATAGGGAGTTATGCTGATGCTACATATAATGTGACTTGATATATTCCGCCAAAAGAATATCCTTTGAAGAGTTTCTGAGGTAACATTCTCTCCATGATCAACACTAAAATGATTCTTGTTTCAAAGAAGAGGAGGTGAAAATATAGTAGCTTTTCTCTTTTAGTTCCAAGAAAATTAAACATGTGACCAGAATTATCTGAACCCTTGTAACTGTCATTAGTGTGTTTATCAGAGTGTATGTATTAGAGTCACTAGATTTGAATATATGTCTTTGTTTTTTTCTATTTTTTTCCCTTACTGCTGGTTTCCTATGAAAATGTTATTGACAGGCAGAAGTTGTGCATTTATGTAGCAGTGTATATCCTCATAGAGTTGGACTTATATTAAAAACTGTTGTAATTATAAAGACAGCATTCAGATTTTACTGTGGAGGAAGGCTGGAGACATGCTGAAAAGAAGAAAAGCTTAGAGCATGTTGTACCAAAAGTATGAAGTCTGTAAAAGTTTCTTAATTAGTTTCTTAAATAGTTTCTTAAATAGTTCTTAAAAAAGTTTCTTAAATAGTTTCTTAATAGTGGTTAGTTGGTTTGTTTGTTTGTTTGTTTGTGCTGGGGCCTGGCCTGTGCTTATCGAGCTGCAGTTCAGTGCTCTCAAAGGACTGTGGTGGAGATGGGAACTCAAACAAAAACAACAGCAGAGATTGCCCCAGTAGTAAAAAAGAAACAGTGGACAAGGAGAACAACAGGTCCATACCCTCGATTAATAAGGGAGGAGAAAGAAGAGGAAGAAGCGAGTCCTTCAGCAAAGGGGTCAGAAGAGGGAATAACAGAACTCAAACAGGAGGCAGAAACTGCCCGGTCCCTGACATCATCAGAACTGCGAGACCTGCGGAAAGACTATAGCCGCCAGCCAGGTGAGCGGATTGATGCCTGGCTGCTTCGATGCTGGGATAATGGGGCTGATGCTCAACAGCTGGAAGGTAAGGAAGCCCAACACCTGGGTTCCCTTGCTAGAGATCGAGGAATTGAAAGGGGAATTGGAAAAGAAACAGGAATTTGCAGTCTGTGGAGACGGCTCCTTTCAAGTGTTAAAGCAAGATATCCTTTCAAGGAAGATCTTACGGACAACTCCCCAGGGAAGTGGACTACTGCAGATGAAGGTGTCCAGTACCTGAGAGAATTAGCAGTGCTGGAAGTCATCTATAGTGATCCAGATAATGATGAAGCCCCTAAAAATCCAGAGGATGTCCTGTGCATACGGGCCATGTGGAGGAAGGTGATTAAAGGTGCGCCATCCTCATATTCTGCCGGCTTGGCTGCGATGTACTATCCAGAAATGGATGTGGGAGAAGGACCAAGATGTACACCAACTGTGGAGGCAGTCTCTTCCTGGCTTCAGAACTTTGAAGAGAGTCTTGGTACCTCCTCATCTCTACGGGCGAGTGCCTTAGATGTCAGGAGCACCCCAAGAAATCAGTCCTCTTCCACCCCAGTCAGAGGGAAAGGGAAACCTAGGCTCATGACACGTGGCGAACTTTGGTTCTTCCTGCGTGACCAGGGGGAGGACATGAGGAAGTGGGATGGTCAACCCACCATCAAGTTGGAGACTGTACTGGGTCTGGCTGAGCTGGAATTGGTTTTCCCCCGTAGCAGCCCTCAGGGTGCTGTGTTTTATGTTGGGAGCTGGCAGGGTGTTGATAGCACACTGGTGGTGTGGCTACTGCTGAGTAGTGCTTACACAGCACCAAGGCTCTTTCTGACATTTCCCCCCACCCCAGTGGGACGGGGTGGGCAAGATCTTGGGAGGGGACACAACCAGGACAGCTGACCCAAACGGACCAAAGGGATATTCCATACCATATGATGTCTGCTCAGTATAAAGCTGGGAGAAAGGAGGAAGGGGGTGGGGTCACCCTTGGTCCTCCGAGGCAACCACTACGCGTATCGGAGCCCTGCTTCCTGAGAAGGCCCGACATTGCCTGTTAATGGGAAGTAGAGAATAAATCTGTTTTCTTTTTTTTTGCTTCCGCGCGCGGACCTTTGCTTCGCTTTGCTTATATTAAAACTGCTTTTGTTTTACCCACAAGGGTTGTTTGTTTTTTTCCTATCTTATTTTCTTTCCCCTCTTTGCCCTGTTGAGAAAAAAAAAAGGGGAAAGGGGGGGAAGTGATAGAGCGACTTGGTGGGTACCTGGCATTTAGCCAAGGTCAAACCACCGCAGTCTTAAACAAAAATATATGTATTATATGAACTATGACTTTTTTCCCATTCAAATGATGGTTTATATCCCAAATGATTTCCTCAGGAAATTATTGACCAAACTGTATCAAGGGCAACCAAGTCACAGACAAGTGTATTAAAGAACATAAATTGTAGTTAAATGGCAACATTTTAACAGTTTTGGTATAATAGTTGCTTATATATGTTCATTGGGCTAGAAAACATCTTAGAACATGAAGAATGTATGGTTTCACCTTGTCTCCAAATACCATGTCGCTGTGGAGTCTTAATCACAAAGTGAAGATTAGTATTCAATTTCAAGATACTGGTACTAGACTATAAAAAATTATGAGTCATTGCATTAAAAACGTGGATTACCTTTGACAAGTTGCCCAGTAAAAACTGTTTTGTTAGCAAATTTAATAAGAAAACATCTGAAAATCTATAGTGGTGTATAGATAGACAATATCAAGATTGAAAGTTAAATTGCCTGAATTACTCACTGAGCTAAATGTAATAATTAGCAATAATTTATTAATTGGCTCTTACCCTGTCTTCTGCTCTGATATAAAAAGCTTGATTCTAATCACATTTATGGATGTTTTGTCAGTGATAGTGTAATTGTACTGCACCTGTCAACTTGGAGTATCTAGTATAATGTATTTTACCCAAACACATTTCCTCTCTGGGTTGGCTGTGAAATACTGGTTGCAAGTACTGTTCTGAGTATTTGATATCTGAAATACAAAATCCAGGTTAAATTGCATTAATCAAATTATTTCAGTTCTCTGATCTTTTTGCCACATCTCTTTAAATACAGTAGTGTATATATTGAAATATAAATGTTCAGTACCCTAAATATACGTGGTATTCAATGGAGTTTAAAACTAAAATGTTGTCATCTAAGTGAAGTCACATGAGAGAGGCAAGGCCAGAACAGGTTTGCTTTGAATCTAGTGATGAAAGAGCTTTCAACTAAAATGCCCACCTACTAATACATTAGCTTTTTGGTAACCTTTCATTAGTGTACTCTTTCTCACCTCCTTGTTCCCCAGCTTCTGGAGGAAAGAAATCTGCATTATAATGATCTATATATGTTAAACGTTGTACCTGTCCTGTTCAAAGTGCTTTATCCAAGGTATCCACTTTCCTTTGTTTTACATGAAAGTGCCATGGATTAGGTGGCTTTTGTGTTATGCTCACCAGCTGCACACAGGGATAGGACTGCTTTTCCAGCATAGGATACCTAGTATGTTACACAATTCACTGGAGACAGTTTATCCAAGACTCATATTATTTATCTCTTGATAGATCTGTTTCTAAATGTAGAAATAACATGTAGCTACATGCATTGGTTTGGGTTGAAATGATATTCAGCAATATTAATGGATAAGAATACTTCTGCGGGTTTGCTAAGTTGACAGCATTGGGCATTAGCGTGCAAGTTAGGATGCCTGGGCATCCTGTTTGCAGTTCTGTCACTCACTGGCATTGGGGAATTGAGAACACTACTTACTGCCAATTTTTCCAGTATATTTTTTTTTTCTTTTTCTCATTAGTTTCCTATCCAGCCAGAGAATTGCTGTGTATTACATTTGGGCAGTATCATTTTATCTGACTTTGGTCTTAGCTTCTCTGGCCTCTTATCCCCTCAGTTGTAAGGTACAAATAATCATCCTTGTTCTCTGTGGCAAATGCTTTGACATTCAGAAATAGCCAGATTCCTTTATAATGTTATTTCGGTTTTGGTTTTAGGATGCACAATATATCCTATCAGGTTTACTTTGAGAATTGTTCCAAAACCAGGTAAGACTCAATAAAATTTTGGGTTCAAAACCTACTTGTCAGCAGGAAATGAACAACCACCCTTAGCTTACTCAGGCCATTTATGTCAATGAGAAATTAATCTATTAATTGGCAGCGAAGCTGGCACAAGTACTGTCCCAGTTTCAAAATAAAGTTCAAGCATTCTTATATTATTAAAACAAACCAAAACAAAACAGACCAGTCTGATTCCCACTGCACAGGCATATAATATAGCAGGCTCAGCTCTGAGAAGCTCAAAAGAGATAAACAATTTTTTCTTCTCTTTTTTTCTCTGTTTTACTGAAGGGTTTTTGACTTTTAGAAATGACAGTAAAGCAATATTGCTTCCCACAAGATTATAAATTATTTTCAAGAAATCATGTTTTTGCTTGTAGTGTTAGGAGAGGAGAATTTTGTCTCACGATCTAACTTCAAAAATCTCTGTTTTTCTCTGAGGTGGCACTAGCACTGTTAGTATTTTCAGTATGCACAGTCCCAGGAACAAATTAACATATTTTTACAGCTTTAGAAACTCTGATAAGCAATTCTTTTGTGGACTGTCCAACACACCATGATCTGCACACCATAGATGTCAGTCTTATTCTACTTCCCATTTCAAAGTCAGCAACAAAACTGATGGCATGCAAATTGCAGACTGTGAAAATGTTCCTGTATAAACAGCTTCCCTGGTCAATGTCCATATAAAATGAAAACCAGAAAATATATGAGAATAATTCAGAGGATTACATGGCTTTTGTGGAATAATTTATTATACGGATTTCAGTCTCTGTCTCATGTTTTTTCCCTCTGAGCAGGAGCTGCAAACTGTTTTTTCTTAGACTTGCTTGCAGTTCAAAATATTGGGCTCATTATTTTTCTTCATTTTAAAGAAAGAATCATCAGGGAAGACTGGTTGAAGTGAAATGAATGGAAATTATGGGTAATATCCAAGTATTGAGGAAAGCTAAATTTCATAAACATGGGGTCATAAAGTTCATAAACATATGTGTGCTCTTTGATGTTATTGTGATGCCTGAATCTGCCTGATCAAATCAGGCTGTTCCTGGATCAGGTGAGCAGATGTTTAGTTACAGCTATTTACCTGTGCCAACTTGCATTAAAAGTTTATTGGATAATGGTCAATGGGAGAATGAAAGAATGTGGCTTAAACAATTAATTATAATTTAGATCATAAACATTTTGCAGTAAGGGCTATATTTTCATTCAGTGCTTGTGAAGTATAGCAGACTTGACTGGTTTTTTTTTTAGGACAATCCTGATTTATGTCTCTTTGGAAATGCGCTGACCCTGGTTCCTAGACAGTAGGTGATCAGCTGTGGGTAGTGCTGCAGCTCTAAGGACCCACTTTACTCTTTCCCCTATTTCCATTTTGAATTGCTCTTTACAATGCAGCATGCGTCTTTAAGCTTTAAAAACAAGGGATTCAGGCATATGCATGTATATAATGTTGTATTTCTTATGATGTTGCCTTGGGATAATGTGTTACCTGGTAGATGCTCTACAGACAGTATGGGAATCACTGGTGGGATTTCTGCTCTACTACTTTCATCGGTCCCTGCAAAAGTTACATTACTGTGCTAAGTGCTGGCATCATTGTCAGATGCAGTGTGGACTCTTTTCAGCCTTCTCAAACCTAATTTGTTTTCTATGTTTAAAGCCTCATAATTGCATACATTTTTAATTCCAAAATGAGCTGTCTGTCCTCTTAATCAGTGTGGTGACCTTCACCATGCCCATACAGGTGAATTTCAGAAATTTAATTTGGAAGATAGTGATATCACCCTTTTTTAGTTTGTTGACTTTATCAGGGCTATTAATTTAATGAAAACCCAGATTAATTTTGATCTGCATAGGCCCATCCTCAGACATAATACATCACTTCTACTCCCAAGTACTGCACATTCTACAGTTAACCTTAATAATAAACTTAAAGTGTGTATACAGGGAAGCAATCAGCTGGGTCTCTTTTGACTTGAGGTTTTCTATTCCCCATGGTCTGTTATTGTGTTCAGATATCGAGACTTCCTTCCTATTGGGTTTGGTGGCTGAATGAAACCATAGGGTACTGCAACATAGAGTACTGACTGATAAAACAAGCACATTGCAGTATAAAATAAGTGGCCTATGATTTCTGGAATTTTAGTTACTGCTCACTTCCATTTTCCTTCCTTTGTGTTTTTTTGGTTGTTTTTCTTTTGCTGCTTTTTGTTTCGGTTTTTGTTTTTGTTGGTGTTTTTTTTTTTGTTTGTTGTTGTTTTTTTCTTTTTAAAAGATGCTATTCTGATTCTCATCCAAAATCCACAAAAACCAGAAAGAGTCTTTCACCTAGGCTCGAGATTATACCCATAAACAAATGCAGGTGAAATTTGACTAAGGTTATTTCACAGCAAATATATGTGAAATCCTGTCTTGGTTGAGCTTAGTAGCAAAACTGTAGAGTTCAGTAGTACCAGGCTTTCAAAATAAATTCATATAATATTTAACTTCTTCCTTCCCCTCCCCCTTCAAAGTCTTACTGTGTTAAAATAAAATTTTTGATAAAATGTTAAGGTATAATAAACTGATAAATATGTTGTTTACTTTCCTTGTCAGGAAAAGGACGGAATTCAGTTCTTGACCACTAATTACTGATTTCTAAAGCAACTCCAGATTTTTCTTTATGTAATTGCCAAACAATATTTTTTGTACTAAGAAGAGCCATGTCTGGCATGAAAACACCCTTGAGGAGCTTTTGTTATTCAAGAACCTGTGTTTCTTTTCTACAATCGACAGATTTATAGCTGATAGCAATGTTCAGAAACCAGGTCATCAGTGGATTTCTCTACTTAGTAGTGATTGAATTCAGTTGATGTTCATGTTGACTTGAAGCTGTCTGCCTTGTATCTTGAATCTCCAAACGTATCTTCCCACACAGATGTCCTGGTATTGAGCAGTATGTTCAGTATCGAAATTCCCTGGAAAATTGCTCCTCTCACCACCTTATAAAATAATTGAAGGACAAAATATTTAAAATCCTATCTATGACTACCAGTTTACCATTCAGTAACTAGTTGGTGTTTATGAACGTAAATAATGTATCTTAATGACAATTAACAGTCTGCTATTCTGATTTTATTCTTAATGTCCTGGTTTTGCATGTGTCTGTTTCTAGAGTATGATCTCCTCCTCATCTATATCTTGTTTTAAGTTTTTCATTTTTGTAACTTCAGATTTTTACCTCCTCCTTGAGTTTTGTATAAAAGGAAAGAAAGAAAAGTACAGAGATTTCAGTTGGGCAACATTTTTTAAGTTTTCTCCATTTCTAATGATACTAGAGCCATCCAATTAATTGCTATTCATTTTCCTTCTCATCTGCATGCAGGATATGAAGATTCTCATCACAATCCTATCTTTTAAATTGCTGATTTTAGAAAACTATTTAGTCTTCTAATCTTTCTATTTTAATCTATGTGGAAAGTAATTTTGACATCAGTCTTTTCAGTCTGTTTCACTGTCCTTTGCTAACTATGTAGGATTAGAACAATGTTTCATCACTAGCTGAACTACTTTAGTATTTGTTTGAAGCTAAGAAGTGTTAGTTTTTCTCACCAAGTGACATGGTTGGAAATAGAGGTGTGAAAGACTGGATAGAGGCTTCTGGGAATGAGTTATGAATGTACCTTTTTCATTTCACTTGCCAGTCATTGTAGATAACCACTGAAATTAAGTTTTATGCATTAGTGATATTGCTGACTTGAATTATGAATGGTTATGATAAACTATGTAATTTGAACTGTAGCTGTGAACATCAGTAAAAATACGAGGATAGATGGAAGATAGGCAAAAGTAAAGGCTTTGCAATAAATAGGAAGACAGAGAGCAGATAGGATTTAAAAACGGTGGCATAGGATAACAAAATGAACCTTTCTGTCCGAGTTCCCCTTAAAATGAATGCAACACATACTTCTGTCTGTGATGTTCTCTGGCAGTGGGGAATTAATCATACTGGGCCAAGAAGCTGTGCTGGAGGAGAACATACAGCTAATTATTTATATCCATGGAAACTGATCTTAGACACCACAGATCTTCTGACAGCTGCTGAAGAGTCTTTCTGTTTAAAAAAAAGAAAAAAGAAAAAAGAATCCTCTCCTGCATGTTACTGTTAAATATGAAAGTTCAGGCACTAACATTAGGTTTTAAATTAGCTCTAGAATAGGCAATTAGTATGAAACAGTTGAATTAGTGATGTGAATGAGAAGTCTCTGGCAGTTGGGAATTGTACATTTAGGGTAATTTGTTTGGTCTATTTTGTTACCTTTTTTTTTTTTTTTTTTAATACATAGTGCTCAAGATGGGAGAAAGAAATAAAGTGAGGGGAGAGAGAAACTGCAAGAACTATATCAAGCTAATTCACTACTTGGAGCTAATTTAAAGGGATGAACAAAATTAATGATATTTGCCTTTCAGGCTTTAGATAAAAAGCTTGTAGCAGCTAATATCTAGATAGATAATTCATCTTCTATTTTATCTTTTAAACTGTAAGAAACCAGGTCAGCTTTTGAAGTTGTTATGTCCTCTGTAGCCCCTCCCCCCAAAAAACAACCAACCAACCAAACCCCCACTCAATCAGAGCCTTTATTTTCTTCCCCTGCATCCAAACACTCAGCACCTGACACCCCCCTGCCCTTTTTCCCTTTGAGCATGAACACCTTGCAAGCAGCACAGGTGGTTTCTCAAAGTTTTGAAAGTTTCTCAAACTTTCTCAAACTCTCACAGTTCTCTCTCTCCATTTAACACAAATGAACAAAACTCCTAGGTTTTGTTCTTGTACACACCTTGTAAAGATTTCTTTCTGGGTTCAACTTAAGTCTTGACTGAAACAAAATGAAGGACTGATTTTTTGCACTGCTGTCTCACCCAGGAATGTCCCTATAGTTGTGGCTAAATGGAAGACTAGTTACTGCTAAATAAAAGAAGGCCAGACAATAGTTCTTGCCTTTAAAGCTGAGTGGTGTTGACTAGCTTATGTTAACGGGTTTAGAGATTTCTCCCTGGATAGCAGACTCTAGAGAGCTCTTTGGTGCATTTTGAAACAGATCTAAAATGGAACTAACAATCAAGTAATGCAAACAGTCAAAGGTCTGGTGCTCAGATTTGTTCCTTGGCTGCCTTTTTATTTAGTGGTATGAGCATACCTTAGGAGTCCATGAACCTTTGTTAGAGTGTATATGACCTACAGACCCTAAAGGGGATCCTATGCTTCCATTATAGCATCACCTGAGTAGCAGGAAGAATTGAACCTGTCATTTGTCCAAAATTAAAGCACTAGGGGGAAGTGTAATGAGCTATGCAGGGATAAATAATGCTTGCCAAAAGGATGGTTTTATAATACTTAGCACTGGAGTTAAGTATTTTGAAAGGTTTGAAAATGCAGAAAACCATTTATCCAAAATGTGTGTTGAGTGAAACCAAACCTTTTCCTGACATGATGATAACTGTGTGGGAATCTCTGTATATCATCACTCAGCTGTGAGCAGCCTGCACTGTGACTCACAGGTGCCCAGGATGATGTGCCGTCAAAAATTGCTTGGAAAATGGATGAAAAGGTGTCTTTGATGCTCATCAATGTGCCCTGTATATATGATCCTGGAAACTAACCAGACCACCATGACTAAAACAGCCTTACAACCCAAGCTACGTGAGGCACACTGAGCTGTTTCATTCTTCACAGAAAGCAAAATTTCAGGGATTGTTAGATCCTGGATAAGGGAACATTTGGTACAGTGCACGATTTGTATTAACTTTTTTACCATCTAAGTCTTTATGAGTCATGCTATTCATCCCCAATGACTAAGCAGCATATTTTTAAGGTTTTCTTCTTTAATTTATAAATGCAGTGTATAAATATTAATATGCTGAAGAGAAAGTTAAAAAGTAACTACTGATGCCTAAAATCTCCTGTGTGAGGGAAAGATACCTGACTCTGGAAATTTCTTTATGAAACAAAGACATACAAAGATCAGCTAGATGAGAAAAACAAAAAGCAGAAAAGGATATATTGCTCCCTGGGCAAAATCTTTAAAAGGAACTGGATACTATTTGACAGATACATGTGCTAGTGCACCTGTGAATTATTTTGATTCAACATGGAAATGACTAGATGACTTTCTATGGCTGTTGGTGTTCTGCAGCTCAGCCAGACCATTTTAATTGGGCCCTTCTATCTCTAAAATCTAGAAGGAAAATCTTGTTCTCATTAAGCTGTGAAAGTTACTGTCAGTCTTGGTATAACTGGGATTGTGCCATATGAATTGGTGAGAACATATATATGAATATTGTATAAACATACTTTTTTGATGGAGAATGTTCTTTATTGCATGCTAGACATTTAAAATTTTTAACCTTCACAGTTTTTTTTCTGGAAAGTCTTGCAAATGTTTCTGATACATTTACTTCCTAAGAATGCTGAAGAGGCTTGTTGTTTTTGTCAAAAGACAGAAACACAGCATTAGCTGGCTGTGGTTTTGGACAATACTCTTATTGAAGTTTTCTCTATAACGCTGGGTTCTAGAGGTAAAGTAAAAAAACTGCATGAGAGAAAAACCTGCAGGAGTACTTGCAGGAGGAAGTGAAATACAATACAAAGCAGGAAATGTAAACCATACTATAAACATATGACATCCGTTAAAATGTTGATCTTACAATTTATGCTGGAAAACGGCTGTTGATGTAAAGATTTTGAGTGTCAGAAACGAGTGTTTTAAAGAACATCTTTTGCAACTGTTGACATTGTTGTCTTTGATCATTGTGAAGCTTTATATGTGTTTGGACTGCAGTATGTTAGCATGACTCTTTATGGTTTGTAGATCCTATTTGAATCAGAAACCACTTCAGGAGATGGAGTTGATGCATCTGAGAATGAAAAATTGAAGGATATTGATAGTAATATTTATTGCTGAGCTTGCCACAGTTAGCATTTAATAAACTGCTTTATAAGTAGCTGATTTTGAACGTCTTCTGGAATAGCATAGCTGGAGTATGTTTAGTTCCTTATGTTGGATTCAACAATGTCTCTGTGTAGTAAGAAGACAAATCTATGGAGAAAAGTGTAGCGGCAATAGAGGGGATAAGTGACTTCTAAGGGGGAGAGAAAAGAAAGAACTAAGCAGAGGAAGGCTTTGGAACAGCTCTTTGAATGATTAAGAGACGTCTTGTGCTGTTACACATACTTTTTGTGTCATGCCTTACAAACTGAAGTCATCTTTCTGCATATGTGGCAGCTGCTGGCTGTGCCTCCACCACTTCCATCCCACCAGGGTGCTTCAAACACATGCTGAATAGAATGAGAGTTTTCTGGTTGAAGGTTGGTTGAAATTGTAACTGATTTGAGGATTATTGTTTCTTCATAAATCTACCTCAAACCTACCTCCTTACTCCCCTGGCAGAGATGGAGGAACAGCCTATTACCCTGTAAAATGCAGATTAAAATCAGCAACATTCAGAAAAGAATTGGGAAGATCAAATAACCAGTTTCAGTAGCAGGGGTGCTTGCCACTCTGTTCACCATGATTTATCGATTCCTCTGCACTTTGCCAAAGTAATTACTTGGGAGAGCAGTTTATAAATGAAAGAATGAATTTCTGGGCTAAGAGTATCACTGTGGCACAATGTGAACAACTAGGCCTTGAGTTGCTGGGGGTGGTTAGTGCCTGGCATTTAATTTGTTATGCCTGTTCTACTGCTAATTAAACAGCTAATGGACTGGTTTGTATTTGGGCATGGTCACATTAAATAGTGAGTTGTAGTCCTACAAGGCAGTAAGGTTCCCATGTTGCTTTTAGTTTAGCAAGAAAGGTGTTAATGTGTAAGGCTGGGTTTGATTTTAGTTTACATTATTCCTGCAGGTCAGATATGTGTTTGCTAATACAGTATCATCACCTACTTTTACACTTTTGTCATCCATCAGCTTTTACAACAGATCCAACTTTACCTAGGCCTTTGTAGTGACTTTTTAATTATGAGGTTTGAAAGCATCACTGCTACATCAAAGAGATCCTGGGAGGTGCCCAACATTCTCTTACTTGGGTTCTTGGAGGTAAGGGATGTATCAGTCACTAGAACACCAGTAAAAGCAGAAGGCATTTGTTGGGGTTGTCCCACCCAAGTAGGCAATCAGACTGGATGATGCCCTTCCTTCACTTTTTGGCAGAAAACATAATAATCATATATTCACATGAGAAAAGTTTGACATTTTGTGAGAGCATGAATACTTCTGAGGTCACAGAGGGATCCGTGGCCAAGCTCCTGCTGACTATTTGCTAACTGAGTAAAATGCTCTGTTGCAATGGCCTGTGCTTCGGTGGGCTGACAAGGAGAGCCAGCAGCTGGTTGCAGGCGGGCATGAGCAGAGAAGACTGATAATTACTTAATACTTATTAGCACTGAATAACCAAGGTCTGATGGAATACACTGGCCTGGCCAGGAAGAAGGTGCTTTGTTGCATGGCATCAAATTAATTGCTGCTATGTCTTGAAGCACTAATTCTATAGAGGGGTCTGATTATGTAATAGTTCCTAATTAGAATGGGTATTTGAGCCTGTGTATATATTAAGCAGTGAGGAGGCACCTCCTTGTACTACTTCTGTTAATGCTTGCAAGGGGGCAGGGCCAGAGGGGTCCTAAGAGAATGCTTGAACTGGTCTAAAGCATGGTGAAGGAATGACAACAGCACTCAAACAGCTGGAAATGATTAAAAGAGGAATAAGTACCTTCTCCTGCATGATATGTTGCCAGCTGGTTTCCAGATGAGCTAATAACGTTGCAGTCTAATTAGAGAATGTCCCTTACATCTTGTCTGTCTTACTGGGTGGACAAGATAATAGGATAAGTTAGTGCTGTAGGGCTGGTGGAAAGGGTGAAAAATAATTCACCCATTTCATAAACTGTTGGAGCTAAAGCCAGTGATCAAAAATTGCAGTGTTAACATAGCAGATGGCATGACTTCTTAAAAGCCTGTTTGATGTGGTTTTGGCACTACTACATTTCTAGTTGAGAAATTTTTGAAGCTCTTGAAGCATTAGAGCTGTCAGCTGGACTAAATGACTGTTAAATATTTTTACAGAGTAGTGCTTTATCATAGAGATGCTTTTTTTTTTTCCTCTTCTTAATGACATGCAATTTGTGTTTCTGTAATAGTTTGCTTATATTCCATGCTATTCCATAATTTTCCTCTTTGAGTTTTTGTGATATCCTCTGAGTCAGGGGCTGAGGATTTGTCATTTGAAAATGGACCTTCCCACAGTGTTAATAGAGGTTGTCAGTGAAATTACTACATTGTCTTGAAGAAGTATTTGTATCCTTGTCATTTTGTCTTGAAGAAAACAAAAGCCCTTACATTTCAACCATTGTTTACAGCTGTGTAAAATAATTCTTGTAATATATAGAATTTTAAAAATGTTATTGAAAATCGGACCATTGTTTTCAGTATGTTGAATAGATTGATCAAACAATGACGCAGAAAGGGGTGCCTAATCTCAAATTTCAGATATTGTAAGAAATTAAGGTACACCAGAATTTTTTAGTGAACAATATTGATTCTTATTCATGTGGAATTTTTTTTAAATAATTCAAGGGAATGTGCACAATTGGATCATGTACCTTCTGGAAAATAAACCCAATACCTCCAGCTTTCAAGAATAAAATTTAAAAGAAGAATTAGAAAATGGGACATATCCTGTATGTTAGACAATTTTATTAGGGACTTAAAATTTTGAGCCAATTAGGAATTTTAAACTAAGGATCCAAGATTTTAACTGAATGAGAATTCTCTTCAGCACGATCTACATAAACATGAACACACACATGGATGAAATTAATATAAATGTTATCAAGCCTTTAAAATGTTTTATTCTGTTAAGAGGGTTAGTAGCTGAGGTGTAAGATAGCAGTGAAACCCATATAAATAAGTTGATGATGGTCTGTCAGAGATGTTTGGCAATTTTTCTGCATAATGAATTTTCAATGAAAAGTATGACCAATTTGTTTTTATAATTTTTTGAAATATTTTTTTTCTTAATTTTTCAAAAAAACCCCAACCCTTTTTTACCAGGAACAGCAGACCAAATATTTAACTTTGTATTAGATCACTTGAATAGAAATAACTCAGTTTGCTTCATTAATTCAGAAGGGTTTGTCTTGGATCACTTCAACATTAAACTAAATCTTCCTCTGTTGCTGTAGTATACTATGGGAGTTAGATTTCAGATGCCTTTTTTCACAGTTATGC